>NW_025541578.1:0-317500 GCF_017591435.1 Portunus trituberculatus | reverse complement strand
CTGCCTCATCCTTATTTTCTTTACATGACCTCTTGACCTTCCATCTTCTGTCAACAGCACTAGGTCTTCCTTATCTATCTTTTCAATGCCATTGACTATCTTGTATACTGCTATTAGATCTCCTCGTTCTTTTCTATCTGTAAGGTTGGTAGTCCCATTTCTTTCTGTTGCTCTTCATATGCTAAGTCCTTTAGTTCCGGCACTATCTTTGTAGCAATCTTCTGTATCCGTTCTAATCTTCTTATACCTTTTCATAAAGCTCGGAGACCACACCCCACCTGCATATTCCAGCTTTAGACATATCACGCTTGTGATGGTCTTTTCTTCATATCTTTGTCCATGAATTGAAATGCCAATCTTGTATTAGTCAACATTTTATATGATAGTCCAAATATCTTGCTTATGTGTTTTTCAGGGATCAGATTTTCCCTGCATAATCACTCCCAAATTTTTTTCCTCTTTGGTCTTCATTATTTGTTCCTCTCCCAACAAATAGCCCCATATTGGACTTCTTTTTGCTCTTTCCTAGTTACATTACAGGACATTTCTTGGCATTGAATTCCAATTTCTTCTTACTCCAATCATAGATTTTGTTTATATCATCTTGTAACAGCAAACAGTCCTCCTGGGTTTTGATAACTCTTAATAGCTTTCCATCTTCAGCAAATACATTAATGTAACTGTTTATACCACTGTGATTGTCATTTACATAAATCTGAAACATAATGTGGACTAACACTGACCCTAGTGGCCCTCTGCTAGTTACTTTACCCCAAGTTGAGTATGTATCTCTGATCACAGTACTCATTTCCATATCCTTCGAAAAATCTTTTGTTTGTTTAGCATCTTTAGCATCTGCTCACTGAGTTAGTGAGCTGCAAGGGCTGTCAGCGAAAGTCTGTCACTCAAAGGGTTGGGCTTCTATGACTTTTTCTCTAGCCCTGGATTTTATAGCGAAGACTCAACTCCCAGGTGAAGTATCGCAGTCTGACTTCACCATTCCTGCTCTTACGGAGTACGTTGGCGACTTGAAAGGGGACAAGCTTTTGTGCCCAGTCAGAGCTGTCAGGGAGTACCTTCATAGGACCAAGGACTGTCGTCATAGATGCTCCTGCCTTTTTGTGACGGTTACTGAGCCTCAGTGTGTGTTGATTCATGACCAAAGTGGTATTTGAGAAAGAAAAAGAAAACTCTATTTCTAATTTTTGCTTACAACAACTAACACATCATACAAACAACTGTGGTAAAACTAAATTGTACTGACCCGTAGCAGGTAGTTGTTGACAATGCTGCCAGATATCCAACCAAAACATTCACACTATAGTACTCACGGTTCTTTGATCAAACAAACAGGGATCTAAGAATATTCTATTTCATTAAGATGAAATGTTATATGCCAAATCAAATGAAGGTATACCATGTACTACATGTATCCCCTTAGTGGGGAGGGGACCAAAAAATGTCCCCAGGTCTGACACCCCTTTGATAACGAGCCCAAATGCCTTGACACCTTCCTCAACTTTTTCTACATTAACTTCTGGAACATTCACAATCTTAGATCTAATTTTCAATCTGTAAAACCTCATCTTCTTTTCTTCACCGAAACACAGCTGTCTGAGGCAACTGACAGTAGCCCCTTCTCTGTTCCCTCCTACTTTCTTTATTCTCATTTTCATTCCAAAGCTGGATGTTGCATCTATGTACGCAACGACTTAACTTGCTCTTGTACCCACGCTCTTGGATCTTCCGAGTTTTCCACCATCTGGCTTCGACTTAACATCACTCTCAAACTAAATTCATCTGTGCTGTTTATCTCTCCCCTAACTCTTCTGACTATAGTAAATTCTTCGACTACAGTAAAACCTCAGCTCACGACCATAATTCATTCCTAAATCCTGTCCGTCACCCGATTTGTTCGTTCCCTGAATCAATTTTTCCCATAAGAATGTATTGAAATATCATTAATCCATTCCAGACCAAAAAAAAAATCATACTTTTGTCCATAAAACCCATTCAAAATAGACCTTTAATGTATGCATGACATGAACAAAATAATTATAAAAAGCCTAAATTGTTTTACTTACCTAAATGCTATCAAAATGATAATAAAATTAATAAAAAAAGGAAAGGTTATCAATTACTTGAGAGACTGGACGTTGATGGCATGATGAAATGGAGGAGAGGAGGATGGGGAGGAAGACAGACAAGATCCGAGAAGACAGTCACGACAGAGGACTTTCGATGTACGCAGCGTGCCAGAGCAAGACAATGTCGCTATGTGGGGCCCCGTCATAGCAGAGAGGATAACGCCGAGGAAGCTACAGTACAGCGCGCCGGTAACATCACCATGCCCAGAAAAAACAGGAGAAAATCGTGGTGGCACGGAGATTATGTTATGTAATATTTTTCATATGTTCCTGTTTCTATTTTCTTTTCTGCTTATGTTTTGTTTTTCTGTTGTGATAGCCATGTTGGCTATCACACAAACGGCTCCAACGAGCCGTTTAACTGCATTCGTCCCCCAAAATATCGTTCGTCCCCTGGATCGATACATTGACAAATTTTTTGGTCGTCTCCCGAATTGTTCGTCCTCAGAGACGTTCGTCAAGCGAGGATTTACTGTACTTAACTTCCAAAGTGGAGCACATTCTGTCCCTCTACCCTTTCGCTGAGATTTCCATTCTTGGAGATTTCAATGTTCACCACCTGCTTTGGCTTTCTTCTCTCTTCACTGACCATCCTGGTGAACTAGCCTTCAACTTTGCTATCCTCCATGACCTAGAGCAACTGGTGCAACACCCTACTCGTATTACTGACCGTCTTGGAGACACACCCAACATTCTTGATCTCTTCCTCACCACTAATCCTTCTGCTTATGTTATCACCCTTTCATCTCCGTTGGGCTCCTCCAATCACAATCTCATTTCTGCATCTTGTCCTATTTCTCCAATCCCTCCACAGGATCCCCTAAAGTGAAAGTCTCGCATTTTACCTCTGCCAGTTCGGGGACCTAAGGAGATATTATGCTGATTTTCCCTTGAATGATTACTGCTTCCGTGTCAGAAACCCATCTCTTTGTGCTGAACACATAACAGAGGTGATAGTGTCTGGCATGGATGCATACATTCCTCATTTTTCATCTCAACCTAAACCTTCTAAACCTTGGTTTAACTCAGCCTGTTCTCGTGCTATACATGATATGAGAGGTTGCCCACAAAAGGTACTTGAGCCTTCCATCTCCTAAATCTCATGCAATTTATATCTCTGCCCAGAATCATGCCAAGTCTGTTCTTCAACTTGCCAAACACTTTCTCATAGAAAATGTCATATCTTTCAAACTCAAACTCCTCTTGTGACTTCTGGCATCTAGCCAAAACCATCTCAAACAACTTCACTTCTTCATCTTTCCCTCCTTTATTTCATCCTGATGGCACCACTGCTGTCTCTTCTGTTTATAAAGCTGAACTCTTTTCTCAAACATTTGCTCAGAAATCCACCTTGAATGATTCTGGGCTTGTCCCTCCCTCTCCTCCTCCCTCTGACTATTTCAATTCTACAATCAAAATTCTTTGTAACGATGTTTTCCATGCCCTTGCTGGCCTAAACTCTCAGAAGACTTATGGACCTGATGGGGTCCCTCCTATTGTTCTCAAAAACTGTGCTTCCGTGCTTGCACCTTGCCTGGCCAAACTCTTCCAACTCTATCTATCTACTTCTACCTTTCCTTCCTGCTGGAAGTTTGCCTACATTCAGCCTGTTCCTAAAAAGGGTGATTGTTCCAATCCCTCAAACTACCGTCCTATAGCTTTAATCTCTTGTTTGTATAAAGTTTTTGAATCTATCCTGAATAGAAAGATTCTCAAAAATCTGTCACTTCACAATCTTCTGTCTGATCGCCAGTATGGCTTCCATCAAGGTCGCTCTACTGGTGATCTGGCTTTCTTTACCGAGTCCTGGTCATCCTCTTTTTGAGATATCGGTGAAACTTTTGCTGCAGCGTTAGACATATCAAAAGCTTTTGATACAGTCTGGCATAAAGCTTTGATTTCAAAACTGCCCTCCTACGGCTTCTATCTTTCTTTCTGCAACTTTATCTCAATTTTCCTTTCTGACCGTTTTATTGCTGCTGTGGTAGACGGCCTATGTTCCTCTCCTAAATATATTAATACTGGAGTTCCTCAGGGTTCTGTCCTTTCACCCACTCTCTTTCTATTATTCATTAATGACCTTCTTAACCAAACTTCTTTCCCTATCCACTCCTACGCTGATGATACAACCCTACATCTTTCCACATTCTTTCAGAGACGACCAACCCTTCAGGAAGTCAACAGATCACGCAGGGGTGCGCCATGGAACACCTGACTTCCAGTCTTTCTAAGATTTCCAATTGAGGCAGAGAAAATAAAGCAGTTTTCAATGCCTCAAAAACTCAATTCCTCCATTTATCAACCCGACACAACCTTCCAGACAACTATCCCCTCTTCTTCAGTAACACTCAACTGTCTCCCTTTTCCACAATGAAAATCCTTGGTCTGTCCTTTGCTCATAATCTTAACTGGAAACTTCTCATCTCATCTCTTGCTAAAACAGCCTCTATGAAGTTACGTGTTCTGAGGCATCTCTGCCAGTTTTTTCTCGCCCCTCCAACTGCTTACTCTGTATAAGGGCCTTATTCGTCCCTGTATGGAGTATTCTTCGCATATTTGGGGGGGTTCCAGTCACACAGTTTTGCTTGATAGGGTGGAATCGAAAGCTTTTCGTAACAACTCCCCTTCTCTCACTAACTGTTTTCAGCCTCTTTCTCACCGCCAAAATGTTGCATCCCTTTCTATATTTTATCACTATTTTCATGCTAACTGTTCTACTGATCTTGCTAACTGCATGCCTCCCCTTCTCCTGCGGCCTTGCTGCACAAGGCTTTCTTCTTCCTCTCATCCCTATTCTGTCCAACTCCCTAATGCAAGAGTTAACCAGTACTCTCAAATCATTCATCCCTTTCACTGGTAAACTCTGGAACTCCCTCCCTGCATCTGTATTTCCGAATTCCTACAAATTGTCTTCTTTTAAAAGGGAGGTATCAAGACATTTGCTCCCCTAATTTCGGTTGATGGTTTTGGCACTTTTTACACTTTTTAGAGAGCCAGCACTAAGTGGACCTTTTTTTAACTTTCTTTTTTATGCCCTTGGCTGGCCCTCTTCCCTACATAAAAAAAAAAAAAGTAGTAGTAGTAGTGCTTTAATGAAAATCCAGTATCTTCAAATATTAAAAGAAAATGATTAAAACAAAAGTTAACATTCCATGTTTACAAAATCCATATCACAATACCAAATACCGGCAGACACGTGTAACAGTGTTGCTGTGAAAATGTTATAATCTCTATCAATGTTCACCATAGTCCTTAGTAAGACAAATGGTGTCCGCATTTCAACACGAATGAATATATAAAAAAAATGAGATTTCTCATATATAAAATAAAATATTTTTAACTCCATTCACGCGGCAACACTTATTACTGTCCAAGGCCCGGCCTGCCTACGAGACAAAGTGGGAGACAAGGTCACATGTCACGGTGGTAGATACCTATCTCTCTCTCACTCACTCTCACACACAAACACACACACACACACACACACACACACACACACACGTCATATCATGGAAATGGGGAAAAAGTGAAAGATGATCAGTGGGAATCTATAAGATGGGAGATGGAACAGAACTAGAAAAAGTGAAAAAGGACTTGGGAGTGACAATGGAAGAAAACAATCAACCGGTAAGCCATATTGATAGAATTTTCAGAGAGACGTATAATTTGCTAAGGAATATTGGATTAGCATTTCACTATTTGGACAAAGAAATGATGAAGAAATTGAAAAGTACTAAAATAAGACCTAGATTGGAATATGCAGGAGTTGTGTGGACCCCCCATAAAAAGAAACACATAAGAAAACTGGAGAGACTACAAAAAATGGCTACGAGAATGGATCCTGAATTTAAAGGGATGACATATGAGGAGAGACTAAAAGCAATGGATCTACCAACCCTGGAACAGAGAAGAGAGAGAGGGGTTCTGATACAAGTTTATAAATTGATTAACGAAATGGATCAAGTGGATAATGAGAAACTAATCCTGAGAGAAGAATATGACATTAGAAGCACAAGATCGCATAGTAAGAAACTGAGGAAGGGAAGATGTCTGAGAGATGTTAAAAAATTTAGTTTCCTGCAAAGATGTGTTGAGACTTGGAACAGTTTGAGTGAGGAAGTGGTGTCAGCAAAGAGTGTACATAGTTTTAAAGAAAAAATTGGATAAGTGTAGATATGAAGATGGGGCCACACGAGCATAAAGCCCAGGCCCTGTAAAACTACAACTAGGTAAATACACACACACACACTGTATGTAATCTAACGTTACAATGAAATAGGATTACTCCCTAACTAGGTTAGATATTATGTAAAACTATTTTTCTGCTCTCACTTCATATAACTTTTACTTAAAACCATCTGTCTTAGGAGTTTCGACACAACAGACCATGCCTGACATATTTATTGATTGTAAATCTGCCTGTATTCCTTAAAAATGGCAATAAACACACACAGTTTAAAAAATAAGGATGGAAATTATATATAGCATTAGGAAGGTGTGTGTGTGTGTGTGTGTGTGTGTGTGTGTGTGTGTGTGTGTGTGTGTGTTCACTGTTTGATCTGCTGCAGTCTCTGACGAGACAGCCAGACGTTACCCTACGGAACGAGCTCAGAGCTCATTATTTCCGATCTTGGGATAGGTCTGAGACCAGGCACACACCACACACCGGGACAACAAGGTCACAACTCCTCGATTTACATCCCGTACCTACTCACTGCTAGGTGAACAGGGACTACACGTGGAAGGAGACACACCCAAATATCTCCACCCGGCCGGGGAATCGAACCCCGGTCATCTGGCTTGTGAAGCCAGCGCTCTAACCACTGAGCTACCGGGCCGTGTGTGTGTGTGTGTGTGTGTGTGTGTGTGTGTGTGTTTCACTGTTTGATCTGCTGCAGTCTCTGACGAGACAGTCAGACGTTACCCTACAGAACGAGCTCAGAACTCATTATTTCCGATCTTCGGATAGGCCTGAGACCAGGCACACAACACACACTGAGACAAGGTCACAACTCCTCGATTTACATCCCGTACCTACTCACTGCTAGGTGAAAGGAGACACACCCAAATATCTCCACCCGGCTGGGGAAGCAAACCCCAGTCCTCTGGCTTGTGAAGCCAGCGCTCTAACCACTGAGCTTACCCGGCGTGTGTGTGTGTGTGTGTGTGTGTGTGTGTGTGTGTGTGTGTGTGTGTGTGTGTGTGTGTGAGAGAGAGAGAGAGAGAGAGAGAGAGAGAGAGAGAGAGAGAGAGAGAGAGAAAGAAAGAAAGAAAGAAAGAAGAGAGAGAGAGAGAGAGAGAGAGAGAGAGAGAGAGAGAGAGAGAGAGAGAGAGAGAGAGAGAGAGAGAGAGAGAGAGAGAGAGAGAGATTACAACAACAATAAAACAATAATAATGATGATAATAATAACAATGAGAGAGAGAGAGAGAGAGAGAGAGAGAGAGAGAGAGAGAGAGAGAGAGAGAGAGAGAGAGAGAATGACGACTGAGGAGCCTGACAGACAGCCTCCACAACTAACCCGCCTGTGTGACGTAACCCTGGACCACCTACAGCTCAGCGAAGCCGCCGTGACAAAGCTTCTGCGCAGCACCGACACCAGGAAGGCGCCCGGCCCTGACGACGTCTCGCCCTTCCTGCTGAAGCACTGTGCGGAGGAGCTAACAAAGCCCCTCACACACATCTTCCGCCAGTGCCTACAAACCAGCACCTGGCCAGCTGCATGGAAGGAGGCACGGGTCACTCCTGTACACAAAAAAAAGGATAAAGGTGACCCAGCAAACTACTGCCCCATCTCTCTCCTGTCAGCTGTCAGCAAGATCTTGGAGAGAATAATAGCTGAGCAGCTGACCTGTCACCTATAGGAGCATCACCTCATCTCTCCACGCCAATATGGATTTAGAAAGAGACGTTCCGCCTCCGACATGCTTCTCCTCCTCACACAAGCCTGGCATGACGCCCTCGACGCCGGCCGCCCCACCCTCGTCATTGCCCTTGACATTGCTGGGGCTTTTGACAGAGTTTGGCACAAAGGACTCCTGGCCAAGCTCGAACAGTTCGGCATCACAGGACAACTGCTAAAGCTGTTCTCCAGCTACCTACAAGGCCGGAGTCTGAGAGTAGTGTTGGGCGGGTGTCGCCAACCACACACCCAGTGGAGGCCTCCGTTCCACAGGGCTCGATCCTTGGCCCCATCCTGTGGAACGATATTTCAACGACCTCCTTCAGAGCCTCTCGCTTGTGTCGGCATACGACGATGCCACTCTCGCACAGCTTCGGTAGAGAGGAGGCAGTGAACGTGATTGATGTCACCAATCGCCACCTTGGTGACATCATGGCCTGGGGTAAACAGTGGCAAGTCAAGTTTGCTGCCGAAAAAACCCAGGCCGTGGTCATCTCACGTTCACGGGAGGACGTCAGGCTGTTTGAAGGCCAGCTGAAGTTTGGAGAAGACACCCTTGCCATTAAGGACTCCATCAACATCCTGGGGTGGAGGTAGACTCAAACTCAGCTTCGACCGCCACCTGGAGAGCGTGGCACGTAAGGCATCTCTGAGGGTGACACTCCTGTCGAGTGAGGCACCTACTGATGCCAAGGGGCTCATGACGCTGTACAAAGCGCAGGTGAGGCCCATCATGGAGTACAGCCCCCTCAGCTGGATGTGCAGTGCCCAGTCCCACCTCTCCCTGCTGGACAAGGTGCAGCGGCGAGCCGAGCGCCTCCTTCGCAATGCCGGTGGCCTGGGACAGCAGCCCCAAGCTGAGCTACAGCGACAGTGGCATCAGGGCAGCAGTGGCAGCAGAGACAGCAGCGACAGCACCCAGACCCTCACCAAGAGGCCCCTATCAACGTGCTGGACAGCTTGGAGCACCGAAGGCGTGTTGGGGCCCTTACTGTGCTGCACAAAGCCCAGGTGCAGCAAATACCTCACCTCACGGCTCTACGGATACCCTGGAGGAGGAGTGAACGTACACGAGGCGGTAGTGTCCGACACCCTCCTCGAGGTGCCGTGGTGCCATTCTGTGAGGTGTCAGCGCGCCTTCTCCCACAACACCGCAGTGTTGTGGAATGCCTTCACCTCAGTAGTGGACGTCTCCAGCATGTCCACCCAGCAGGTGAAGTGTGCTGCCCACGCCTGGTTACGGACACATCCGCCTGATAGTGACAGTGTCAGGTGATAAAATGGCAGTGTCCACCAGCCTGCAATCCACCTGACAGTGACAGTGGAGGAAAATAGTATGCCTGACAGTGACAGTGAAACACAGTGACGTGGGATGTGCGTGTGCCTGACATGACAGTGCTGATCAGTGGCGAGGGAGGTGCGCAACTGACAGTGACAGTATTATGACGCCCTCGCTCACAATGCCGTCCCCAGGAGCAGGTTTAGAATGAGCGTCACATGCCAGTGCATGCTCTTAGCTCACGAACTCAGCTCCAACTGTAAACATACTTATGTGTAAAATATGTATGTTATGTGCATTAAGTTTAAATAAAAAAAAAAGAAAAAAAAGAGAGAGAGAGAGAGAGAGAGAGAGAGAGCTGCCCCGCACCCTGTCAGGGCTGGTGTGCCTCAGGGTAGCATCCTCGGACCCTGCTGTGGAATGTCTACTTCAACGATATCCTGATATCCGACAGCCAGGCCACCATCACCAAAATAAACGGGGCCCTGGACACCATCGTCTCCTGGGGGCGGCGTTGGCAGATCACACTGGCCCCGGAGAAGACCCAGCTCCTCCACATCTCCAGGACACGGCAGGCAGACGGTCAGCCTCGCCCACTACCGGCCATCTTCCTTGAGGGCAGAAGGCTGACTCCCCAGGACTCCGTCAACATCCTGGGTGTGGAATTTGACGGTAGCCTCACCTTCACCAACCACGTCAAGAAAGTTACCAGGGACGCGTCCTACAAGCTGGGCTGCATCAGACGCGTGGGGGACGTGCTAGATGCCCAAGGGGTGTCCTCACTCTACAAGGCACAGGTGCGTCCCATTATGGAGTACGCACCCCTCACCTGGTCCTCCTGCCCCTCTCGTACCTCACCGGCCTAGAAAGGGTTCAGACCAGAGCCCAGAGGTTGGTGAGGGTCTGCACGCGGGGCCACGCACCAGACACCTTCCAGCCATTGCAGCACAGGCGGGATGTGGCGGGGCTTTGTGTTATGTTCAAAGCTCAGGCACTGCACACCCCTCACCTCCCTACTCTGCGCCTCCCTGGACCGCCGCCCCCTACTCAAGTTACGCGGTTGGCAGGAAACTCTAAGCACCCACACACGGTGGCTGTACTGTTCAGTAGGACTGAGCATAATATACGCTCCTTCCTGCCGCGGTACAGTCGCCTGTGGAACCAGATGGTGCTCAGCACGGACCTGCATCGTTCCACCTCCCTGCACATCTTCAAGTGCCGAGCGAACGAGTGGCTCGCCGACCAGCAGTAGCTGACAAGATATATCAAGGACATATTCATTGTCCGTACCACATTACACTGTAAACATCATTATACCATTATTTTTTGTAGACATAGCCATAGATAGCCCTACACTCGTAATGACTAGGGCTTTGGCATTGTGTATTATATCTACTGTTTATATATAAAAAAAAGAGAGAGAGAGAGAGAGAGAGAGAGAGAGAGAGAGAGAGAGAGAGTCATTACGACAACAATAAAACAATAATAATGATGATAATAATAATAATGAGAGAGAGAGAGAGAGAGAGAGAGAGAGAGAGAGAGAGAGAGAGAGAGAGAGAGAGAGAGAGAGAGAGAGAGCAGGTATAGAAGGGAGAAAGCAATAAATGAATTAGAGGGATGGGTCAGGTCACACACCTGACCCTTCAAATTCTCGGTGAAACGTGGCAGCCAGAAAACCGTGTTTAGATTTGGAAGAATATTTAGTAGTA
The DNA here is from genome assembly GCF_017591435.1 of Portunus trituberculatus. NCBI lineage: Eukaryota > Metazoa > Arthropoda > Malacostraca > Decapoda > Portunidae > Portunus > Portunus trituberculatus. The sequence continues at coordinate 306,462 of NW_025541578.1, read as the reverse complement.
GTAGGAGTAGGAGTAGTAGTAGGAGTAGCAGTAGTAGAAGTAGTAGTAGTAGTAGTAGTAGTAGTAGTAGTAGTAGTAGTAGTAGTAGTAGTAGTAGTAGTAGTAGTAGTAAGAGAGACTGTACATGTTGACGACCTGAGCAGTGGAGGTGGAGGGTGGTAATTCCTTGGGCACCACACCAGCCTCTCTCCTGCTCCCACTATCAGAGGCACATGTTGTTGAGGGCAGTTGCAGCCCCCCATCAGAAGCTGGGGTAGGGTGTGGGTGGGGGCTGCAGCTGTCATCTTCACAGCTTCTTGTTGAGTTTTCAGGAAGTGACATAGTGACACCTCCTCTTCATCCTGAAACACCACAAATGCAAATAAGTGATGCAAGTATGTACTACCTAAAAACATTAATTTTCAATTAATTCAAGTATTAACATAACAGCTATTCTCTCTCTCTCTCTTCTGTTGACAACACACACACACACACACACACACACTACTACTGAGAGAGGGAGAAGACCTGATGATGGTTGGAGAAGGGAAATATAATGTTTGGAAAAGAAATAGAGTAGGTAAGATGGGAGGAGGAGTGATGTTGCTGGTTAAAAAAGATATAAAGGTGGATCAAGTGAAAGAAGGTATGGGAAAGGCAGAAGTGCTAAAGATCAGAGCAGAAACTAAGGAAGGAAAAAAGAGGCACTACATAGTGGTGTACGTACCATCTAAGACAAATGCATGGTCAGTACAGGAATATGAAGAAATGATAAGTGATACAGGAACATGTCTGGAAGAAATGTTGGGTGGCTGTGAACGAACTATAATGATGGGAGATTTTAATTGTAAAGAGGTGTGTTGGGAGGACTGGTCAATGGAAGGATCAGAGACAACATGGGGAAATACACTATTGACACTGGCAATGGAAAATGTGTTAACTCAGTGGGTCAAAGAAGATACTAGGTTTGGAGGAGAGGGAGCATCGTCAAGACTGGACTTGGTCTTTAGTACAGAGCCAATGGTCATTGAGGAGATGAGGGTGGAGTGCCCTTTAGCAAAGAGTGATCATGCAGTTTTGGAGTTCAAGGTGATAGATGAAGAGAAATCTAGAAGAAATGAAGAATATAAAGTGGGAAGATGGAATTATGCCAAGACAGATTTTGGAAACCTAAAGAAATTCTTTCAAGAGACAAATTGGATGAAATTCAAGAGTGCTAAGGAGCAAATGAAAAGTGGAAGGAATTTATAAAAATATACAAAGAAGGTGAGAAAAATTTGTACCAATAAGACAACATAGAGAAGTTGGAAAGCAGGACTGGTTTAACGATAGATGTGAAAAGGCTAGAACAAGAAAAGAGGATGCATGGAAGAGGTGGAGAAGGAAAAGGCGGATTAAGCAGTGGGAAAGTTACAAAAGAGCAAGAAATGAATATGTGTTGATTAGAAGAGAAGAAAGAAAGAAACAAGAAAAGGATATAATTGATAAATGTAAAGACCAACCAAGGCTTTTTTACAGACATGTGAACAACAACATCAAAAATAGAGAAAGTATTGAAAGTTTAGAAGTAAATGGAGTATGCAGTGAAGATCCCAAGGAAATGGCAGAGGCTATGAATGGATGCTTTCGGAAGGTATTCACAAAGGAGACTGCTTTTGACAAACCACTGGTAATGGAACAGAAAGGGATTATGAAGGAGTTTCAAGTAACTGTGGAGGAGATCAAGAATATGATGGGGAGTTTAGAAGTGAGAAAAGCTGTGGGACCTGATGGGGTATCAGGATGGATTTTAACCCGAAAACTGCTGTACGCCTTCTGGGTGGCTTGGCGGCAAACTGCTGTACGCCTTCTGGAAGCGCTCTTTTTAAACAGGCACCATAAAGTTCCCGTGATTCGTATTTCTTTGAAATTATTTTTGTGTTTTAATAACCTTTCTTTTAGTAATTTATATCCTTCTAATAAGAATTTGGTTATTTATATCATATTTATAAAGGAAAACAATGAAACACTATGTTTTTATTTTATTTAGTCGACATTGCATTCCTTTCATAGATATTAGAGATTGAGTCTCATGTATGGTAAGAGGAAGCTATAATGTAGTAGTATAGAAGTTGTTTTGTACAATAGAAAAGAGATAAAGCGAATAAGATTATGGAAACAAGACCATCTTCACTAGACGTTTGTAACACTGTCAGACGTGTCGGCCCTGCCGCATCGCGTCCATGAGACATGACTCATCGTCGCTCTCTCTCTCTCTCTCTCTCTCTCTCTCTCACACACACACACACACACACACACACACACACATATATAGTATGATATGTATGTTATTGTGGCTTACACGGAACTAATATTTCGTTACTTTATTTATTGTGAACCAAGCAAAAGAGTAGTATTTTAGTTTCACTTATTTATTTTGAACAAAGTGTGAGAGAGAGAGAGAGAGAGAGAGAGAGAGAGAGAGAGAGAGAGAGAGAGAGAGAGAGAAAAAAAATGTAAAACAATAGGGGGCTAGAACAATAACCAGTGCATATGCATTTTTACTTAACCAATTTATCCATTCCATATGTATGTTGTTTACTCAATATACTTTGATGCCATTTACTTCATTTGCGATTCAAAATATTAGTGTCAGAATAATGGAAAGAATATTACTTATACGGAAATTGCCATTATAGAAATAAAATACTTTTGTTTTATCATTTATTTCTCTTGAAGCAAGCAAGAGAGAGAGAGAGAGAGAGAGAGAGAGAGAGAGAGAGAGAGAGAGAGAGAGAGAGAGAGAGAGAGAGAGAGAGAGAGAGAGAGAGAGAGACATTCGAGAACATTCGACGTTGAAAACACTGTCCCGTCGACGAACAGTGGCAATAAGCGGTCTGTGTGTATCCTCCCTGCCTCCTCCCCCTACCTCCCCCCTCCCATCTCGCTCTCCACAATGCCTCTAGATCCTGCCAGAAATCCATTTTTGTGGCGAAAAATACTTAGAAATATGGTAGCTACAGTAAATTTTGAGTTACAGAATTGTGAAATGAAGTATCTGTGACACATCTTTATAAAGTATATATCTTTCAGTGAAAGTCAATCGTTCGCTGATTTAGCCGCACCAGGAGACACCCTCTGAATGTGAATGCCGCAGTTTACGGGTTAAGAGAATGCAGGGAGCAACTGGCAGAAAAAGTTTGTGAAGTAATTGATGCCTCATTAAGGGAAGGTGTAGTGCCCCAAGACTGGAAAAGAGCTAACATTGTCCCAATCTATAAATCAGGTAACAAGAGAGACCCATTGAACTATAGACCAGTGTCACTTACAAGTGTGGTAGCTAAGATGTGTGAGAGGGTGGTGAAGAATAGATGGACAGACTTCTTGGAAAAAAATGACATACTTTGTGAGTGTCAATTTGGTTTTAGAAAAGGGCGCTCATGCACGACAAACCTGATATGTTACTATTCGAGGGTGATAGATGTAATACAGGAAAGAGATGGTTGGGCTGATGGAATATATCTGGATTTAAAAAGGCCTTTGATAAGGTACCACACGGAGACTGATCTGGAAACTTGAAATGGTAGGAGGAGTGCATGGCAGTTTACTAAAATGGATGGAAGACTTTTGGTAGGAAGAGAAATGAGAACAATAATTAAGGACAGACCATCAGAATGGGGCTTGGTGGAGAGTGGAGTTCCACAGGGATCAGTGTTGGCACCAGTAATGTTTGCGGTCTACATAAATGACATGGTGGATGGGGTGTCCAGTTATGTGAGCCTATTTGCAGACGATGTAAAATTGTTAAGAAAAGTGAGATGTGACAAAGATTGCGAACTACTCCAGGAAGACTTGGACAGAATATGGAAATGGAGCTGTACATGGCAAATGGAGTTCAACACGACAAAATGCAAGAAAATAGAGTTTGGCAAGAGTGAAAGAAGAATCAGGAGTATGTACAAGATAGGAAATGAAGACATAAAACCAGTCATGAAGAAAAAGACCTTGGGGTGACAATTACCAATGACCTATCGCCAGAGAGACATATAAACAAAATAATTGGAGAAGTATTGAACTTATTGAGGAACATAAGAGTGGCGTTCGTATATTTAGATGAAGAAATGATGAAGAAAATAATTACTGCAATGATAAGACCGAGGCTTGAATATGCAACAATACAGTGGGCTCCGAACTTAAAGAAACACATAAGGAAACTAGAGAAAGTACAGAGGGCTGCAACAAAAATGGTGCCTGACTTAAGAGATTTGACTTATGAAGACAGACTGAAAAGAATGCAACTTCTGACCCTGGAAAACAGAAGAGAAAAGAGAGACCTGATAGCAATATACAGGGTGATGATTGGCATGGAAAAAATGGATAGGGAAGATCTGTGTATGTGGAATGAAAGAATGTCGAGAGGGCATGGGAAAAACTAAAATGGCCACTTATAGGAGAGATGTGAAAAAATATAGCTTCCCTCATAGAAGGGTGGAAGCATGGAATAGTTTAGACGTGGAAGTGGTCAACGCAAGGAATATTCATGATTTTAAGAAAAAGCTGGACATTAATAGATATGGAGACGGGACAACACGAGCATAGCTCTTTTCCCGTATGTTACAATTAGGTAAATACAATTAGGTAAATACACACACAACTTGTGTTATGGCTAAGGAAAAGAGAGATGTGGCTTGGAAAAGATGGAAGAAGAGCAGGAATATACTAAATAAGGAGAATTATAGAGTGACGAGAAATGAGTATGTGAGGGTAAGGAGGGAGGAAGAAAGAAAATTTGAAAAAGATATTGTAGACAGGAGTAAGGAACATCCAAAATTGTTTTACAGGTTCATAAATGGTAAACTTGAAAAGAGAGAGTCCATTGAAAAAGGAGAGCAAGGGATAGTAGATGACCCTAAGAATATAGAAGAATTGCTAAATAATAGGTTTCAGCAAGTATTTACTGAAGAAACAATGTTTGTAAAGCCACAGAATGTACAAGGAAATGTGCACATGGAGGACATTAAGATACCTAAAAAGGAGTTATATAAAATGTTGGAGGAACTTAAAGATGATAAAGCGATGGGACCAGATGAAGTTTCAGGAAAATTATTGAAGGAGTGTAGAGAAGAATTGATTGATCCATTATATGATATTATAAGGTGTTCATTAGAAACAGGGGAAGTACCAGTAGAGTGGAAGAGAGCTGAAGTGGTGCCCATTTATAAGGGAGGCAGTAAGGAAGAGCCTATTAACTATAGACCTGTGTCTCTAACAAGTCTGGTCGGTAAGATTTGTGAGAGGGTGATAAAGAAATATTGGATACGGTTCCTGGAGGATCATAAGTTATTATCGGATCATCAATTTGGCTTCAGGAAAGGGAGGTCATGTGTAACAAATCTACTGAGCTTTTATTCAAGAGTGGTTGACAAAATACAGGAGAGAGAGGGATGGATGGACTGTGTATATTTGGATTTAAAGAAAGCTTTTGACAAGGTACCTCACGAGAGACTGTTATGGAAAGTAGAGATTTATGGAGGACTGAAAGGAAAAGTGTTAAAGTGGATGGAAAACTACTTGAGATGGAAGGAAATGAGAACGGTAATAAGGGATGCAAGGTCGGACTGGTTAGTGGTGGAGAGTGGAGTCCCACAAGGCTCAGTGCTGGCACCAATACTTTTCCTGGTATATATTAATGACATGCCAGAGAGAGTAAACAGTTATATTAATTTGTTTGGATGATGCGAAGTTGTGTAGGTGTGTGAAGAGTGAAGAAGATTGTGAAATTTTACAGGCAGACCTGGATAAGATTTGGGAGTGGAGCAAGAGGCGGCAAATGGAATTTAATCTGAGCAAAAGTCATGTGATGGAGATGGGCAAGAGTGGAAGGCAGCCAAGAGGGTCATATAAGATGGGTGAAGTAGTGTTGAAAAAGGTGGAAAAGGAAAAGGATTTGGGAGTGATAATACAAGACCATGGGCAGTTTGAGGCTCATATTGATAAGATGTTTGGAGAAACGTATAATTTGATAAAAAATATTGGATTAGCCTTCCATTATATGGATAAAGATATGATGAAGAAATTAATTATTATGGTAATTAGACCAAGATTGGAATATGCTGGAGTGGTTTGGTCCCCTTATAAAAAGAAGCATATAAGGAAGTTGGAGAGATTGCAGAGAATGGCAACAAAAATGGTTCCGAATTGGCAGAAATGACCTATGAGGAGAGATTAAAAGAAGAGAAAGAGGAGATTTAATACAGGTTTATAAACTGTTGAATGGACTGGATGAAGTGGATAATGAGCAAATGATGTTGAGAGAGGAAAACTTAAGTAGAACTACAAGATCGCATAGTAAAAAGATAGCCAAGGGAATATGCTTGAAGGATGTGAAGAAATATAGTTTCCCACAAAGATGTGTGGAGGTGTGGAATGGTTTGAGTGAGGAGGTGGTGTCAGCAAGGAGTGTGCATAGTTTTAAAGGAAAGTTGGATGTGTGTAGATATGGAGACGGGGCCACACGAGTATGATACCCAGGCCCTGTAAAATTACAACTAGGTGAATACAACTAGGTGAATACACACACACACACACATTCTGAGGTCACGGGGAGGGACAGGGCATGGACCAGGAGGGGAGGGTCAAGTGGGTGGAGCTTTAAGGCTTAGTTTTTGAGGGAGTTTAACCAATCCAAGGGAACCAGAAGCCTTCACCTGGTGTGGATGTGCCAGGTATCGCTAGTGGAAAATATATGGGCTAAGACTGGCAAGGAGTTTACAGGCCACAACTGTACATCTCAATATGTAATGTACAGTGTTACCATTGGCAGGCTTATCAAATACAAGCTTAATTTTATCATGCACATTGTCTACACTTTGAAGGTAAACATTCTTAGCAACCAAAAATTCAACAATATCTTTCTTACTCTCCTCTTTAGAAACATTACAGATCATTATATTAGGATGAAGCTTCTTAGTGAAATTCGTTTCCAAATTCTTTAATCCATTGCTGATCTTGTTCGCCGCCGTCTGGCGCTCAGACTCGCTAGCAAAATTTATGACAGCATTACCACCACTTGTAAACTTGGTATCCACTACTGGTACATCCTTCAGAACCTTAGCAAGTTCAGCTTTCCTGCTAGCTACGTTATTATCCTTATCAGTAGACTTTACAACCAACAGATTTTTCTCCCTTGTGACAGTAGCATAGGACCTAGCATCACTTACATTCTCCTTAACAATGTGATTAGCATGTAGGTTAACCATGGTACTTATTATCTCATCTTTCATATCAAGTAGTACATTTCTCTTAGTTCCAGCCACTGGTGCAGGAGTAGTACCAATATCATTTTCTCTTGAGTCCTCTCCCCACACACTAGCATGCATGTTAACAACAGTGTTGATGATCTCATCTTTCACTTCAGACAGCTTCTGGTTCAGATTTTCTGTACTAGCAACAATTTTGGTTATGCAGTCATCAAGATCAGTGTTATGACAACCCTGTTCTAGTTTACTTTCCAACTCTCGATTCCTTTGTTTTAGCATTTCATTCTCTCTGTTTAGCCTTTCTGCCTGTTTACCTAACTCATCAACTAGCTTATTATGCTCCTGGTAGACACGTAACACTTTTTTCCTACATGGACAACACATCCAATCCACCTTGTCCAGATCCTTATCTCGCACATCTTGTAAGTATACAGTATTAACATGGTAAGGGTATAATAATAATAATACCAGGTTAGGTTAGTTTGGATTAGTGTCCCTGGCCATCTTGGCGCTCCATGGGCAGTTCAGGGCTGGGCTAGGTTGGGTTGGGTTGGGTTAGGTTGGGTTAGGTTAGGTTAGGTTAGGTTAGGTTGGGTTGGGTTGGGTTGGGTTGGGTTGGGTAGGGTTAGGTTGGGTTAGGTTAGGTTGGGTTAGGTTAGGTTAGATTAGGTTAGGTTGGGTTGGGTTGGGTTGGGTTGGGTTAGGTAAGGCAAGGTTAGGTTGGATTAGTATTCCTTCAAGAAAACTGGGGGGGAAAACATTATTTTATTTTTTCTTAAGCAAATTTACTGGAGCTAACCTAATTAATTTCTGCCACCATGTCACTACTAGCATTGTTTAGCGCTGACATTTATAGTTATTATCAAACAATGACATTAATGCACCTCTTTCATGTTTGCTACAACACCAACAATTGTCCAGATTCTTTGAAGTGATAGTCACCACCACTACCACTGACACACCTTTAATTGAGCTACCGGTATGTATCTTGTGGCACTGTATTTCATTGACTTCCAATGTAACACAAAGCAAATTGTTTCTACCTACCTACCTACATGCCACACCCTCTAAATAAAACACCACCCCTTCAACCAACTTATGCCACACCACCACAACACCCAAAAAAGCACCTCCAAAGCGGCGGTGGCGGTGGCGGCCCTGGCTTTGATACACAACAACACTGAACACTCACCACTCACCACAAAGTTATTCTTCTATATGTTGCTTGCCGTTCCTTCCCGTGACGCCCACGCCTACGCCCACGGCCACGCCCGCGCCGCCACAAAGCCAGTCGTTCTTCTTCCAGTGTTTGCACTACACCGCGGCGCGGTCTATCTTCATCTTGATCTTGATCTTGATACTATAGGCGATTCGGGATCACTCCTGAGCCGGGCCTTTGGATCGGCACCTCCTGTAGACGACAAAAAAAGGCACACAGAAAAAAAAAACGGGGAAAAAAAAAGAAGAAGAAATAAGGAAACAGGGTCCTTTGCTCTAACCGTCTGTACATCTGGCACGCCACATTCTCTCCAGAAACTCCTTCACCGCCTCAATAACATAACATAGAGTAGAGGAGGCAGTTTGCGCTACCCTAAGCAGAAAAAAAATTGCTACAAAATCACCAGACTTGAATACAAAAACGAAATTGTAACAAGGAGTGTAAAATTTTGTCTGCTCATGATGGCGGGTAACGCGCTACCCTCAATCGCTGCAGTTTCCCCGATTGTGCACTGTAAGTAAGGGAAAGTTAGGTAGGGTCTGTGCGCCACCCAGCCGGGTCTACGCGCTAGGTTGAGGAGGGGGTTGCGCCAGGGGGAGGTCAGTGCGCTATGGCATGTCGGGTCATCGCGCTAGGTGCCTTAAGTTCTTTGTTTTAATCTACAAGCTATCAAAATCACTCTCAATAGGTAGTTGATAAATCCTCTTGCCTCTCAAGGAGTAAAAGCTTTGGAAAAATAAATAAAAGATTGCAAACTAACTTTTTTTTATTTTTTTAAATAGTGTATTGACAAACATAAAAACTGTGCTTTAGTTATGAATATCATAAACAAATAAATGTCCCACAGAGTTCAAAACAAAAATCTTAACAATACTCCGGGAAAAGTTTCATTTACCAGTATCAAAATAACAAATAAATGTCTCACAAAGTTAAAAACGAAAATCTTAAGAATATTCCGTGAAATGTTTCATTTAACAGTGTCAAAATAACAAATAAATGCCTTTCAGAAATCGAAACGAAAATCTTAAGAATACTCCGTGAAAAAAATCATTCAACAGTATCAAAATAGCCTAATTACATTTATTACAAAAAAACTCAGTATCCATTGTATCAATGTCCTCCTGAGACTTTTCACTCAAATTCATCTCACTCAGACATTCTGCATGCCACCAGCTGTCACACAATACACATTTTATCCTTAACTTTCCTTTTGTTTCACATTGACATTTTCCACAGAGCTCGTTCATATCATCAATTACATCATCCGAGTCATCGTCCAAGACTGGCTCATCCGCACTCTCTGAAGTTTCTGTTTCCTTGTCTTTCTGCTTTTGGGAAACATACTGAAGTGTCCTGAATCGTTTTTCTTTCCTTTTTCTCTTTTCTTTTTCTTTCCTGTTGTTTTCCTTCTGCCTTTTCTTTTCCTCCATTCTCTTTCTCTTTGCTTCAGCTTCTTGTTCTATAATTTTTTTTCTCTCTTCTCTTTCTTTTTCTTTCCATTTTCTCCCTCTCCTCCTCTCGTTTCTTTCTCTGTTTCTCTTCAATCATTTGCCGGTACTCAACACCGCTTATTGGGCATGGCAATACTGCGATGGTCTTTTTTAATCCTTTTTTCTTCGGGAATGAGGGCAGCGTGAGGTAATCATCAATCGTTTTGGAATTTTTCTTTGTAGAAGGCAGAGGTTGTGGAGCAGGCTGGGATGTGTAAGGCAAGGGTTGTGGAGCAGGCTGGGATGTGGAAGGCAAGGGTTGTGAGGCAGGCTGGGATGTGTAAGGCAGGGGTTGTGAGGCAGGCTGGGATGTGGAAGGCAGGGGTTGTGAGGCAGGCTGGGATGTGGAAGGCAGGGGTTGTGAGGCAGCCTGGGATGTGTAAAGCAGGGGTTGTGAGGCAGGCTGGGATGTGGAAGGCAGGGTTTGTGAGGCAGCCTGGGATGTGTAAAGCAGGGGTTGTGAGGCAGGCTGGGATGTGGAAGGCAGGGTTTGTGAGACAGCCTGGTATGTGGAAGGCAGGGGTTGTGAGGCAGGCTGGGACGTGGAAGGCAAGGGTTGTGAGGCAGGCTGGGATGTGTAAGGCAGGGGTTGTGAGGCAGGCTGGGATGTGGAAGGCAGGGGTTGTGAGGCAGCCTGGGATGTGTAAAGCAGGGGTTGTGAGGCAGGCTGGGATGTGGAAGGCAGGGTTTGTGAGGCAGCCTGGGATGTGTAAAGCAGGGGTTGTGAGGCAGGCTGGGATGTGGAAGGCAGGGTTTGTGAGACAGCCTGGTATGTGGAAGGCAGGGGTTGTGAGGCAGGCTGGGACGTGGAAGGCAAGGGTTGTGAGGCAGGCTGGGATGTGTAAGGCAGGGGTTGTGAGGCAGGCTGGGATGTGGAAGGCAGGGGTTGTGAGGCAGCCTGGGATGTGTAAAGCAGGGGTTGTGAGGCAGGCTGGGATGTGGAAGGCAGGGTTTGTGAGGCAGCCTGGTATGTGGAAGGCAGGGGTTGTGAGGCAGGCTGGGATGTGGAAGGCAAGGGTTGTGAGGCAGGCTGGGATGTGTAAGGCAGGGGTTGTGAGGCAGGCTGGGATGTGGAAGGCAGGGTTGTGAGGCAGCCTGGGATGTGTAAAGCAGGGGTTGTGAGGCAGGCTGGGATGTGGAAGGCAGGGTTTGTGAGGCAGCCTGGTATGTGGAAGGCAGGGGTTGTGAGGCAGGCTGGGATGTGGAAGGCAGGGACTGTGAGGCAGGCTGTAAGGTTTTCTCCAACAACACCTTCCAGTCTTCATAGGGTGGGTCATCCATGTCGTATCGCTCCTCATACCGCTTCATGAATTTTAGAGTTGTTCCTTCCCCTAATGACAGGCTCAGCTTCATCAGCTCAAAATGTTGGAGAATGCTGAGAGAGTGGGAGTTCTTTGTTCTGGCCCAGGGAACTTGGATTTGGCTGCTGGTGAAGCAGAAGGAACAGAGGTTGAGATTGTTGGGGTACATGCGGGAAGAGCAGTGATGCCAAAAGATGCTGAGGTAGGGAGAGTGACTGGAGCAGCGCTGGAGAAACTGCAGCTTGGCTTCAGCTTGTCTGAGTTGAGTACAACCTCAGGGTTAAAAGGATAGATCCCAGACTTAACAAATCCCTTGTAAGCAAGCTCTGGTCGTGCTGTAGTGTCCCAAGCTTTCTTTAGTGTGCGGGCAAACGTGCACATGGTGACACTCTCCAGTTTGGTACTGAAACTTTCTGACGGCTTCACTCCATGCTAGTTTGATTGCCCCAAAGAAAGCTTGATCCAGTGGCTGGATAAGGTGACTGGCATGCGCCTTCAGGCAGTAAAGGATGACACCATTCTCGTTACACAGCGTGCAGATTGCCAGGGAATGATGGCTGGAATGGCCGTCCACAAACAGCACCACTGGTCGCTTTTCTCCCAATTTGGGAATGAAAATGTCCCTCAGAAAGCTAAGAAAGACCACCTCAGTGATCCAACCATTTGGAGTTTTTTGAAAAAAAGCCTCTTCAAAACCTTCCAACGCATTGAAGCGAGGATCTCTGGTGTAGGGAAAGATCAGCAGCGGTGGAAGCAGAGGAGCAGGCCAACATTGTCACTTGCTGCCGTTTGCCACTTGTGACAGAGTAGACGTGTTTTGCTCCTGTCATGCTGATGATTTTCTTTGTCTTTGGACATATATTAAAACCACTTTCATCAGCATTAAAGATCCGGTCAGGAGAGGTCAACAAAGTGGGATCGATGGTGTCCAGGTAATGTTTCATTTGCTGAAACCATTCACCTAGAGCATCCTTTGTCACAATTGCTCTCTCACGGCCAAGTGGTTGTCCAATTCTTTCCCGTATCTCTGGATGCCTCTTGAAAAAGGCTCGCATCCAATCCTTTCCAGGGCGGTTGTTTTTGAAGACAGTCCTCTCTTCCCTATCATCGAGAATGGTTTTCACCATGTCTTTGAGGTCGTCTTTGGTCCGTCCAAAACCTCGTTTAGACACTTCAATCAGCCAATCTACTAGCTTCTTCTCCTCTTCCATTGACAGAACTGTTTTGGGAGCAGGCTGCATAGGTCTTCTTCCCCTGACCTTATCCCCAAGGGTGGCGTAAGGGATACCAAAAGTTTTGGAGGCGGCATTCAGGGACATCTGTTTAGATCTTACCAGCTCCACAGCTTTCTCCACTTGTTCTTGTTTGTACCGCTGTGTTGATGCCATTTCAGCAAGGGCTGTAGAAAAGGATCAGAGCAAAATACAAATTAACATGCATAATGGAATAATTTTTGTTTTCATTTTTCCAAAAAAAAAAAAAACTGAAAATTATTCATGTGTGTTAACGAAACAGTTAGCGGAAGACAACTTACCTCAGTATAGCGGAAGACGCACTGCCTCTCTCTCCCTGGCGCAAACACAACACTGGAATGGTACTGGTGGGAAAATTTGAACTACGGCCCGCCATTTAAACACTCTGTTTGTGTGTTATGAGATTTAACGCGGGGCTTAGCGCACAGACCCGACTGGCGCACAGACCCTCCAATACTCTAACATAACATAACATAAATAATAGGATAACAAAGGACCACCAGGGCCTATCTAGGTTATCCTGTATCAGTCGCACAGCGACCTCGTCATCAGTACTTAAAGATACACTTACAAGTACACAATACATTATATACTAATTCTAAATATTTGGCCCATTAACAGGGCTAAGTCCTGCAGCGAAATCCTTTACAATCTGTGATCCCCATACATGGGGATCATGTCTTGTTTAACTATAGTAAATCATCCTTTCATTCGTTTCTCTACTCAGTCCCAGCAGCACCACCATCTACTCCCTCCCCGTCTTTTCCACTCTTTCGTTCCTATTATACCATAACTCAGTCAACACCACTTGCATCATCTCATGCCTGTCTCTGGCATACTTCACACACTCCAGCATCACATGCTCCACTGTCTCGTCCTCTTCCGAGTCACACATCTGGCACACTTTGCTGCGGGACTCAGACCACCTGTAACTCCTTGCATTCACATCCATACACTGTGCCCTAGCTTTGAAGAGAAGATCACCACCCAGGCTTCCATCATACCACCATTCATACATCGGGGCCTCTTTCACCTTGTACCATTCCAGAGTAGTCTTTCATTCCATCCCATTCCTCCACTCATTCAGTCCCATACTCTTCACATCTCTGTGTATCTCACTCTTCCACTTCCTCACATCCCATTCTGTTCCCACTCTGCCTCCTCTTGTCACGACCTATTCCAGCTCATTCTGATTCACCCCAGCCATTCTCACTGCCCACCCAACCTGTAGACCATTCCTCTGTCATTCTCATACACCTTTTTCTCCATTTGCTTCCACTTTCACTCCACAGATACACCTTCCTTGCTATTCTTGCATCATCCATTCTCTCAAGCCTAATCTTGTACCTAAGTGTTGCTTTTATAAGTTTTTCCCTAAAAGAGCTCCATCCCATATCCCCTCTTAAGGCTTCTACTGCCCTGTACCTCGGTGCATTCAGTGCCAGCCTAGCTACTCTACACTGCCCCACTTCTAACTTGTCAATTTCACTCTCGTTCCATGCAATCACATCCATACCATACATTATACTGGGGCAGCCACACTCTTCCACACTTCTCTCAGCACGTCATACTTACTTGCTCTCATCCTTGCCACGCTTCCTAAACGGCCCACCCACTGGTTCACCAAGCTCATTTTTTCATTCTTTGACTTTTCACACCCATTCAGACTCATCCACATCCCTAAGTACTTGTATTCTTGTGCCTGCTTCAACTCATTCTCTCCCAACCTCCATGCTACATTACATTCATCCTCCAACCTATTCACAATCATCACCTTACTGTTCTCACTACTAAACCTAACTCCAAAATCTCTTCCATACCCATCAACCACATTCAGCAGACTTTGCAGCCCCTCTGCTGACTCACTCATAACCACTACATCATCTGCATAAAGAAGCACACCTATCTTATCATTCCCCACACTCACTCCTGCATTCATCCTTCTCATTCTTGCTGCTAACTCCTCTGTGTACAGGCTGAAAAGGGTTGGTGACAAAATACATTCTTGCCTAACTCCTCTCTCACTCCTCACCCAGTCTGTTTCTATATCTCCTAAACTGTACTTAGATCTGGTATCAACATACATGCTATGCACTATGTTGACCCTTTCATAAGCTTTCTCTATATCCAGGAAACCCCAAATACAATTTACCTCCATCCCTATTTTTTTTCTCAATCATTTCATTCACCACAAACATGTTATCCTCAGCTCTCCTGTCCGCACAGAAACCATTCTGCTCCTCACCTAATACTCCAGCTCTTTCAATCCACTTACACAATCTGGCATTCAACACCGCACTGAACACATTGCCTACACCGATCAGCCTGTAATTTTCAACTCATTCTTACTCTTCTTATGCAGCAGAGTCACCCTGCACTCATTCCACATTCCTCCCACACCTGGCTACAGCTGGCTCAGGATCGCTCCGTATTCATCATTGCGTTTGCAAATTTTTCCCAATATTTTGCTATCCTACACACTTTCTTGACAGCTAAGAAAAATCCTAAAGTCATATGCACAAACAAGCTGTAAAAATTCCTTGGTGTGAAGTGAAAAATCTTAATACTTTTCTTAAGTACATTCTATGTCACTGCTATGTCACGAGATTTTGGCGGGAGTTTCCAGTGGTCAACAATCCACACTCCACAGTCCAAAGTCCACAGTCCAGTGGTCCACCTGGCACCTGCACATGACGTGCTACCCTGGTTAGTTTCTGTAAATAATGGAAGGCGAAACCCCCAAAAGAAGAGGAAAGTAAATTAGAGGAGGAATGCCATCCTCCTTCTTCTCCAGTTGGTGGGAAAGAACAAAAAAACTATAGAAAATAAGAGATTCAATAAGTGCAGAGTATACCTAGTTATATTTATTTAATCTTTTTGATCACCAAATTCTCTAAACAGTTTGCAATTTACTTTACACACTTCCTATGACATAACATATAAGCCTTGTATTTATTTATTTTATTTCTTTTTTTTATCTATTTATTCTTTTTACCTACCATATCCCTCCTTTCTCCTCCCTTATACTCCCTTTTCCAAATCCCAAACACCCTCTCCTTTCTCTCTGCTACTCATACTTGTCCCCTTTCCTACTAGCCTTCCTTTAATTCTCCCTTCCATATAATGAACTATCCTAGTGAGAATCTCCTCAATACTCTTTTTAATGACGTACAAAACAACCAGGAATCTGATAACATTGGCATAGAAATAATAAATTCCATGTATTTATCTCTTGAGTTAGATGATATCTGTAATGATCATGACCTTTCCTCATACAAGAATGCAATACCAAGAAATAGTACTGATTATATCAATGTTCTCCACATAAATGCCCGCTCACTGAACAAAAATTATGACCCAGTGATCTCCTTTATCAAATCTCTTCCCAAGCTCCCTGATGTCTTATGTATAAGTGAAACCTGGCTTAATGCAAATAATGTTTGCCTTCATGAATTTAATGGCTATATTTCATATCATGTTCATAGACCTACTGGCTCCCCAGGTGGGGGAGTTGCAATTTATATAAATATTGACATACAAAGTGAAATTATTAAGAAATTTTTGCATGTGTGACAAGAGTGCTGAGTTATGTAGTGTGAGAATTATTCTTCCCACTACCTTGTATTCTGTTACTTGTATTTACAGACCTTATAGTAAACATGCTAAAGTAAATGAATTTAATACATATATTGATAATCTTCTTTCAAATAGCTTTTTCACAAACAATAGGAATATAATCACAGGTGACTTCAATATAAACCTTCTTGAACATGTGTCACACCCTCCTACTAACTCTTTTATTATAACTATGCAGTCAAACAATTACTTCCCACATATATCTCCACCAACCAGATTTCCAGATATTAATGCAACTGCAGTTCCATCTTTATTGGATCACATCTGGACAAACTTCATTGAACCTGCCTCTTCTGGAATTCTTCATATTCCTGTCAGTGAACACCTTCCAGTGTTTATCAATATTCCAGTCCCTGATAAAGTTTGCAATATTCTTCACAAAGTTGATTTTAGGCTACAAAATAGAGCAAATCAATTTAAATTCACACAGACCCTGACGAATACAGACTGGAATCTCTACCTCACTAACAGTGACATAAATACAAACTGCGACACATTCCTGGATAAGTTATATGAAATATACTACTCCTGCTTCCCAAAATAACCAAAACTATCACATCCAAAAGACTAAGTAAGCCTTGGTTAACACAGGCATTAATAAATTCAATAAAACATAAGTATCAGCTGTACAAACTATATAAACTAGGATCAATTACACTGGACCACTACAAACGTAATAGAAATGATCTAAATAACTTAATAAAACAAAAAAAAATCAGAATATTACCTACAGAAGTTTGCAAATTTTAGATTTAACACTGAAAAATCCTGGGAACTAATTATTGAATTAGAAAACATTAAAAATGTTAAACATTCAGTCTCACACACACTTCACTATAATGACACATTCCTACACACTCCTCATGAAATCTCAAATGCATTTAACACTTATTTTTCCCACATTGCACCTGAACTTAGCTCCCAACTTCCTAGACCTCAAAACTCACACGTTTCTTATCTCAAAAGAAAATTTCCTCAATTCAATTAATATTCCAAAAGTGACAGAAAATGACATAGTAAAAGCTATATCAGCCTAAAAAAATTTTTTTAAATGTCCTATTGATGAAATACCTGTAAAAATAATCAAGGAGAACAAAAACCTTTTAGCAGAACCACTCACTAAACTTTTCAATGTTTCAATCAGAGATGCAGTTTTCCCTCATAGATTCAAGTTGGCAAAAATCACCCCTATCCATAAATCTGGAAGTAAAACTAATATTTTAAATTACCGACCAACTTCCATTTTACCAGTGTTCTCTAAAATTTTTGAAATCATTATGAAGAACTTCCTCATGAACTACCTCAATAAACAGAAAATCTTGAATAACAGGCAGTTTGGTTTTTGCCCAGGACTAAATACTTTTGATGCTATAAATGTGTTTACCACTGATCTCCACAATGCTTTAAATAACCTTAAGTCTATCATTTCCATTTTCATTGATTTCAGCAAAGCATTTGACACAGTTGACCCAAACATTCTAGTAGACAAATTACATCACTACGGTATTCGTGGCTGTGTGCAAAATTGGTTCAAATCATATTTAACTGGCCGATCTCAATTTACATCCTACAGTAACTCTAAATCTGCCATCAAACCTATACATCTTGGTGTGCCACAAGGTAGCATTTTAGGCCCTATTCTTTTTCTATTATATATCAACGATATCAGCAATGCCTCAACTGCTTTAAATACAGTACAGTTTGCCGATGACTCCACCTTGTACATGGTTGGTGATAATCCCACTGACCTAATCTACAGAGCCAACCTAGAATTAACTGCTTTTTCTGAATGGTGTCTTGCAAATCCCCTGACAATCAACACGGCTAAAACTTTCTATATGTTATTCACTAACACCACCACCAAATACCAACCCTTACCCAGACTTACCATACTAGATTAAGATATCACTCAGGTTTCTAAGATGAAATTTCTTGGAGTCACATTTGACGATAATCTTACTTTTAAATATCACATATCAAATCTTTGCCTTAAGTTATCATGGTCAATTGTTCTATTACTCAAAATGAAAAACTTTGTACCAGTAGAAATTATGAAAATTATGTATTATGCCCACATATTCCCACACTTGACCTACTGTAATCCAATATGGTCCACTTCTTACCCATGTCATCTACATAATCTAAATATTCTCCATAAAAAAATAATTAGAATCATGACAAATAGTGACTTCCTCCAACACACACCTCCACTCTTCAAATCCATGAAAATCCTTAAACTCTCTGATCTATCAAACTTCTCTATTGCATCTTATATGTTCAAACAGATAAATTCCAGCAGTAACAGTACTCTGACTCAAACCCATAACCACTCCACACGCTACAGACATTCTCTACAGATTCCTCATCACAGTTTAACTTTCTACCAACACTCTCTAATGTTCAAAGGTCCCAACATATGGAATAGCACTCCAACATATGTAAAAAACTCAATAAACATGAACATCTTTAAGAGAAAAATAAAAGAATATTTATTGTCTCTGTACTGACACATTTTGTAATTCAACCTTCATAATTCTATAAATAGCTGTCGTTCAGTATTTTATTAATTAGTATTGTAATAAAAATAGTCTATATCCTTTATTTTTTTATCATAATTTTCTGAATTAACTGTCTTTCAGTCTTTTTAAGTAATATATATGTATTTTATTATTTACAGTATTGTAATCAAAATAGTCTATATCCTTTATTTTCTTGTTGTAATCAAAACAGTTTATATCCCTTAGCATTTTTGTCTGTTTGATTATTCACAAAAACATATATTTCTTTATTTACAATTCAGATTCCATTTTTCATGTAAAATTATTATTCATTTATTTATTGTTTCTTCCCTTTCCTTCCTGTTCTCTTAATGTCAGTTATCCCCAAGTCCTTTGTTTTTCCAATACTATTTTTTTTTGCATTATCTTCAGTTAGGTTTTTAGTTTTAGCTTAGTTAAGTAAGCTAGTAGATATTAAGTGTGCCCAAAAGGCTTGTGGTTAAAAAAGGGGCTATTTGTCTTCCAAATTTATTGTACCATAAACTTATAAGTGTATTACAGAACAAATATAATACAGCGTTTCAAGAGCAAGTGAGATAAAAAAGACATGGGAATATATTACTGCTGAGATCAACGCTGCCTTCCCAGAAGAGAGAAGAGAGAAAACGTGGTATAGCCTTCGAAGTGGTGGGAAGGAGGAATTTCACAAGTGAAAGACTGAAGTGACTGCCACAGGTATGAGTTCATTTTCATTGACCCAGACAGGGACACTGGTACCTAGCTTGTAAACCTTTACTGTAGTGGATTTCTCCTCTTCATTACTTTCACTGGGTAGGCAGATGAATAATATATTCTTATATTCACAATTATTGAATATTTTGCTATCTAATTAGTCTACATTAAGGAGAGTAAGGTTAGGCTAGGTCAAGTTGGGTTACTCTAAACTAAAAAATCTGACCTTACTAGACCTTATGTAACCCAATTAGAATAATATATCATAAACCTAACCTGACCTAACCTAACGTATCCTATCCTTAAGTAATCTAAGTTTATTTCATAATTAATGAAGAATTTGTTACTCTAATAAGGTTATAGAAACTAAGGTTAAATTTGGTTAGGCTAGGTCAAGTTAGGTTACCCTAAACTAAACTAACCTGATAATACTTCTTCTAAACTAACCTAGTTAGAATAATATATCATAAAATTCATATTTCATAGCATAAATTAACTATAAACTAACATGAAACCACTGAATGTAACAACATGTACCTTTAAACAACTGAGTCTAACAACAACCAACCAAAAGCTGCTGAAGTTAAGAACACCTAACTATAAACAGTAGTCTAATCACAGGTTACTAAAAAAAATAATCTGATAACTTAAAAACTGAATTTTACAATGACTGAGTATAAAAATGTAAATCTTACCACAATCCAACTGAATTTAACCTTAAACAACCACCACAAACTATTAAACGCTTTGCAACAATTGATATGGCAGTCACACGGAAGCAATACCACTGCCAATGTTTTTGTCAAAGAAAAATATTTATACTAATATTAGCCTCACAAATTTAGCCTTCATATATTGTCTTTGAGATGACGTAGCTACTGCTGCAATGCTATAAATGCTTGATGTTTTGAGGATATGGTCCTAGTCCAGTTGAATACCTTTTTTTTTGTAACAATATCTTGAAATATGAGAACATGACATTCTATCTTGTCATTCCAGGTGGTGACCCTGCAACTAATGATTTATCTGAGGTGGCTCTCCTCATTGCCCAGACCATCGGAACACACAATTCCTGTGGTTCGGGGATTGATGGCGGAATAGACACCCATCTAGATGAGCCAACGTAAGTAGAATGATACTAATCATAATGTTAGATTATCTTTACCAACTATGTATATGTGGAAAATGCATTCTGATATGGAGCTGTAAGAATATAGCTGCAGCAACCTAGAATTTTAAAGGAACTAGAATGCTAGGGAAATTTATGAACTTTCTAACCACTTTCTCATTGTGAGTGCATGATTTTGGTTGTCATTTCAGTCAGGAAAGAGATCCACCACCCCTGCAGAGCAACAGTCCAGTTGTAATAACTGTAGGGCCCACTGCAGAAGAAGAGCTGTCTGTCGTCACTGCTCAACCAGTGATGGTACCCCAACAGGCTGGGGATCTGCAGCCACCAGCAGCAGTTCAGCAGGCTGCTGACCTGCAGCAACCTGTGTTGGTGAGTCTACAGGCTTCAGCAGGGCTCGCCAGCTTAAAGGCAGCTGCAGCTAAAAAAAACTGCTTAGTAATAACAGCAGCCAAAAAAAAAATTGCAGAGCAAGAACATGAATACATGGCAATATTAGTTGAAATAGTAGCATATAAGTAGTAAAGCTTCCTTTTCATTTAGTATTCATATTGTTCAGCAGATATAAGGAAAAAAAAAAAGAGTTAATCAAGCATCATTTGTACTTTATTATCTTATTGACATATATAAAAAATACATATATTGAAACTTTTCCCCTGCAAAGATGTGTTGCTACTTATGAGCCCTAGGATGGTCCTGCAGGAGTATGACAGGTATGCCAGCAGCTTGCAGGTCTTCCTCAGCCAGACACAGGTGACACAGGACAACAGTAAGTTATGGTGGGAGGGAGGCCACCAGCAGGAAGGTGAGCAGGCGTAATGGTAAGGGAGGAAGTACTTGATGGTCTCAGGTACATTTCCACACCAGCCAGGGCAGAAGAAAGGGCTCGGCAGTGACTACTTAGATTTCATGTCTGAGAAAAAATATATGGAAAAATAAATGAACATGATAAATATGACCATGCCCTTTCATCATTGAGGGCTGATAGGCAATGTGCTTGGCTGCTTCAAATGAGGTTGTCAATATTAACTCTTAAATTTTGGTGTACTGCTTCAGAAATGGATGTAGTTCTGATATAATTTTCATAAGCTGACTTTTAATTCATTAATGTTATACAAAAAAAAAAAAAAAAAACATAAAGAACACATAAGATATCTATTATTCTGAAATATCAATAACTTTGTGGTGGACAGTATACTTAATTCATGTCCACTTACTTATGTTTGCCACAATACAGTGTGGACAACAGGAGTGACTGGTGAAGCGTTTGGGTGTGTTTGTAGTGTTTAGCAATTCTAATTCTATTTTATACATTGCATGTACTTATGGCTTATCCATAGATCATGAATACCACCAAAATTTGGCTTGCTATAACAATTTACATGACATTTTAACTCATGTATACACTTACGTAAAGTGAAGACGAGCAAAATTATCCCGGTAACAAACTCCAGCAGTGACAGGTAACCCTTGGCCGGGTTGTAACTCATCATGAGGCTGGAGCACATCACCATCTTCGTTCTCATTGCCTAAATCTTCCTCCTCTTCAAAGAGAATATATGTTATGAAGAATTCCACATGCAGTGATCACTTGGCAGGTCTTTGATGTGTTCAAGCGAACTTCTCCATGAAGAACATGGAACCTTCACTTGAGTAGTCCAATGCCACGCTCCACAATGCATCATGTTTGTTTGTGTGCTCTGAAATGTAACCATAATGTCAAAGGTGTGCAAGTTCCATAAATTAATTGAACATAATATCCACTATGAATAGGCATGCATTACAAATATGTAAAAGTAACTGCATTTAACCTCAACACAAAAACAAACAAGTAGACCTAACCACAACTAATTAGAAACAAGTAATTGAAATGTCACCTAACTCCAAACAGCTGAGTATAAACAAAACTCAATATAAACAAGCAAAAACAAAAATAATTATAAACAGGCTATTCTACCCTCAGCAAACTATAAAAAGCTGAATTTAATCACAACAAATTATAAACAGGTGAAATTTAATATAAAAAAAAAAAAGGTCATTCTTACTTCAAGTAACTTTAAACACTTGAATTTATTCAGAACAAATTATGAACAGGTGAACATAAATATGAAAAACGTACTTCTAACCTCAACAAACTATAAGCAGTTGAATTTAACCAAGACTAATTATAAACAGATGAAAATAATTACTCTCTACAGATTATTCTGACCACAGTTAAATCACAACAAAGTATAAACAGGTAGTTCTAACCACAATCAAATCTCTATTAACGGCTATATCTAACCACAAATGCATTAGTGAAATCTAATCAAAACTAACAATACATGACTTATTTATCAAAATGTAACCATAATCAGCTGCATCAACCCACAGCTAGCAGTACATAACTAAATATAACCAAAACTAACAATGAATAACTAAATTTACCTAATGGACATGTCTTCTTAGCAGTATTGCAAACTGACAAGTTGTAATACTATATTTCTGAGTTTCATTAATGAACAGGCATAGTATTTCAAATTTACTTCATAACTTTTATTTATATCTTAACTGTTGTACGCTTCTTGATAATCATGCCGGCATTCTCTGTCACTGTATGGAACCAGCAGCCACCGTTTGGAGGGGTATCCACTGTCTCCCAGTAAATAACACCCAGCTGGTATTATATGGGCTTCAGATAGACGACACAAGCCACTGTGATTTAAGATTCAGGAGTCATGGGTTGATCCTGGCCACTTTACAACTCAACTCTCCCCTTCAGGTGGTTGCTGTTAAAGTTTTATGGGACGATCCTACACTATTTGCAGTTTATATCTCCCTCCCTGGCTTCCTGTCTCCAGGGGTGAGCTTGACGGCCTGGTGCGTCAGCTGACTCCGCCTTTTCTTTTATTGGGAGATTTTAACGGCCGTCACCCATTGTGGGATGAAGGTGCTAGTAATCCTCATAGGGTTTTAATTGGTTCTTTTATTGAGGATGAGGGATTGGAGGTTTTAAATTCTGGGGATGTTACACATTTCCACAGTCCTACTGGGACTTTTACAGCTACTGATGTTTCTATCTCTATTTCTAATTCTTTCCTCGATTTTAATTGGCGGGTCCTACCGGATTTACACGGTAGTGACCACTTTCCGATTTTATTGGAATCGGTGAACTCTGAGCCACAGTCCCGGCCCCAACGCTGGGTTTTAGACAAGGCAGATTGACCTTGATTCACAGACCTTAGCTCTTTTATCCGTCCGCTGGCTGACTTTTCTACTTGTGCTGAGGCTGTTGATTATTTACCGATTTTTTATTTTTAGTAGCACTTCAGACAATCCCTAGGATGTCAGGTCGCTTTACTAAGCGTTCCGTTCCTTGGTGGAACACAGCATGCACTAAAGCTGTGCAAGAGAAACGGGCGGCTTTCTCTCGTCTCCGGCGACATCGTGGGGACCCGCAGTGCCTGGAAGCTTTTCGGTGCTCCCGAGCTTGGGCCCGCCGCGTTTTGAAAGAGGCACAAAGAGCCTCTTGGAAAGCTTATGTGTCTTCCATTAATGCCCAAACCCCTCTTACGGACGTCTTTAGCAAAGTCCGCCGAATTGCTGGGAAGTATTCTGCTCCTTCCCCACCACTTTTGTTGTCTGCTGGGCGAACGGTGGCAGACCGTAGGACTGTCGCCGACCTCTTCACACAGCACTTTGCCAGTATTTCCCGGAGGCATCCTGCAGGCCTGGGCGCACGTCACCGCCAGAGAATGGAATTTCTCGGCATAAATTTTTCTTCCGCTGGAGGAGTCTTATAATGTCCCTTTCTCTGCTTCCGAGTTGCGGACTGCTTTATCTCAGTGTCATGACTCTTCTCCTGGTCCAGACGATATTCCTTATGCCTTTTTGCGTCACATGCCTGACCGTGCTTTTAACTTTTTATTAAATCTTTATAATATGATTTGGCATACCGGTGACTTTCCATCTTCTTGGGCTGTGGCAGTGGTTCTCCCATTTCCGAAGCCTGGGAAAGATAATCTCCAGGCTATAAACTACCGTCCTATATCTTTGACATCCTGCATTTGTAAGGTGTTAGAAAAGATGGTAAATGTAAGACTCATGTGGTACCTGGAGATGGGGAAGTACTTGTCATCGGTTCAGTACGGCTTCCGAAAGATAAGGTCTACTACTGATGCTCTTTTATCCCTAGAGTCTTCCATTTGTGAGGCCTTCGCTAATCACCACCATCAAGTAAGTCTTTTTTGACCTGGAGAAGGCCTACGACATGGCTTGGTGTCATGGCATTTTACAGTCTGTTTAATTTTGGCCTTCGTGGCCACCTTCCTCTTTTTATCCAGCAGTTTTTATCCAGACGTCTTTTACGGGTTAGAGTGGGGAGTGTTTTCTCTGAGGCTACTACTCTAAATGATGGCGTTCCACAGGGAAGTATTATTAGTGTTACATTATTCGCAGTCGCCATAAATGGTGTTATTGATACTCTCCCAGATGGCATTCACAGCTCCTTATATGTTGATGATTTATATATTTCATTTGCTGCTGCTAGGATGTCACTGATTAAGCGTAAGCTCCAACTGGCGATCAATAGGGTGTCCAGTTGGGCCAACATGAACGGTTTTCGATTCTCCACCTCCAAGACCGTAGCCATGCATTTTTGTCGTAACCGTGGTGTCCATCCAGACCCGGATTTATACCTTGCCAATAGACGCCTCTCATGCGTGGAGGCGACTCGATATCTTGGCCTTTTATTTGACAACTGTCTCACCTGGGTTCCCCATTTCCGTTCTCTTAAGGCGTCTTGCCGGCAGGCATTATCCCTTCTTATTTTAAGTTACACCTCTTGGGGTGCGGACAGGGACACGCTGCTGCTGCTTCACCGCACACTCATACTTCCCAAGCTGGAATACGGCTGTGAGATCTACTCATCCGCAACGGGTGCACGACTACGCACGCTTGACCCTGTGCATCATGCAGGGGTCCGCTTGGCTACAGGTGCATTTCGGACATCTCCAATACCTAGCCTTCTAGTGGATGCTGGTTTCTGGCCGCTTGACCTTCGGCGCCAGTCTTTGATGCTCCGGAATTGGTTTCGCACCCACCGTCTTCCCGATTCTGTCCCTTGTCTGTCAATGTTGCGGGACTCGCGTTCGCAGGTGTATGTCACTCGACCGAGTCTACCTAAACCTTTTGGCCTTCAAGTGGCAAAACTCATGATGGATTTGTCCATCGACCCCACTCCTGTGTACTCTTTCCAGCTCCCACGAGTTGGTTCTTGACAGCTTCCGGTTGTTTCAATATGCCCTCCTGCCATGGATGGCAAGAAGGTTTTTCTGCCACCTCTGTCCCACACATGGTTTTTAGAATACTTTTTTATCCATTCTGATGACATCCCCATTTTTACTGATGGTTCCAAATCCGACGCAGGCGTTGGGTTTAGTGTGGTTTTCCCCTCTTTTTATCGGTCTGGCAGCCTTCCTTCGGTAGCCTCCGTCTTTACTGCGGAGCTGTCTGCCATAGTCCTAGCTTTACAGATTATTTTTACTCTACCGGTTTCATCTTTTACAATTTTTAGCGACTGTCGCATTGCTCTTACTGCTCTCTCTTGCACTGTCTCTCTTAATCCATTGGTTTTATCAGCCCTGGAGTGGCTATATCTTCTTACTAAACGAGGATATCGTGTTGGGTTCTGTTGGGTCCCTGGTCACGTTGGTTTTCCAGGGAATGAACAAGCAGACCACCTCCCTAAAGAGGCAGCAAGTCGCCCTCCATCTCCTTTCCCTGTTCCGTTTTGAAATGTATTTCATGCAATTCGTGTGGTGATTGCAGTAATTTGGCAGAGGAGATGGCTAACGGGGGTCGCAACCTCGAAAATGAGAGAGATTACTACTTCCACACTCCCTCAATAGACTTACATCCATGTCCGGGATCACCGTGCACAGACTTTATTGGCGCGACTTCGTATAGGTCACACGTACCTTACACAAGGGTACCTCCTAACCAGGGACCCTCAACCTTACTGTGATGACTGCTTGGTGCCACTCACCGTGCGGCACCTGTTGGTAGAGTGCCCTAGTTTGATCGAGTTACGACACCGCTACCTCCACCGCTATCGCGGTAGAGTTAGCGATGTCTATTATATCTCAAAGATCTTTGGACTAGAGTGCCTATCCCAGGGCCATGATGTTTTTAGGTTTTTGGGAGAAGCTGGCATTCTCCCAAACCTGTGAATTTTATTTTATTGTATGTATTTTAATGTTTTATTTAATTTTATTGTAGTTTTTTTTTTGTTATAGTTACCTTGAATTTTATTGTTTTTAACTGCTTTTAGTCGTTTTATAATTTTTCTTTTAATCCTTTTTGCTTTCCATTAGAAATTTTTTGCGGCGCAAAATGACCTCTGCTCTTGCGGCACCTAATATTAAATTCATCTATCCACATACACATACACACACACACACACACACACACACACACACACACATTCTGGAGAATCTTGGATATGAGACTGAGGAAGTGGTTCATAACCCAGAAAAGTACAGCAAGAAAGGACTAAAGAAACTTACGTATGAGCGGAATGTAATGTATTCCAACATAAATGGAGTGATATCGGGGATTTTAGAACTCAACGATTACTTGAGGGACAAGAACCCAGATATTGTGGGTCTTACTGAAACAAAACTGAGAGAGGAGAAGACCTGATGATGGTTGGAGAAGGAAATATAATGTTTGGAAAAGAAATAGAGTAGGTAAGATGGGAGGAGGAGTGATGTTGCTGGTTAAAAAGATATAAAGGTGGATCAAGTGAAAGAAGGTATGGGAAAGGCAGAAGTGCTAAAGATCAGAGCAGAAACTAATGAAGGAAAAAGAGGCACTACATAGTGGTGTACGTACCACCTAAGACAAATGCATGGTCAGTACAGGAATATGAAGAAATGATAAGTGATACAGGAACATGTCTGGAAGAAATGTTGGGTGGCTGTGAACGAACTATAATGATGGGAGATTTTAATTGTAAAGAGGTGTGTTGGGAGGACTGGTCAATGGAAGGATCAGAGACAACATGGGGAAATACACTATTGACACTGGCAATGGAAAATGTGTTAACTCAGTGGGTCAAAGAAGATACTAGGTTTGGAGGAGAGGGAGCATCGTCAAGACTGGACTTGGTCTTTAGTACAGAGCCAATGGTCATTGAGGAGATGAGGGTGGAGTGCCCTTTAGCAAAGAGTGATCATGCAGTTTTGGAGTTCAAGGTGATAGATGAAGAGAAATCTAGAAGAAATGAAGAATATAAAGTGGGAAGATGGAATTATGCCAAGACAGATTTTGGAAACCTAAAGAAATTCTTTCAAGAGACAAATTGGATGAAATTCAAGAGTGCTATGGGAGCAAATGAAAAGTGGAAGGAATTTATAAAAATATACAAAGAAGGTGAGAAAAAATTTGTACCAATAAGACAACATAGAGAAGTTGGAAAGCAGGACTGGTTTAACGATAGATGTGAAAAGGCTAGAACAAGAAAAGAGGATGCATGGAAGAGGTGGAGAAGGAAAAGACGGATTAAGCAGTGGGAAAGTTACAAAAGAGCAAGAAATGAATATGTGTTGATTAGAAGAGAAGAAAGAAAGAAACAAGAAAAGGATATAATTGATAAATGTAAAGACCAACCAAGGCTTTTTTACAGACATGTGAACAACGTCAAAAATAAAGAAAGTATTGAAAGTTTAGAAGTAAATGGAGTTTTCCAGGGAAATGGCAGAGGCTATGAATGGATGCTTTCGGAAGGTATTCACAAAGGAGACTGCTTTTGACAAGCCACTGGTAATGGAACAGAAAGGGATTATGAAGGAGTTTCAAGTAACTGTGGAGGAGATCAAGAATATGATGGGGAGTTTAGAAGTGAGAAAAGCTGTGGGACCTGATGGGGTATCAGGATGGATTTTAAGAGAATGCAGGGAGCAACTGGCAGAAAAAGTTTGTGAAGTAATTGATGCCTCATTAAGGGAAGGTGTAGTGCCCCAAGACTGGAAAAGAGCTAACATTGTCCCAATTTATAAATCGGGTAACAAGAGAGACCCATTGAACTATAGACCAGTGTCACTTACAAGTGTGGTAGCTAAGATGTGTGAGAGGGTGGTGAAGAATAGATGGACAGACTTCTTGGAGAAAAATGACATACTTTGTGAGTGTCAATTTGGTTTTAGAAAAGGGTGTTCATGCACGACAAACCTGATATGTTACTATTCGAGGGTGATAGATGTAATACAGGAAAGAGATGGTTGGGCTGATGGAATATATCTGGATTTAAAAAAGGCCTTTGATAAGGTACCACACCGGAGACTGATCTGGAAACTTGAAATGGTAGGAGGAGTGCATGGCAGTTTACTAAAATGGATGGAAGACTTTTTGGTAGGAAGAGAAATGAGAACAATAATTAAGGACAGACCATCAGAATGGGGCTTGGTGGAGAGTGGAGTTCCACAGGGATCAGTGTTGGCACCAGTAATGTTCGCGGTCTACATAAATGACATGGTGGATGGGGTGTCCAGTTATGTGAGCCTATTTGCAGACGATGCAAAATTGTTAAGAAAAGTGAGATGTGACAAAGATTGCGAACTACTCCAGGAAGACTTGGACAGAATATGGAAATGGAGCTGTACATGGCAAATGGAGTTCAACACGACAAAATGCAAGAAAATAGAGTTTGGCAAGAGTGAAAGAAGAATCAGGAGTATGTACAAGATAGGAAATGAAGACATAAAAACCAGTCATGAAGAAAAAGACCTTGGGGTGACAATTACCAATGACCTATCGCCAGAGAGACATATAAACAAAATAATTGGAGAAGTATTGAACTTATTGAGGAACATAAGAGTGGCGTTCATATATTTAGATGAAGAAATGATGAAGAAAATAATTACTGCAATGATAAGACCGAGGCTTGAATATGCAACATCAAGCCTATAAGACAACCAGCCTATCGCATTTCACCCATTAAAAGAGACTTGATGAAAAAAAAGGTAGACTATCTGCTCTGTCATCACCTTGCAAAACCTAGTATATCCCCTTGGGCTTCTCCCTGCCTGTTAACATCTAAGCCAGATGGTAGTAGTCGATTTTGCACCGACTACAGGAAATCAAATAAAGTGACGGTGCCAGACTCCTACCCATAACCCTTGATAGAGGACCTTATAGATAGTATAGGAGTAGCCAAATTTGTAACCACTATAGACTTACTTAAAGGTTACTACCAGATTCTCCTATCGGACGAGGCCCGAATAATATCCGCCTTCATCACCCCCTTCGGACTATACCAATACACAGTGATGCTCTTTGGCTTGTCTAATGCTCCTGCCACCTTCCAGAGGACTATAAATTACATCACCCAGGACTTGGAGGGAACATCTGCATATCTGGACGACCTGGTGGTGACTGCAGACGACTGGGCGACACATCTGACCCGACTTCGGAGGCTGATGGGTCGGTTGCAGGAAGCCGGGTTTACAATCAACCTGGCCAAGTCCACCTTCGGGAAGTCTACGGTGGTCTACCTGGAACATGTGGTGGGGAACGGCAAGGTTCACCCCAAGAGAGCTAACGTGGAGGCCATCCTTGGCTTCCCTGTCCCTACCACCAGGAAAGCTCTCATGAGGTTCTTGGGGATGGCTGGTTTCTACAGAAGATTCTGTAGGAACTTTCTCCATCCTGGCCGCCCCCCTGACGGACCTTATCAGCACTTCCGTCCCCTTCCAATGGACCCCGACCTGTGACCAAGCCTTCCAACACCTCAAGGCGTTTCTCTCCTCGGAACCAGTGGTCTGGACGCCGGATCACTCCCGCCCCTTCCATCTACAAGTGGACGCGAGTGGAGTTGGAGTGGGTGCTGTCCTACTACAAACGGACCCTACAAGCGGCATCCTCCATCCCATCGCCTATCACTCCGCCAAGCTGAAGAAACATCAACTCAACTACTCCACCATCGAGGAGGCTCTGGCACTCGTCCTGGTGCTCCAATGTTTTGAGTGCTACCTTCATCCTGGTCCTCAAACTACGAAGGTCTTCACCGATCACAATCCTCTGGCCTTCCTTCACGCCATGAAGAACCGAAACCAACGCATTCTTAGGTAGGCCTTGTTAACTCAACCCTTCAACTTGGAAGTCCACCATATCAAGGGGGTGGACAACATCATTGCTGACGCCTTATCAAGATCTCCCATCTCACCTCCTTCATGAGCCCATTACGGAGGTCTTATAGGGGAGGAAATGTTACGGCTCGCCCATAACATACTCTACTACCATCACCTCCACCGCTTGTTACCTCGTTCGCCACCTCTCCGCCTCCCCTTCCACGTCACCGTCTCGTGAACCCTACACGCCACCGTTTCATGAAGCCCCGCTACTGTCCCGAAGTTGGATTCACGCAGCCCCATTTGACTCAACCGGAAGTGTTAAGCCAGCTCTTGGCTTTCTGAAAAGCAAGTTGAGGTCCAGGCCTCAACCAGTGAACACAACGCCTCTTGGGTCTACCGTGGGATCAACCATCACCCAGCACTTCACCAGTGTTTTCCACATTGCCTCTATATAGGATTAGGATTATTGTTAGGTATTAAGTTGGGTTCTTTATTGTTGTATTTATTACTGTGTTATATGTATATGTGTATGTCATTTTCCTGTGTTTCATGTTATATATCTGTGTTTCATGTTTCATGTTATATCTATGTGTGTCAATATCATTAATGGTTATTAAAATAGCTTTTAAAAGTGCCCACTTTGCATTTCCTCACCAGTTGAACCTGCAGTGTTTTTTTTTTTTTTATTGTTATTGTTCACCGGTTCCCCGATGCCAATCTTACCAGTTTAACCAGTGAACGTAACACTTGGCTAAATCTTACACACCTTTAGAATACATGACCTCTTCATGCGGACACTATAGAAATCACTTATTTTCTCACTCTTGATATACCGTTGTTTATTATTGAACTAGTGGAAGATCGGAGCTTTGTGAAAAACTACGAGTTCGTCAAGATTACTCACGTGAAGGAACACATCACATGCACTCATTGTCACACAACTACAGCTTCTTTTCTTCTCCTGCTCTACAGCTCTTCTGACAAGTGCCACCTTCCTTTATGCAACTGTGATGAGGAGAGCATATATCTGGGAAAGGAAAGCTGAGATGTTATGTTTGTGATGTTTCATCTGTTAAATATATCTTTTAACAAAAAGTAGTTAAGTAAACAATCTAAAATGAATATACTAGTATACAACTAGTGAGGTGAAGTCAAACCATCTAGAAAGACGTATGTATGTCATGAAATTTTTTTTTTTTTTTTTTCAAACCTTCACACACACACCAGAGTCATGGTAGACCACCTCCACACTATTGCCACCTCTCCATAGACCATTGGAGGAGGTAGTAGACATCTAACAAAACGATACTTTACTCCCAGCGTTGTTTAATAGCACTAGTTCAAGCTAGTTGTGATCTCGCTGAATGTTTCCCTTTGTGTCTCACAACTCAAGGGGGTAGTCACAGCCTGCCCTCTAAAGACAACTCTCCTTCTTCACTCAAAACTACATGCACTTACCACACACACACTCTTCACTTATAATTCAAAATAAAAAAATGGCAACTCCAAACCCAGCCTAGGAGTCACTTTCTGGGGAGGGGTCTGGAAATGTCCCGATGTCGGACTCTTCTTTTGATGACTACCCTAAATGTCTTCACACCTCCCTCAACTTCTACATTAACTTCTGCAACATTCATGGTCATAATCTAATTTTGAATCTGTAGAACACTACCTCTTCTCTACTAAACTTCATCTTCTTTTCCTCACCAAACCACAGCTGTTTGAGGTTACTGATAGATTAGGTAAAGATTAGTAATGTTGGACATATTTTGAAGATGTTGAGGAATAAGACTGAGGTGTTACAGAAATTAGTCTTGGTCATGGGTAATGGCAAATTTAAAGGTTAGTTCACCAGGATGATGGTAAACAATGAAATCTATAAGAATGAAGATTTCTCTGAAAAGGAGGAAGGTCAGAATGTGCAAGAAACTTAGAGGATAACCCATAAAGGGCTGGACGCAGCTTTAACAACTTTTCACAGATGGGCTGGGGGTGGTTATAGCCACTTTGCTATCTTTACATTAAATGCATTTCCTTCTCGATATTATATATAGTCCATTCATTAATAACACTGCCCAAGATAATCAGGCAGCTTCTGTATTTTTCTGCTTTCATAAGAGAAAAATACTGACTGATTCTGATGGGTCCAATTTCCTGCCTGACACTACACAGCTCAGCATCTCAACTCCTGTATTTTTGCTGGAGCTTGACCACGTGCTTCACATCTGGCCGACAGCAGAATACTACAAGAGCTCTCTCTCTCTCTCTCTCTCTCTCTCTCTCTCTCTCTCTCTCTCTCTCTCTCTCTCTCTCTCTCTCTCACATAATCTCATTTGTCCATTGCCTTCCAAGGCATTTTAAAATATATTATGTATCATGTTTGTATTATGTATAATGTATGCATTGTTTTGTTTTGCAGGAAACTGTGAATAAAATGGTAAAAACATTTGTTAAGGGAGTGAAAGAGGAACCCTACATGATAAATAAAGTAAAATAAAATAAATTTGTAGTTTACCACGTGAGAAAGTGCAAAACTACATATTCCAAGTGTTGATATATAGGTACAGTCGCCGGCCATAAACTTCTTGTCAATCTTGGTCCATATATTTTCCAGTAGCAGATTCACACCAGGTGAAGACTTCAGGTTCCCTATGATTGGTTAAACTCCCTCAAAAACTAAGCTTTAAAGCTCCAACACTTGACCCTCCCCTCCTGGTCCATGCCCTGTCCATCCCCGTGAACTCAGAACGTCACCACTTCATCTCCCTCTCCACCACCCTAGTGTGTGCGTGTGTGTGTAATTCACCACGGTCACCCGCTGGTCACCCAGCCAGTCTTCCTGATTACGGAGCGAGCTCAGAGCTCATAATCCAATCTTCGGGTAGGACTGAGACCAAAATACACTCCACACACCAGGAAAGTGAGGCCACAACCCCTCGAGTTACATCCCGTACCTATTTACTGCTAGGTGAACAGGGGCTACACATTAAGAGGCTTGCCCATTTGCCTCGCCGCACCGGGACTCGAACCCGGCCCTCTCGATTGTGAGTCGAATGTGCTAACCACTACACTACATGACATGACATGACATGACATGACATGACATGGCTTTTGTCCACATTGAATTCCATCTCCCCTTTTTTACTCCATTTCCAGATCTTGTTTAAGTCTTCCTGCAGTATTTCACAATCCTCTTTTTGTTTTATGACTCTGCACAGTTTCGTATCGTCCACAAACACATTTATGTAGCTGTTCACTCCCTCTGGCATGTTGTTTATATATATGAGAAAAATTATTGGCGCCAATACTGACCCCTGTGGCACTCCGCTGTCTACTGCTCTCTACTTGGACTTCATATCTTTAACTACCGTCCTTATTTCTCTCCCCCTCAAGTAATTTTCCATCCATCTCAATGGGTTTCCTTTTAAGCCACCTTTCTCCTCTAACTTCCACAGTAATCTTGCATGTGGCACTTTGTCAAACGCCTTTTTTTAAATCCAAGTAAACCCATCCCTAAATAGTAAAAGTATTTCTTATGGTCAGAGAAGTTTGGGAAGAGGTATACACCACAAATATATATAGTTTGAGAATAACTCTGTAATCATAGCCAGATAGAAAAATCTTGAAAAATTCAAGAGTGTGAGCATGAAAGCAGGGCACACTGACCCAAGATCAGCATTGGATTCAAAACAAGGAGAGAGAGAGAAAGTAAGAGAGAAGAGAAAAGGGTTTACTGTCAGTTGCCTCAGATCTTTATGTTTTTATATGTATGAATATCAATGAAACTGTTAAAGGGAATTGAAAATATCAAAAGTCTCAAATGTTGTTTAAAAAAAAAACAGGAGTAGGAGAACCAGGATACACGCAAGTTTCACAGAATATGTTGAAGAGTCTGAGGTTACAAAAGGCCAATAATGTTGAAAACCTCTCAGGCAATCAAGAGTATAATTAGGCTGCTTCACTATGCAGCTAATGTAAAGTAATAGAATTAAATTAAAGGCCTTTGTTCATAAATTGGATCAAAGAAAGATGATTATAGCCAGAGAGAGAGAGAGAGAGAGAGAGAGAGAGAGAGAGAGAGAGAGAGAGAGAGAGAGAGAGAGAGAGAGAGAGAGAGAGATATAACAATAAATCACATCCATGTGTTTGAGTGTGCAGAAACTCTTTATCAATTAAATTGTCCAAGTCATATGAAACATGAATGAAAACTTGTGAACGAAAATCCCATATATATATATATATATATATATATATATATATATATATATATATATATATATATATATATATATATATATATATATATATATATATATTGGCAATTACATGCTACTTGAATACATCCCAAGCTCTTATCAAAGTCCCTCATTAAGCCACTTACCTCTGCCTCTATTTCTCTTATTAGAATATCACTCTTGCTTTTTCCTACTCTTATTTCAAAAGAAAAAAAAAATCATACTTCAGAGGCAACTTCACTTACAATCTTGTTATATCTTAATTTTCTACAACTTATCTCTCAACTACATTAAACTTTGCAACAAAAGGTAAATTTTATACAGATACAAACCTTGTGAGATGAACCTTGATGAAAGGATTAAAGAGAAGTGTTGAGGGTGTCACCACCTTGTGAGAGAGGAGGAGGTCCAGCACTTGGCGAGCAGACTGCACGGCAGAGAGTGTTCAGTCATGTACTCCACAAATGCCTTACTTGGTTAGACAATATGGTGGCATCTTCCCCACCACTGCTCTCTTGCTCCACATGATGTTGGACCAACTTTACCACATCTGTGTAAAAATTCATAATCATATCTAATGCTAATCTAATATAAAGATAGACAAATCATTAATGAGAATTGTCAGCCTGAAGACCTGCACTTCAAGAGAGAACAAAACTGTTTTGAAAAGCTTGATAAGCATATCTCAAAATCATTACAAAATATTTCCTTGATTCCTTGAGGAGTTGCGATGATTTAAAGGTGAGTGTGCATTAGAAATAAATGTCATGGAAGTGCACTGTCATGCCCAATCTGGTTCTACTATACAAGCCTGCACTGATCATACAAATTGGAGTGTTGTACTAGTGGGAAAGATAACACTCATAATGATGGTTATGAGATAAACAATAGTGAAGATTTAATTATTTATATCAAAGTACCACAACATTGTAGTTGTATGGCATTACTGGAAAACGTTCAAAACAACTAAAATGGTAGGCAACGTATTTATAACAAAAATGTGGTTATAAACAGCAAAAATCACAAAAAACTACTTCAAACATATAAATAAAAATGGGATTAACTGACTGACTTCATAGTTTAAGGCACCATAACATCACACAGCAACAGTGAAAACACTAATAAAAAAGTAACGGTAAGGAGGAATGTAATACAGTATCTGTTGTGGAATAATTATATAGTCTGCCTCAACTGAGAATACTGAGAGGAAAGATTTGTGTTATGTCAATAGAACAGTGGCATAGAATATTGATGCCTCCTTTACTAGAAGGTTTTGTAATTAATCTATTAAAAGTGTCATAGATGAAGGATCAAATTGTGACTTGGTGTTCTTTAAAGACATTTCTTTGTTTATACTCTCTCAATAGTATATGTGATAAAACTATTCAGTTTTATGCACTGGATGTCCCCCTAAGAAAGTATACCCCTAAAATATTTACACTAGTGACTAAATTGCCCTAAAAGCCTTTCTATAACTTAACCTAACCCAATATGAAGCAGAACATCCAGTGTCAAAAATTTTCCAACTCAATTTACCAGTTAACCCATTCGCCCCAGAAGTTAGAAAACATGCACCGCACTCCATCCGGGCGGCCCGCGCGCGCCAAGATTTGAAGCTTTAGTATTGAATAATCAATGTTTTAGCCATAAACTCAATATATTCATCACATACTATATATCAGGATGTAAAAAAATATTTGTATGTTACAATACGCTTCCCATTGCTATGCTAAAAATGAAAACAATACAAAATTTTACTTTTTATATTTTATTACTTTTTTTTTTTATTACATTTCGGCAGATTTCTCCCTGAATCTCTTGGGTGGTGGTGCTGTGATGGCAGAGGTGGAGGGCTGTGAGGGAAAGGCGGAAGTGGAGGGAAGTGTGGTGAAGCCGGAGGTGGAGGGCTGTGAGGGAAAGTCGGAAATGGAGGGGAGTGCAGTAAGTTGGAGGTGGAGGGCTGTGAGGGAAAGGCGGAGGTGGACGGCTGTGAAGGAAAGGCGGAGGTGGAGGGGAGTGCTGTGAAGTCGGAGGTGGAGGGCTGTGGCCTAGTAGCAATCATGAATTGCCATATTTCTGTCTGTACAGATAGCCTAAAGCGTCTTATATCAGAGTGAAGCATCTCATTTGCGGTAAACACTGTTATTTATTGTTGAAAAGAGTCCCCTAATATATCTAGCATTTGCATGCCAGTATGTGTAGCAAATGGCAACATATACCTGTCATGCAAAATATACATTATTTCAAACACGAAATAAATTGCGTGCGAACAGAGAGAGAGAGAGAGAGAGAGAGAGAGAGAGAGAGAGAGAGAGAGAGAGAGAGAGAGAGAGAGTGATTTAATCCATTGAGGTGACGTCCCCGGACTGAAGGAGTTAACCTCTTCAGTACCATGATGCATTTTCATATTTCTTGTGGTTACTATTTCGTGATTTTACACAGCTTCAGAAACTTATGTGGGAGATTAATTTATTGAAGACTATGGCCATTAACCCCTTCGCGACGGATGTCACAAAAAGCCCGCCTGTATGATATACGGGTAGTGCCGCCCTGAGCTGGGAAACTCATGCAAGCTTGTCATACATGTCGTCTTTGTGTATTATGCTGCTATTTTTTAGTCACTATATTGCCTTCGAAGAGGAAAGTGGACACTTCTCTCTTCGGAGAGAGAGAGAGAGAGAGAGAGAGAGAGAGAGAGAGAGAGAGAGAGAGAGAGAGAGAGAGAGAGAGAGAGAGAGAGAGAGAGAGAGAGAGAGAGAGAGAGAGAGAGAGAGAGAGAGAGAGAGAGAAGTGCGCACGCCCGAGCTGGAAACTCGTGCAAGCTTGTCATACTTGTAGTCTTTGTGTATTATGCTGCTATTTTTAGTCACTACATCGCCTTCAAGAGGAAAGTGGACGCTTCTCTCTTCGAGAGAGAGAGAGAGAGAGAGAGAGAGAGAGAGAGAGAGAGAGAGAGAGAGAGAGAGAGAGAGAGAGAGAGAGAGAGAGAGAGAGAGAGAGAGAGAGAGAGAGAGAGAGAGACATTTGCTAATATTTTAGACACAAGCGGGACGCATATAGCTTATCTTTCGAGAGGAAGAGAGGAGAGAGAGAGAGAGAGAGAGAGAGAGAGAGAGAGAGAGAGAGAGAGAGAGAGAGAGAGAGAGAGAGAGAGAGAGAGAGAGAGAGAGAGAGAGAGAGAGAGAGAGAGAGAGAGAGAGAGAGAGAGAGAGAGAGAGAGAGAATTAGGAAATTTGTTGTTTTTGTATTTGTATTTACCTATTTGTGTATTACAGGGCCTGAGCTAAGCTCTCTGTGTCCTGTCTCCTTGTCCATTCCTGTCATATCTCTCTTTCATCTGATTGACACACACCGCATCAACGACATGACTGCTCAGTTTATTCCACTTATCAATGCTACGATGCGGGAAACTGTAATTTCTCACGTCATTTAGACAGATGTCCTTTATTAGCTTTTTTCCATGTCCTCGGAGATAATTACTGGTGGTCACCTTTATCAACTGTCTATCCAGTATGTCAATCTTGTTCACAAATTTATACATAGTTATCATGTTTCCTCTTGTTCTTCTCTCTTTTGTTTGTTTGTTTGTTTATTGTCATATTAACAGTTACAATTAGGCAACTGCCCAAACACGTCGATAATATGACAAAGAGGACTAGATACCCGAAGGTATATGTGTCCTAATATACTCTTACTGAGATTGTAAATAATCTCAGAACAGACTCAAAACAGACAGGGGGGAAGAAACGGAAAAGAAACATATTGGTATTAATGAATGAATAAATAATTAATAATAATGATAATAATAGTGAATAATAGTAACAATTACAATGATAATAATAATAATAATAATAATAGTATATAATAATAATAACAAAAGAAGTGATAATAATAATAATAATAATAATAATAATAATAATAATAGTTAATGATAAAGGTAATAAGAATAGTAATAATAATAATAATAATTGCAATAATACAGAATAATACTAATGATGATAATAAGGAAAAATACTAGATATAGTAATAACTATAACAACAACAATCCAGATTGTATTTGACTAAGAATCACTGTTATATCTGTCCAATAGAAAAGTCTTAAGTTTATGCTTGAAAGTTGATAATTTACAATCATAAGGGATAGATTTGGACACATGGTTCCATATAATTGCTCCTTTATATCTGAAAGTATTTTGAAATAAAGTTGTTCTACATTGTGGTACATGTATTTCTTGGTTATGCCTTGTTGAATGAGAATGAACCTGTGTGTTTCTAATAATCATATCATTAAATATTAAGGGTAAACTGTTGTTACTAAATTTATACATTAATTTACTTATAGCAAATACATAAATCTTTTCAAGGGGTAATATTTGGTGAGATAAGAATAATGGTTTGGTGTGCTCTCTGTAACTAGCAGAAGCAATAATTCTGATGGCTTTTTGCAACTTAAAGACAGTATCAAAGTGACATCTGCTAACTGTTCCCCATACTTCAATTCCATATAACAAATAGGGATAGATAAAACTATTATAGATTGTGACAAGTGTTGATTTATCTAAAAGTTTCTTTACTTTTGTAAGTATTCCTACACCTTTAGCAATTTTGTTTTTACTAATTTAGTATGTTCAGACCAAGACAATGTGGAGTCGACTATAACACCTAAGAATTTTATGGAATTAACCCTTTCAATTACTTTATTGTTTAGGTTTACATTATGATTTAATGAAAATTTTCTACCCTTAGTATGGAATATAATGTATTTGGTTTTATCTATGTTTAGTGACAGTTTATTTGCATTTATCCAATCCATTATTCTTAGCATTTCCTATTTATTTTAATGATCATATCATTAATGTGGTTACCCTCTAAGAAAATGTTGGTATCGTCGGCAAAAAGTATAGGGGTGAGCGAGGTTGAAACATTGGCAATGTCGTTTACATACAGTAGAAACAATAGGGGGCCTAATATTGATCCCTGGGGTACACCACAGGTAACACTAATGGTAGAGGAGCTAACATCATTATATGAAACATATTGAGATCTACTAGTGAGGTAGCTTGCAATCCAGTCGTGAGCAACTCCTGATTCCAATTTTATACATTTTCTTTAACAAAATTGCATGATTAATGGTATCAAAGGCTTTGCTAAAGTCTAAGAAGATCCCTAACATGTATTTACCATTTTCTAACGCATTAACAATTTTATCAACTAATGTAATTAATGATAAGTTAGTGCCATACCCCTTTCTAAAGCCAAACTGATATTTATACAAGATGTTATGCTTACTAATAAAAGAATACAATCTACAGTGATACAGTCGCTCAAAGATCTTGGAGAATGCAGATAAGACAGAGATTGGTCTATAGTTAGACATGAGTTCACAGTTTTTACCTTTGTATATTGGTATGACTTTAGCTAATTTCAATTCTTTAGGAAAAACACCTTGCCTGAATGATAGGTTTACAATATGTAATAAGGGTTGGCATATATATATGCGAGTCTCCTTTAGAATCTTTGTGGTTATGCCATCCCAGCCTGGGCTTTTATTCTGAAGGTTCATAATGACTTTTGAAATTTCATCAGCATTAGAGGGAGATAAATAGAGAGAAGCCATGGTATCATTTGGCATATATGATTCATAACTGTTATTACTCGGAGGAATAATTTCATTCAACTTAGATCCAATATTAGCAAAATAGTTATTAAAAGTGTTTGCAATGGCTTCGTTTCCAGTTAACTCCACTCCATCTACTACAAATTTATTAGGTTTGATGTTTGGCGGCTTATTTATATTTATTATGCCTTTAAGAATTTTCCATGATTTCCTAATGTTGCTGGTGCTTTCTTTGAATAATTTATCATAATGATTTCTTTCGGCAGCTCTAAGTAACCTTTGCAGGTTTCTTTTATAATCCTTGTACTTATTAATGTTATATACTGAGGGTCTCTTGAGGAATTAACATATAATTTATTTTTAGTCTTGATAGAATTTTTCAAACCAGTTGTTAACCAGGGCTTTCTATTTCTATAGTTATTTTTAAATGATGTAATTGGGAAACATTTGTTAAAGCATTCTAGATATATATGATAAAATTTAGAAAAGGCTTCTTGACAGTCATTTACCAGTGTTACTTCATGCCAATCAATTTCTTGTAGCATATTTTTAAATTTTATAATATTGGCTTGACAAAAATTCCTACTTTTTTTAGCTCTAACTTGACCTACATTAACACTCTCGGTCAAGTTAAGGCTAAAATTGGAAAATGGTCAGAAATATCATTATATAAGATTCCATTAAGGAGAGTCACATTATACACATCATTACAAAATATATTATCAATCAATGTAGAGGAGTTTTGGGTAATTCTGGTGGCTTTGTTTATCAATGGCATATAATAATGAGAGAAGAGCGTTTCTATAAAATCGGCTGTTGGTTTGTGACAATCAGCGTTTAGTAAATTTAGATTAAAGTCACCCATTAAATACACAGTTTTATTTTCATGGTCGTCAAGTTTCTCTAGCAAACTGTTCAAGTGAGAGAAAAATGTTCCAAGTCAGTTCTGGGTGGGCGATAAATTACACCCACTATAACATTTTCTTGTTGTTTACACATTGTTTATCTAGTTCGATAAATACAGACTCAAAATGCTCATCATTTATATCAAGATCATTTCTCTCGATATATTTCAAATCATCTCTTATATACAGAGAAACTCCACCACCATTACGATTAATTCTGTATTTTCTACCAGATCATATCCTTCCAAATTATATAAACCCGAGGTATGGTTACTTATCCAGGTTTCGGACAACCCTATAATAGAAAATCTGAGATCAATATTATTAAGATAGCAATTTAATTCTTGAATGTGTCTTGGAACACTTCGAATATTCATATGGTACATAGAAAATGCATTATGATTTACTTTATTGTTTAAGACTACATTGTTGAGTTGAGTTTCTGTAATATAATTACTAACAAAATTTTGTTGTCTTAATAATTGTAGGTAATTTAAATCAGGATCAATATTGCTTAAAGGAGAATGTTCTAATGTGGTCAGCCCCAGCTTCCTCAGTCTTTCCTCATAGTCTAACTCCCTGAGTCCTAGTACCATCCTTGTTGCCAGCCTTTGTACCCTTTCTACCTTCTTCACATTTTTCTTCATATGCGGTGACCAGACACATGCTGCATATTCTAGCTGGGGTCTTATTAAGGTGCATAATATCTTCTTCATCATTCCTTCATTTAGGTAGTGGAATACAAGGCCAATATTTTGAAGCATGTTGTATGTTTTCCAAAAAATCTTGTTAATGTGTTTCTCCGGTGACAAAGTGTTTTGCACGGTTACTCATAAGTCTTTCTACTCATTGGTCTCTTTAATTTTCTCATCACCCAGTCTGTAATCCCAGTTTGGTCTGTATCTACTTCTTCCCATTTTCATAACATGGGTCTTGTCTATATTAAATTTTATCTGCCACTCTTTACTCCACTCATATACTTTATCAAGATCTTCCTGTAACTTGTTACAATCTTCCACATTCTTT
The DNA here is from genome assembly GCF_017591435.1 of Portunus trituberculatus. NCBI lineage: Eukaryota > Metazoa > Arthropoda > Malacostraca > Decapoda > Portunidae > Portunus > Portunus trituberculatus. The sequence continues at coordinate 264,092 of NW_025541578.1, read as the reverse complement.
ACTCTACTCATAATTTTAGTATCGTCCGCAAACATGTTCATATAACTGTCAATTCCTACTGGCATATCATTAACATAAATCAAAAACATGATGGGACCCAGCACTGACCCTTGTGGAACTCCACTGGTTACCTTCTTCCACTCGGAATTCTTTCCTCTCACCACTGTTCTCATTTCTCTTCCCATTAAGTAATTTTCCATCCATTTTGCTAGTTTATCATTTACTCCTCCAGTCATCTTTAGTTTCCACATCAGTCTATTGTGTGGTACTTTATCAAAGGCCTTTCTCAAGTCCAGGTAGATAGCATCCACCCATCCCTCTCTATGTTGCAGTATGTCAGTCACTCTTGAATAAAAACATAATAAATTGGATACACACGATCTTCCTTTTCTGAAACCAAACTGCCTTTCACTCATAATGTTTTCACTTTCTAGATACTCACTCCACTTAGCTTTAATTACTTCTTCACATACCTTGCACAATATACTAGTCAACGATACTGGTCTATAATTTAGCGGTTCCATTCTACTACCATTCTTATATATAGGCACAATGTCAGCTCTTTTCCACTCTTTCGGGACTAATCCTGTTCGTATGGAGGTATCCACAATATCAAATATGGGGTTCAACAATTGATCACTACATTCTTTTTAGCAACCTCCCAGATATGCCATCAGGCCCCATTGATTTATTAATATCCAGATTGCTTATAATTTCCTTACGTCTTCCTTAGTAACCATGATGTCCTGCATTTGCTTTATTTCCGTAGGCCTTCCTCCCATAAAATGCTCCTCCTTTGTAAACACTTTGCAAAAGTTGTCGTTAAAAATTTCAGCTATCTCTCCAGCATCTTCATATACTTCTTCCCCATGTTTTACCTTTTCTATTGCCTCCCTTTTATTTAGTTTTCCATTTATGAATTTGTAAAACATTTTTGGGTCACTATCACAGTTTTCCACCACCCTCTGTTCATATTCCTTCTGTGCTGTTCTCCTTACTTCAACATATCTATTCCTTGCTGTTTTGTAGCCTTCCCTTGATAATACATCACTGCTTTTCTTAAGTTTCTTCCATGCCTTTTCTTTGTTCTTTTTTGCTTCTTCACAATTTCTATTTAACCACAGTTTATTATTTAAAGTCCCCTTCCTGTAATATGGCACAAACTTTTTCACTGCAGAGTTATACAAATCCATAAATTTATCGTACTTCAATTGCATATCTCTTTCCTGGTATACCACGGACCAGTCAATTTCATTAAAGAACTCCCTTATATGGTTATAATTTGCCCTAGTATAATTTAATTTTTCCTCCCTGCGTTCCACAACCTTATTCGTGCGTAATTCTGTATCCAGCTCAAAGCTTAGGACATCATGATCGCTTTTCCCCAAGGGACTTTCATGTTCAATTTCCTCTTTTAGAGAGATTCCCTGGTAAATACCAAATCCAACCTTGCTGCAAAATCCTGTCCCCTGCACCTTGTTGGTGATCTCACCCACTGTGCCATCAAGTTATTTGTTGCTACCTTTAACAATTCTTCTGCCCACTCACCACCTTTCACCACTTCGTAGTCTTTCCACACTATTTCTTTGCAATTAAAGTCTCCAACTATCATCACTCTATCCTTTCTGTTGAGTTCTTGCTTCATACTGTTATGGTTTGCAAACATAGTACATCACCCAGCTGCGGTTAGCTGCTACAGCTCACTAGACTGTTATACTGGCCAAAATCGCCAACTTTGTTACGGTCAGAACAGTGGGGATTATAAAACACTCCACAGAGTCCCCACTACTATAACTCACAGCCGACGTAACCCTCAGGTTCTTTCAAGGTCGCCAACAGTGTATAATTTCCCCCCACTGTAAGGGAATCTCCTCAGCAACTCCTTCTCCTCCTGTACCCAAGTAGAATTTATAAATGGTAGATGCTATGTGTAACAGGGCGAGGCCTTAATACCCCCTAGAGAAACCGCCCACAAGGACAATTCCACCCACTTCTCTATGAAGTATTAATGCCTCTCCACCCGCCTTGTCCACAGACTGTGATAACTCACAGACCGGAACAACGCGCGCGGTATATTATATTACTATACTATCCTACTACAACAAGTGCTTACTAACACCTGTTAGACTGACATCCCTGGCCTACTACTACTGCAATATATGATGTGTACAGCACATCCGGTGATGTACACACAAGCCCAGACACCATCTACAGGTGACACCCACTATATACTCGTCGCAGACACGTCTGGCGGACGACACTACGCACTACTGGCCGACATGAAGCCTCTCAGCATTCAATGGTGTGCGTGGCTACTACCACTACAATACAGTTTACTACTGAAACTATACAAAAGATGATGGGGGCACACAGCCACCCAACAAATCACACTGGTGACCACAGCCACCAACAGCAACAACGGGACGAAACAATAATGCGTCCCTCCGCGTCGCCACACACGAGTGGACGAACACACAACAGGAAATGCAGCCCCAACCGGCTACACTTTCCTCAGGACAACAAGCCTGTTGTCCTACACAGCCACGGTCTACCCAGTAGCAAGCCAGCTACTCAACAGGAGGGCACAACTCCCAGACCAATGACTAGCGAGTAACAAGAACAGCCCAGCAACACGTGTCTCCACCCTGTGCCAGAAACCAAGAGCGCACGTGTCTACCTCCGCTGAAGACTGGCTGGTTACTATACACAGTATACTACTGATACTACACAACAGATGGTGGGGCACACAGCCGCCCACCAAACACACTGGTGACCACGGCCACCAACAAAACAAACGGGACGAGAAAAAACGTGTCTCTCCTCCGCACCGCCCCACCACGAGTGGACGAACGCACGAGAAATGCAGCCAAACTTACTACACCTCTCCTAGAGCAACAAGCCTGTCACTCCAACAGTCACGGTCTACCCAGTAGCAAGCCAGCTACTCAACAGGAGGGCACAACTCCCAGAACAATGACTAGAGAGTAACAAGAGAAGCCCAGCAACACGAATCTCCCTAACACTGTGCCAGACCGACGAGAGTGCGTGTCTATCTCCGCTGAAGGCTACCTCTGTACTAATGTGAAGCTCGCAGGCGCACAAAATGGTGGAAACAAGGAGAGGGGTTTTGGCCGCACAACGGAACAGCGACAGCCCGCGCTTGGGCCAGAGGCTACACATATAATGTAATTAAATAAAGGGGAAATAATGTGTTGGCCTTCACAATACTTATCACTTCCTCATTTCTCTTACTATAGTTCACTTCCTTCACTATCAGATCATCCTTAGTAAGAACCATTATACCACCACCACCTTTATTTTTTCTATCATTTCTCCATACTTTGTAGTGTTTTACAACAAACCAGTCTAGCTTTATTTCGGGCCTTAGCTTTGTTTCCATGACACACATTATGTCCTGTTCGTTATTTCTTAGGTAATCCATACATTCTAGCCTCTTAGACAGAAATCCATCTATGTTCGTGTAAGTCACTTTTATTCCATTCCTAGTCTCGTTCTTCCATGTAATGCCTATTCCGTCTGTTTTATCCACCACTTCTTTAGCCTCCCATTTCTCATCCTCCAAAAAAACTTGATCTTTCCCTCCTCTGTTCTTTCGTCATTCCTCTCCTTCACTTCAGATACTAGCTCCTTCATCTTCATTCATCTTGTGACTTATTTCTTCTTATGTAAATTGTTTTGGTTTCCTCAGAGTCCTTAAGTTTCCAAGCCCTCCTCAACAAGGCCTCCGCTGCTACCTGAGACTTTAATTTCAATTTTAATGGTCTATTCTTGCCTTCCTCAAAAGCTCCCAATCTCACACTTTCTTCTAACTCAGCATATAGGTCCTCTTCTTCCACAGAGATCTTGTTCAGTAAAGACTTAATCTTGTCATTTTCCTTATCCCTCCTGTCCTGCCAGTTCCTGTTAGTTTCCTCCCGCAATCCTATTATGATCACACATTTTTTCTTTTCAATGATATCTCTCACCACATACTCATTTTCCTTTAGTGCCTTTACCATTTCCCTCTGCGTAATCCCTTTATTTTCCTCTTCCTGCTTTTTTACTATCTCCGTAAACAACCTTTGCACCTCCAGATGTTCATGATTCACTTCTTTCATCTTAGTGTCAATTAGATTAAGACATTCCTCTCTCTTCAAGTCCCCTTCGGATATTTTTATCTCCATTTCCATGAGTTTAGCCTTAGTTTCTTCGCATTGTTTCCTTAGTTGTTGGTTTTCTTTCTCCATCTCTACTTTTTCCTTCAACAGCTCTTTATTCTCTAGCGTTAACAAGTAGATCTCTTTTTTAAATGAATCATTCTCGGCTAGAATTTATCCAGTTTTTCTTCTATTGCCAAAATGCTTAGGAAATTACTCTCCAGCGCCTGGATTCTTGCATCCAAGTCAAGTTTCTGTAGTCCTTTTGGCGTAGTCATAAAACCTTTGAAGTCTCTAGTTTGCCTAGACGCCATTTTTGTTGTTGTCAGCTGATTACGGCCAGAACGATCACCGTCCACACTCCCTTCTCAGGGATCACTCTCCATATCACTCACTTTCAACACTAAGAGACAGTAGGACATTTACAGACACAAAACTTAGAGTTACCCGGGCCCTGTAATACCATAGGTATTTTCTTTCTTCCTGTACGCAGCCGGAGACGAGCCGTCCTCTCTCAACGACGGCGATGGGGTGTGTGTGTGTGTGTATTTACCTAATTGTATTTACCTAATTGTAACATACAGGAAAAGAGCTATGCTCGTGTTGTCCCGTCTCCATATCTATTAATGTCCAGCTTTTTCTTAAAATCATGAATATTCCTTGCGTTGACCACTTCCACGTCTAAACTATTCCATGCTTCCACCCTTCTATGAGGGAAGCTATATTTTTTCACATCTCTCCTATAAGTGGCCATTTTTAGTTTTTTCCCATGCCCTCTCGACATTCTTTCATTCCACATACACAGATCTTCCCTATCCATTTTTTCCATGCCAATCATCACTCTGTATATTGCTATCAGGTCTCCCCTTTCTCTTCTGTTTTCCAGGGTCGGAAGTTGCATTCTTTTCAGTCTGTCTTCATAAGTCAAATCTCTTAAGTCAGGCACCATTTTTGTTGCAGCCCTCTGTACTTTCTCTAGTTTCCTTATGTGTTTCTTTAAGTTCGGAGCCCACTGTATTGTTGCATATTCAAGCCTCGGTCTTATCATTGCAGTAATTATTTTCTTCATCATTTCTTCATCTAAATATACGAACGCCACTCTTATGTTCCTCAATAAGTTCAATACTTCTCCAATTATTTTGTTTATATGTCTCTCTGGCGATAGGTCATTGGTAATTGTCACCCCAAGGTCTTTTCTTCATGACTGGTTTTATGTCTTCATTTCCTATCTTGTACATACTCCTGATTCTTCTTTCACTCTTGCCAAACTCTATTTTCTTGCATTTTGTCATGTTGAACTCCATTTGCCATGTACAGCTCCATTTCCATATTCTGTCCAAGTCTTCCTGGAGTAGTTCGCAATCTTTGTCACATCTCACTTTTCTTAACAATTTTGCATCGTCTGCAAATAGGCTCACATAACTGGACACCCCATCCACCATGTCATTTATGTAGACCGCGAACATTACTGGTGCCAACACTGATCCCTGTGGAACTCCACTCTCCACCAATCCCCATTCTGATGGTCTGTCCTTAATTATTGTTCTCATTTCTCTTCCTACCAAAAGTCTTCCATCCATTTTAGTAAACTGCCATGCACTCCTCCTACCATTTCAAGTTTCCAGATCAGTCTCCGGTGTGGTACCTTATCAAAGGCCTTTTTTAAATCCAGATATATTCCATCAGCCCAACCATCTCTTTCCTGTATTACATCTATCACCCTCGAATAGTAACATATCAGGTTTGTCGTGCATGAACGCCCTTTTCTAAAACCAAATTGACACTCACAAAGTATGTCATTTTTCTCCAAGAAGTCTGTCCATCTATTCTTCACCACCCTCTCACACATCTTAGCTACCACACTTGTAAGTGACACTGGTCTATAGTTCAATGGGTCTCTCTTGTTACCTGATTTATAGATTGGGACAATGTTAGCTCTTTTCCAGTCTTGGGGCACTACACCTTCCCTTAATGAGGCATCAATTACTTCACAAACTTTTTCTGCCAGTTGCTCCTGCATTCTCTTAAAATCCATCCTGATACCCCATCAGGTCCCACAGCTTTTCTCACTTCTAAACTCCCCATCATGTTCTTGATCTCCTCCACAGTTACTTGAAACTCCTTCATAATCCCTTTCTGTTCCATTACCAGTGGTTTGTCAAAAGCAGTCTCCTTTGTGAATACCTTCCGAAAGCATCCATTCATAGCCTCTGCCATTTCCTGGGATCTTCACTGCATACTCCATTTACTTCTAAACTTTCAATACTTTCTCTATTTTTGATGTTGTTGTTCACATGTCTGTAAAAAAGCCTTGGTTGGTCTTTACATTTATCAATTATATCCTTTTCTTGTTTCTTTCTTTCTTCTCTTCTAATCAACACATATTCATTTCTTGCTCTTTTGTAACTTTCCCACTGCTTAATCCGCCTTTTCCTTCTCCACCTCTTCCATGCATCCTCTTTTCTTGTTCTAGCCTTTTCACATCTATCGTTAAACCAGTCCTGCTTTCCAACTTCTCTATGTTGTCTTATTGGTACAAATTTTTCTCACCTTCTTTGTATATTTTTATAAATTCCTTCCACTTTTCATTTGCTCCCTTAGCACTCTTGAATTTCATCCAATTTGTCTCTTGAAAGAATTTCTTTAGGTTTCCAAAATCTGTCTTGGCATAATTCCATCTTCCCACTTTATATTCTTCATTTCTTCTAGATTTCTCTTCATCTATCACCTTGAACTCCAAAACTGCATGATCACTCTTTGCTAAAGGGCACTCCACCCTCATCTCCTCAATGACCATTGGCTCTGTACTAAAGACCAAGTCCAGTCTTGACGATGCTCCTCTCCTCCAAACCTAGTATCTTCTTTGACCCACTGAGTTAACACATTTTCCATTGCCAGTGTCAATAGTGTATTTCCCATGTTGTCTCTGATCCTTCCATTGACCAGTCCTCCCAACACACCTCTTTACAATTAAAATCTCCCATCATTATAGTTCGTTCACAGCCACCCAACATTTCTTCCAGACATGTTCCTGTATCACTTATCATTTCTTCATATTCCTGTACTGACCATGCATTTGTCTTAGGTGGTACGTACACCACTATGTAGTGCCTCTTTTTCCTTCATTAGTTTCTGCTCTGATCTTTAGCACTTCTGCCTTTCCCATACCTTCTTTCACTTGATCCACCTTTATATCTTTTTTAACCAGCAACATCACTCCTCCTCCCATCTTACCTACTCTATTTCTTTTCCAAACATTATATTTCCCTTCTCCAACCATCATCAGGTCTTCTCCCTCTCTCAGTTTTGTTTCAGTAAGACCCACAATATCTGGGTTCTTGTCCCTCAAGTAATCGTTGAGTTCTAAAATCCCCGATATCACTCCATTTATGTTGGAATACATTACGTGTGTGTGTGTGTGTATTTACCTAATTTACCTAATTGTAACATACGGGAAAAGAGCTATGCTCGTGTTGTCCCGTCTCCATATCTATTAATGTCCAGCTTTTTCTTAAAATCATGAATATTCCTTGCGTTGACCACTTCCACGTCTAAACTATTCCATGCTTCCACCCTTCTATGAGGGAAGCTATATTTTTTCACATCTCTCCTATAAGTGGCCATTTTTAGTTTTTCCCATGCCCTCTCGACATTCTTTCATTCCACATACACAGATCTTCCCTATCCATTTTTCCATGCCAATCATCACTCTGTATATTGCTATCAGGTCTCCCCTTTCTCTTCTGTTTTCCAGGGTCGGAAGTTGCATTCTTTTCAGTCTGTCTTCATAAGTCAAATCTCTTAAGTCAGGCACCATTTTTGTTGCAGCCCTCTGTACTTTCTCTAGTTTCCTTATGTGTTTCTTTAAGTTCGAGCCCACTGTATTGTTGCATATTCAAGCCTCGGTCTTATCATTGCAGTAATTATTTTCTTCATCATTTCTTCATCTAAATATACGAACGCCACTCTTATGTTCCTCAATAAGTTCAATACTTCTCCAATTATTTTGTTTATATGTCTCTCTGGCGATAGGTCATTGGTAATTGTCACCCCAAGGTCTTTTCTTCATGACTGGTTTTATGTCTTCATTTCCTATCTTGTACATACTCCTGATTCTTCTTTCACTCTTGCCAAACTCTATTTTCTTGCATTTTGTCGTGTTGAACTCCATTTGCCATGTACAGCTCCATTTCCATATTCTGTCCAAGTCTTCCTGGAGTAGTTCGCAATCTTTGTCACATCTCACTTTTCTTAACAATTTTGCATCGTCTGCAAATAGGCTCACATAACTGGACACCCCATCCACCATGTCATTTATGTAGACCGCGAACATTACTGGTGCCAACACTGATCCCTGTGGAACTCCACTCTCCACCAATCCCCATTCTGATGGTCTGTCCTTAATTATTGTTCTCATTTCTCTTCCTACCAAAAGTCTTCCATCCATTTTAGTAAACTGCCATGCACTCCTCCTACCATTTCAAGTTTCCAGATCAGTCTCCGGTGTGGTACCTTATCAAAGGCCTTTTTTAAATCCAGATATATTCCATCAGCCCAACCATCTCTTTCCTGTATTACATCTATCACCCTCGAATAGTAACATATCAGGTTTGTCGTGCATGAACGCCCTTTTCTAAAACCAAATTGACACTCACAAAGTATGTCATTTTCTCCAAGAAGTCTGTCCATCTATTCTTCACCACCCTCTCACACATCTTAGCTACCACACTTGTAAGTGACACTGGTCTATAGTTCAATGGGTCTCTCTTGTTACCTGATTTATAGATTGGGACAATGTTAGCTCTTTTCCAGTCTTGGGGCACTACACCTTCCCTTAATGAGGCATCAATTACTTCACAAACTTTTTCTGCCAGTTGCTCCTGCATTCTCTTAAAATCCATCCTGATACCCCATCAGGTCCCACAGCTTTTCTCACTTCTAAACTCCCCATCATGTTCTTGATCTCCTCCACAGTTACTTGAAACTCCTTCATAATCCCTTTCTGTTCCATTACCAGTGGTTTGTCAAAAGCAGTCTCCTTTGTGAATACCTTCCAAAGCATCCATTCATAGCCTCTGCCATTTCCTGGGATCTTCACTGCATACCCATTTACTTCTAAACTTTCAATACTTTCTCTATTTTTGATGTTGTTGTTCACATGTCTGTAAAAAGCCTTGGTTGGTCTTTACATTTATCAATTATATCCTTTTCTTGTTTCTTTCTTTCTTCTCTTCTAATCAACACATATTCATTTCTTGCTCTTTTGTAACTTTCCCACTGCTTAATCCGTCTTTTCCTTCTCCACCTCTTCCATGCATCCTCTTTTCTTGTTCTAGCCTTTTCACATCTATCGTTAAACCAGTCCTGCTTTCCAACTTCTCTATGTTGTCTTATTGGTACAAATTTTTCTCACCTTCTTTGTATATTTTATAAATTCCTTCCACTTTTCATTTGCTCCTTAGCACTCTTGAATTTCATCAATTTGTCTCTTGAAAGAATTTCTTTAGGTTTCCAAAATCTGTCTTGGCATAATTCCATCTTCCCACTTTATATTCTTCATTTCTTCTAGATTTCTCTTCATCTATCACCTTGAACTCCAAAACTGCATGATCACTCTTTGCTAAAGGGCACTCCACCCTCATCTCCTCAATGACCATTGGCTCTGTACTAAAGACCAAGTCCAGTCTTGACGATGCTCCTCTCCTCCAAACCTAGTATCTTCTTTGACCCACTGAGTTAACACATTTTCCATTGCCAGTGTCAATAGTGTATTTCCCATGTTGTCTCTGATCCTTCCATTGACCAGTCCTCCCAACACACCTCTTTACAATTAAAATCTCCCATCATTATAGTTCGTTCACAGCCACCCAACATTTCTTCCAGACATGTTCCTGTATCACTTATCATTTCTTCATATTCCTGTACTGACCATGCATTTGTCTTAGGTGGTACGTACACCACTATGTAGTGCCTCTTTTTCCTTCATTAGTTTCTGCTCTGATCTTTAGCACTTCTGCCTTTCCCATACCTTCTTTCACTTGATCCACCTTTATATCTTTTTAACCAGCAACATCACTCCTCCTCCCATCTTACCTACTCTATTTCTTTTCCAAACATTATATTTCCTTCTCCAACCATCATCAGGTCTTCTCCCTCTCTCAGTTTTGTTTCAGTAAGACCCACAATATCTGGGTTCTTGTCCCTCAAGTAATCGTTGAGTTCTAAAATCCCCGATATCACTCCATTTATGTTGGAATACATTACGTGTGTGTGTGTGTGTATTTACCTAATTTACCTAATTGTAACATACGGGAAAAGAGCTATGCTCGTGTTGTCCCGTCTCCATATCTATTAATGTCCAGCTTTTCTTAAAATCATGAATATTCCTTGCTTGACCACTTCCACGTCTAAACTATTCCATGCTTCCACCCTTCTATGAGGGAAGCTATATTTTTCACATCTCTCCTATAAGTGGCCATTTTAGTTTTTCCCATGCCCTCTCGACATTCTTTCATTCCACATACACAGATCTTCCCTATCCATTTTTTCCATGCCAATCATCACTCTGTATATTGCTATCAGGTCTCCCCTTTCTCTTCTGTTTTCCAGGGTCGGAAGTTGCATTCTTTTCAGTCTGTCTTCATAAGTCAAATCTCTTAAGTCAGGCACCATTTTTGTTGCAGCCCTCTGTACTTTCTCTAGTTTCCTTATGTGTTTCTTTAAGTTCGAGCCCACTGTATTGTTGCATATTCAAGCCTCGGTCTTATCATTGCAGTAATTATTTTCTTCATCATTTCTTCATCTAAATATACGAACGCCACTCTTATGTTCCTCAATAAGTTCAATACTTCTCCAATTATTTTGTTTATATGTCTCTCTGGCGATAGGTCATTGGTAATTGTCACCCCAAGGTCTTTTTCTTCATGACTGGTTTTATGTCTTCATTTCCTATCTTGTACATACTCCTGATTCTTCTTTCACTCTTGCCAAACTCTATTTTCTTGCATTTTGTCGTGTTGAACTCCATTTGCCATGTACAGCTCCATTTCCATATTCTGTCCAAGTCTTCCTGGAGTAGTTTGCAATCTTTGTCACATCTCACTTTTCTTAACAATTTTGCATCGTCTGCAAATAGGCTCACATAACTGGACACCCCATCCACCATGTCATTTATGTAGACCGAACATTACTGGTGCCAACACTGATCCCTGTGGAACTCCACTCTCCACCAATCCCCATTCTGATGGTCTGTCCTTAATTATTGTTCTCATTTCTCTTCCTACCAAAAAGTCTTCCATCCATTTTAGTAAACTGCCATGCACTCCTCCTACCATTTCAAGTTTCCAGATCAGTCTCCGGTGTGGTACCTTATCAAAGGCCTTTTTTAAATCCAGATATATTCCATCAGCCCAACCATCTCTTTCCTGTATTACATCTATCACCCTCAAATAGTAACATATCAGGTTTGTCGTGCATGAACGCCCTTTTCTAAAACCAAATTGACACTCACAAAGTATGTCATTTTTCTCCAAGAAGTCTGTCCATCTATTCTTCACCACCCTCTCACACATCTTAGCTACCACACTTGTAAGTGACACTGGTCTATAGTTCAATGGGTCTCTCTTGTTACCTGATTTATAGATTGGGACAATGTTAGCTCTTTTCCAGTCTTGGGGCACTACACCTTCCCTTAATGAGGCATCAATTACTTCACAAACTTTTTCTGCCAGTTGCTCCCTGCATTCTCTTAAAATCCATCCTGATACCCCATCAGGTCCCACAGCTTTTCTCACTTCTAAACTCCCCATCATGTTCTTGATCTCCTCCACAGTTACTTGAAACTCCTTCATAATCCCTTTCTGTTCCATTACCAGTGGTTTGTCAAAAGCAGTCTCCTTTGTGAATACCTTCCAAAGCATCCATTCATAGCCTCTGCCATTTCCTGGGATCTTCACTGCATACTCCATTTACTTCTAAACTTTCAATACTTTCTCTATTTTTGATGTTGTTGTTCACATGTCTGTAAAAAGCCTTGGTTGGTCTTTACATTTATCAATTATATCCTTTTCTTGTTTCTTTCTTTCTTCTCTTCTAATCAACACATATTCATTTCTTGCTCTTTTGTAACTTTCCCACTGCTTAATCCGTCTTTTCCTTCTCCACCTCTTCCATGCATCCTCTTTTCTTGTTCTAGCCTTTTCACATCTATCGTTAAACCAGTCCTGCTTTCCAACTTCTCTATGTTGTCTTATTGGTACAAATTTTTCTCACCTTCTTTGTATATTTTTATAAATTCCTTCCACTTTTCATTTGCTCCTTAGCACTCTTGAATTTCATCCAATTTGTCTCTTGAAAGAATTTCTTTAGGTTTCCAAAATCTGTCTTGGCATAATTCCATCTTCCCACTTTATATTCTTCATTTCTTCTAGATTTCTCTTCATCTATCACCTTGAACTCCAAAACTGCATGATCACTCTTTGCTAAAGGGCACTCCACCCTCATCTCCTCAATGACCATTGGCTCTGTACTAAAGACCAAGTCCAGTCTTGACGATGCTCCTCTCCTCCAAACCTAGTATCTTCTTTGACCCACTGAGTTAACACATTTTCCATTGCCAGTGTCAATAGTGTATTTCCCCATGTTGTCTCTGATCCTTCCATTGACCAGTCCTCCCAACACACCTCTTTACAATTAAAATCTCCCATCATTATAGTTCGTTCACAGCCACCCAACATTTCTTCCAGACATGTTCCTGTATCACTTATCATTTCTTCATATTCCTGTACTGACCATGCATTTGTCTTAGGTGGTACGTACACCACTATGTAGTGCCTCTTTTTCCTTCATTAGTTTCTGCTCTGATCTTTAGCACTTCTGCCTTTCCCATACCTTCTTTCACTTGATCCACCTTTATATCTTTTTAACCAGCAACATCACTCCTCCTCCCATCTTACCTACTCTATTTCTTTTCCAAACATTATATTTCCTTCTCCAACCATCATCAGGTCTTCTCCTCTCTCAGTTTTGTTTCAGTAAGACCCACAATATCTGGGTTCTTGTCCTCAAGTAATCGTTGAGTTCTAAAATCCCGATATCACTCCATTTATGTTGGAATACATTACGTGTGTGTGTGTGTATTTACCTAATTTACCTAATTGTAACATACGGGAAAAGAGCTATGCTCGTGTTGTCCCGTCTCCATATCTATTAATGTCCAGCTTTTCTTAAAATCATGAATATTCCTTGCGTTGACCACTTCCACGTCTAAACTATTCCATGCTTCCACCCTTCTATGAGGAAGCTATATTTTTCACATCTCTCCTATAAGTGGCCATTTTAGTTTTTCCCATGCCCTCTCGACATTCTTTCATTCCACATACACAGATCTTCCCTATCCATTTTTCCATGCCAATCATCACTCTGTATATTGCTATCAGGTCTCCCCTTTCTCTTCTGTTTTCCAGGGTCGGAAGTTGCATTCTTTTCAGTCTGTCTTCATAAGTCAAATCTCTTAAGTCAGGCACCATTTTTGTTGCAGCCCTCTGTACTTTCTCTAGTTTCCTTATGTGTTTCTTTAAGTTCGAGCCCACTGTATTGTTGCATATTCAAGCCTCGGTCTTATCATTGCAGTAATTATTTTCTTCATCATTTCTTCATCTAAATATACGAACGCCACTCTTATGTTCCTCAATAAGTTCAATACTTCTCCAATTATTTTGTTTATATGTCTCTCTGGCGATAGGTCATTGGTAATTGTCACCCCAAGGTCTTTTTCTTCATGACTGGTTTTATGTCTTCATTTCCTATCTTGTACATACTCCTGATTCTTCTTTCACTCTTGCCAAACTCTATTTTCTTGCATTTTGTCGTGTTGAACTCCATTTGCCATGTACAGCTCCATTTCCATATTCTGTCCAAGTCTTCCTGGAGTAGTTCGCAATCTTTGTCACATCTCACTTTTCTTAACAATTTTGCATCGTCTGCAAATAGGCTCACATAACTGGACACCCCATCCACCATGTCATTTATGTAGACCGCGAACATTACTGGTGCCAACACTGATCCCTGTGGAACTCCACTCTCCACCAAGCCCCATTCTGATGGTCTGTCCTTAATTATTGTTCTCATTTCTCTTCCTACCAAAAGTCTTCCATCCATTTTAGTAAACTGCCATGCACTCCTCCTACCATTTCAAGTTTCCAGATCAGTCTCCGGTGTGGTACCTTATCAAAGGCCTTTTTAAATCCAGATATATTCCATCAGCCCAACCATCTCTTTCCTGTATTACATCTATCACCCTCGAATAGTAACATATCAGGTTTGTCGTGCATGAACGCCCTTTTCTAAAACCAAATTGACACTCACAAAGTATGTCATTTTTCTCCAAGAAGTCTGTCCATCTATTCTTCACCACCCTCTCACACATCTTAGCTACCACACTTGTAAGTGACACTGGTCTATAGTTCAATGGGTCTCTCTTGTTACCTGATTTATAGATTGGGACAATGTTAGCTCTTTTCCAGTCTTGGGGCACTACACCTTCCTTAATGAGGCATCAATTACTTCACAAACTTTTTCTGCCAGTTGCTCCTGCATTCTCTTAAAATCCATCCTGATACCCCATCAGGTCCCACAGCTTTTCTCACTTCTAAACTCCCCATCATATTCTTGATCTCCTCCACAGTTACTTGAAACTCCTTCATAATCCCTTTCTGTTCCATTACCAGTGGTTTGTCAAAAGCAGTCTCCTTTGTGAATACCTTCCGAAAGCATCCATTCATAGCCTCTGCCATTTCCTGGGATCTTCACTGCATACTCCATTTACTTCTAAACTTTCAATACTTTCTCTATTTTTGATGTTGTTGTTCACATGTCTGTAAAAAGCCTTGGTTGGTCTTTACATTTATCAATTATATCCTTTTCTTGTTTCTTTCTTTCTTCTCTTCTAATCAACACATATTCATTTCTTGCTCTTTTGTAACTTTCCCACTGCTTAATCCGTCTTTTCCTTCTCCACCTCTTCCATGCATCCTCTTTTCTTGTTCTAGCCTTTTCACATCTATCGTTAAACCAGTCCTGCTTTCCAACTTCTCTATGTTGTCTTATTGGTACAAATTTTTCTCACCTTCTTTGTATATTTTATAAATTCCTTCCACTTTTCATTTGCTCCTTAGCACTCTTGAATTTCATCCAATTTGTCTCTTGAAAGAATTTCTTTAGGTTTCCAAAATCTGTCTTGGCATAATTCCATCTTCCCACTTTATATTCTTCATTTCTTCTAGATTTCTCTTCATCTATCACCTTGAACTCCAAAACTGCATGATCACTCTTTGCTAAAGGGCACTCCACCCTCATCTCCTCAATGACCATTGGCTCTGTACTAAAGACCAAGTCCAGTCTTGACGATGCTCCCTCTCCTCCAAACCTAGTATCTTCTTTGACCCACTGAGTTAACACATTTTCCATTGCCAGTGTCAATAGTGTATTTCCCATGTTGTCTCTGATCCTTCCATTGACCAGTCCTCCCAACACACCTCTTTACAATTAAAATCTCCCATCATTATAGTTCGTTCACAGCCACCCAACATTTCTTCCAGACATGTTCCTGTATCACTTATCATTTCTTCATATTCCTGTACTGACCATGCATTTGTCTTAGGTGGTACGTACACCACTATGTAGTGCCTCTTTTTCCTTCATTAGTTTCTGCTCTGATCTTTAGCACTTCTGCCTTTCCCATACCTTCTTTCACTTGATCCACCTTTATATCTTTTTAACCAGCAACATCACTCCTCCTCCCATCTTACCTACTCTATTTCTTTTCCAAACATTATATTTCCTTCTCCAACCATCATCAGGTCTTCTCCTCTCTCAGTTTTGTTTCAGTAAGACCCACAATATCTGGGTTCTTGTCCCTCAAGTAATCGTTGAGTTCTAAAATCCCGATATCACTCCATTTATGTTGGAATACATTACATTCCGCTCATACGTAAGTTTCTTTAGTCCTTTCTTGCTGTACTTTTCTGGGTTATGAACCACTTCCTCAGTCTCATATCCAAGATTCTCCAGAAAAACTCTTTCTTCTCTTCTTCTGTCCTCTCTTCATTTTTTTCAAAGCCTCCTTTCTCAACTCATTTAACATTTCTCTTTCCTTTTCACCGAGATCTCTTCTCAACCAAATCTTCCTTGTTGTTTCCTGCTGGGCTAGCCTCCATGACTTCTCCACCAATTCATCTACATCCTTTTGTGACTTAAGTTTGATTCTTATTGGCCTCATACCTTCTCTTGTGAACTTTCCAATTCTATGGAAGTCCTCTATTTCTTGTACTAGGTCTTTTCCTCCTCCTGCACCACATTAATGATATTATTTATCACCTTTTTATGTTTTCTCTCTCTCATTTTACTCGGTGTCTTATCCTCCTCCACACCAAATATCACCACACATCTCTTTTGTCTACAGTTTCCCTCACCAATGTCTCATTTGATTTAATAACCTTCACCACTTTCTCAGCAATCTTCTCTTCTATGATCTGTTGATCTATAATTTCAGCAAGGCCCAAAGTTTTCTCCCCAGACTCTTTGATTTCCTTTTCCAGACTTGCAACTTTGTAATTTACCTCCTTTCTTTCCACTTCCTGACTTTTTTCCATTCAGCCTGCTTCTCCATCACTTTTCCTAGAGATTCTCCACATTTTCGCAATTCACTTTAATTAGCTTAACTTCCTCTTTCAGTGCTTCATTTTCCTTCTTCATATCGGCACACTCTTTCAATACATTGTCATAACTCGTTTCCAGGCCCCCATACTTTTCAAACAGTTTTCAATTTTACCTTCCAACTCCAGAATTTTCTTCACATAAGCGCTCTTCTCCATTATTCCTTGAAATCCTGTGAAGTCTGATTCATCTTTCGAGTTCACGGCCGCCATGTTGCGCAGATGTAAACAAACCAGCTGATGGCTCAAACGCAGGCTACAGTTTATATTTACCTTCCCTGGACATTATTTTGCTAATCAACAGTTAACATGACTATATGGAGACGGGACAAACATTACCAGCTCCTTTCCCACCTTGGTTACTCTTAGGCAATGGTAACTGTAGAATTAGAGATGATTGCTCTGGAGCTCAGCGACCACATCCGCCATCGACGATGTCCCGTGTGTGTGTTGTATTTACCTAATTGTATTTACCTAATTGTAACATACGGGAAAAGAGCTATGCTCGTGTTGTCCCGTCTCCATATCTATTAATGTCCAGCTTTTTCTTAAAATCATGAATATTCCATTCCTTGCGTTGACCACTTCCACGTCTAAACTATTCCATGCTTCCACCCTTCTATGAGGGAAGCTATATTTTTCACATCTCTCCTATAAGTGGCCATTTTAGTTTTTCCCATGCCCTCTCGACATTCTTTCATTCCACATACACAGATCTTCCCTATCCATTTTTTCCATGCCAATCATCACTCTGTATATTGCTATCAGGTCTCCCCTTTCTCTTCTGTTTTCCAGGGTCGGAAGTTGCATTCTTTTCAGTCTGTCTTCATAAGTCAAATCTCTTAAGTCAGGCACCATTTTTGTTGCAGCCCTTTGTACTTTCTCTAGTTTCCTTATGTGTTTCTTTAAGTTCGGAGCCCACTGTATTGTTGCATATTCAAGCCTCGGTCTTATCATTGCAGTAATTATTTTCTTCATCATTTCTTCATCTAGATATACGAACGCCACTCTTATGTTCCTCAATAAGTTCAATACTTCTCCAATTATTTTGTTTATATGTCTCTCTGGCGATAGGTCATTGGTAATTGTCACCCCAAGGTCTTTTTCTTCATGACTGGTTTTATGTCTTCATTTCCTATCTTGTACATACTCCTGATTCTTCTTTCACTCTTGCCAAACTCTATTTTCTTGCATTTTGTCGTGTTGAACTCCATTTGCCATGTACAGCTCCATTTCCATATTCTGTCCAAGTCTTCCTGGAGTAGTTCGCAATCTTTGTCACATCTCACTTTTCGTAACAATTTTGCATCGTCTGCAAATAGGCTCACATAACTGGACACCCCATCCACCATGTCATTTATGTAGACTGCGAACATTACTGGTGCCAACACTGATCCCTGTGGAACTCCACTCTCCACCAATCCCCATTCTGATGGTCTGTCCTTAATTATTGTTCTCATTTCTCTTCCTACCAAAAGTCTTCCATCCATTTTAGTAAACTGCCATGCACTCCTCCTACCATTTCAAGTTTCCAGATCAGTCTCTGGTGTGGTACCTTATCAAAGGCCTTTTTTAAATCCAGATATATTCCATCAGCCCAACCATCTCTTTCCTGTATTACATCTATCACCCTCGAATAGTAACATATCAGGTTTGTCGTGCATGAACGCCCTTTCCTAAAACCAAATTGACACTCACAAAGTATGTCATTTTCTCCAAGAAGTCTGTCCATCTAGTCTTCACCACCCTCTCACACATCTTAGCTACCACACTTGTAAGTGACACTGGTCTATAGTTCAATGGGTCTCTCTTGTTACCTGATTTATAGATTGGGACAATGTTAGCTCTTTTCCAGTCTTGGGGCACTACGCCTTCCCTTAATGAGGCATCAATTACTTCACAAACTTTTTCTGCCAATTGCTCCCTGCATTCTCTTAAAATCCATCCTGATACCCCATCAGGTCCCACAGCTTTTCTCACTTCTAAACTCCCCATCATGTTCTTGATCTCCTCCACCGTTACTTGAAACTCCTTCATAATCCCTTTCTGTTCCATTACCAGTGGTTTGTCAAAAGCAGTCTCCTTTGTGAATACCTTCCGAAAGCATCCATTCATAGCCTCTGCCATTTCCTGGGATCTTCACTGTATACTCCATTTACTTCTAAACTTTCAATACTTTCTCTATTTTTGATGTTGTTGTTCACATGTCTGTAAAAAAGCCTTGGTTGGTCTTTACATTTATCAATTATATCCTTTTCTTGTTTCTTTCTTTCTTCTCTTCTAATCAACACATATTCATTTCTTGCTCTTTTGTAACTTTCCCACTGCTTAATCCGTCTTTTCCTTCTCCACCTCTTCCATGCATCCTCTTTTCTTGTTCTAGCCTTTTCACATCTATCGTTAAACCAGTCCTGCTTTCCAACTTCTCTATGTTGTCTTATTGGTACAAATTTTTCTCACCTTCTTTGTATATTTTTATAAATTCCTTCCACTTTTCATTTGCTCCTTAGCACTCTTGAATTTCATCCAATTTGTCTCTTGAAAGAATTTCTTTAGGTTTCCAAAATCTGTCTTGGCATAATTCCATCTTCCCACTTTATATTCTTCATTTCTTCTAGATTTCTCTTCGTCTATCACCTTGAACTCCAAAACTGCATGATCACTCTTTGCTAAAGGGCACTCCACCCTCATCTCCTCAATGACCATTGGCTCTGTACTAAAGACCAAGTCCAGTCTTGACGATGCTCCCTCTCCTCCAAACCTAGTATCTTCTTTGACCCACTGAGTTAACACATTTTCCATTGCCAGTGTCAATAGTGTATTTCCCCATGTTGTCTCTGATCCTTCCATTGACCAGTCCTCCCAACACACCTCTTTACAATTAAAATCTCCCATCATTATAGTTCGTTCACAGCCACCCAACATTTCTTCCAGACATGTTCCTGTATCACTTATCATTTCTTCATATTCCTGTACTGACCATGCATTTGTCTTAGGTGGTACGTACACCACTATGTAGTGCCTCTTTTTCCTTCATTAGTTTCTGCTCTGATCTTTAGCACTTCTGCCTTTCCCATACCTTTTTCACTTGATCCACCTTTATATCTTTTTAACCAGCAACATCACTCCTCCTCCCATCTTACCTACTCTATTTCTTTTCCAAACGTTATATTTCCTTCTCCAACCTTCATCAGGTCTTCTCCCTCTCTCAGTTTTGTTTCAGTAAGACCCACAATATCTGGGTTCTTGTCCCTCAAGTAATCGTTGAGTTCTAAAATCCCGATATCACTCCATTTATGTTGGAATACATTACATTTCGCTCATATGTAAGTTTCTTTAGTCCTTTCTTGCTGTACTTTTCTGGGTTATGAACCACTTCCTCAGTCTCATATCCAAGATTCTCCAGAAAAACTCTTTCTTCTCTTCTTCTGTCCTCTCTTCATTTTTTTCAAAGCCTCCTTTCTCAACTCATTTAACATTTCTCTTTCCTTTTCACCGAGATCTCTTCTCAACCAAATCTTCCTTGTTGTTTCCTGCTGGGCTAGCCTCCATGACTTCTCCACCAATTCATCTACATCCTTTTGTGACTTAAGTTTGATTCTTATTGGCCTCATACCTTCTCTTGTGAACTTTCCAATTCTATGGAAGTCCTCTATTTCTTGTACTAGGTCTTTTCCTCCTCTTGCACCACATTAATGATATTATTTATCACCTTTTTATGTTTTCTCTCTCTCCATTTTACTCGGTGTCTTATCCTCCTCCACACCAAATATCACCACACATCTCTTTTTGTCTACAGTTTCCCTCACCAATGTCTCATTTGACTTAATAACCTTCACCACTTTCTCAGCTATCTTCTCTTCTATGATCTGTTGATCTATAATTTCAGCAAGGCCCAAAGTTTTCTCCCTGACTCTTTGATTTCCTTTTCCAGACTTGCAACTTTGTAATTTACCTCCTTTCTTTCCACTTCCTGACTTTTTTCCATTCAGCCTGCTTCTCCATCACTTTTCCTAGAGATTCTCCACATTTTTCGCAATTCACTTTAATTAGCTTAACTTCCTCTTTCAGTGCTGCATTTTCCTTCTTCATATCGGCACAGTCTCTTTACATTGTCATAACTCGTTTCCAGGCCCTCATACTTTTCAAACAGTTTTTCAATTTTACCTTCTAACTCCAGAATTTTCTTCACATAAGCGCTCTTTTCCATTATTCCTTGAAACCCTGTGAAGTCTGATTCCTCTTTCGAGTTCACGGCCGCCATGTTGCGCAGACGTAAACAAACCAGCTGATGGCTCAAACGCAGGCTACTGTTTATATTTACCTTCACTGGACATTATTTTGCTAATCAACAGTTAACATGACTATATGGAGACGGGACAAACATTACCAGCTCCTTTCCCACCTTGGTTACTCTTAGGTAACTGTAGAATTATAGATGATTGCTCTGGAGCTCAGCGACCACCTCCGCCATCGACGATGTCCCGTGTGTGTGTGTGTGTGTGTGTGTGTGTGAGGGGGGAGGGAATTCATATAAGTCATACATTCACACTTGTTGGACCAACCTTTCCCCCTATTAGTCCAAGTTATCAAGGGTCAACAGTATAAATGCCAGTAACAATGAGTAAATGATGTCCTTCTTTGATGCAATAAAGTACTATTATAAATAACTGCTAGGAGTGGTACAATCTTTTTTCCAAAACTCAAACCTTGCCTCACACAGCCTGCATGTGTGCGGCTGTTAGCTGTAATCTTCTGTACTAATAGTCCATTTCTATTAAATATATACAGCATGTACAGTTGCAACCAGTAAACTCCTTGCCATCTTAGCCCATATATTTTCCAGTAGCAATACCTGGCAGATCCACACCAAGGGATATGTTCCTGAAGGGATCGCATAATATGAAAATTGCACAAAGTGCACAGAACAGATGTGCACCAAAATCCAGTATGCCAGATTGCTGATATTTTAACATCAGTATTACTGGTATCAGAAGCACTTCAGTAATGTTATATTTTTTGTATCGGTGTGTGGGTAACAAAACTAAACAAGCCAAGAGACTTGATTTGTTTGACATCAGGTTGTTCTTAAAAATCTGTGAAAATATGAAAAAATTACAAATTTCTTTACCTTGTGTTATTCTGAAACTGCATAATCTGAACATGCATAAATTAAGAAGTACCTTTACATCAAAAATCTGAAATTTTAAAAAAATCTTGTAGTCCTCAAGTCCTGAGGTTATTAGATTTCTTTATATGTAATCAACTGTACATCTCCCATGTCTGTAGAAATCCTCACTGTGATGAATACTACTCAGTTTTGACACAAATTTGAACATGATGGACACTTTTACTCACCCAACTCCTGCAAGGTGTTCCAGATGTCTTCCACCAGCTTATTCCGCACTTCTGGGTGCTCCTCAGGCACCAAACTTCCACAACACTGTAACAACAGCAAAGACTGTGTGCTGGAGGCATGTTCTGTAGATTACAATTGAATAGTCACCAAGAGACAAACAATACTGACATATTACCTCAATAATTCACCACAAAAAAGGTAAAAAATCTAATATCTAGGGTTGTATCAAACTATCTTTTTTGTATCAAACTATATTTTTTAAACAGAAACTTTCAAATTTTAGATATCATTGGGAGTCAGTTAACAAGAAAGTTTACATGAGAAACTTCCACATCAAAGCAGGCTTTTGTTCTTTTATCTGTTAATCTATCTAATTTATCTTTTTTTTTTTTCCTTTTGCAATTGACCTTTTCACTCCAAGCAATACAAAATGGCCCGACTCAGAGGCAACTCTCTCTCTCTCTCTCTCTCTCTCTCTCTCTCTCTCTCTCTCCTACAGAAATAACAATAATAGTAAGTGACATTTCATAGTGGGTTGTCTTACCAAGAATAGATGAATTAAGGATATAACTTCTCATATGGTGTAATGGACAATTCCTATGTGGTACAGTGGCATCCTTAACAAGCATTCAGTGACTGCCTAAAGGGCCTTGCTGAGGTAACAAAGGATAGAAGGAAGACCAGGGACCAGGGATCACCAAAGTCAGAGTAGACTACCTCCAAACTGCTGCCACCTCTCCATGGATCAAGGGCTTGCCTTCTTCCCCTTACCCTGCTCCATCTCCTTACCCTCTGTCTTTGTCTTTCTTTTTCTGCCTCTATTTCTATATAAATCAGTATGTTTCAGAAATTACTTCCAACATTCTTCTAGCTTTAATTCAACATCGCCACTGAGGTAAAAATCAAGGCATGTCCTCTATAGAAGTCTTTCCCCATCCTCAACACAGCATCTGAGCAGGGAAGAGCTCTATCTGACCTAACACACCTTGCATATGCAGTCTTGCTATGGACTGTTGTCCTGCTGCAAGCTAACTATATGGCCACCTTCACAGCCAATCGAGAGAGAGAGTTTACCTATAAGAGTTTACCTATAAATTTGCTACAGGAAATGAGCTACGCTCGTGGTGTCCTGTTCGCTTGAATCCATTTATCATACTTTTCTTTTAAAACTATGGATACTTCTTGCTCTCACTACACTCTCCGGTAATCTATTCCAGGCAGTGACAGTTCTTGCTGGGAAATTGAACTTTTTAATATCAGTTGTACACCCCAGAATCCTCAATTTCAAATAGAGAGAGAGAGAGAGAGAGAGAGAGAGAGAGAGAGAGAGAGAGAGAGAGAGAGAGAGAGAGAGAGAGAGAGAGAGAGAGAGAGAGAGAGAGAGAGAGAGTGGGGGGGAGGGGAAGATTTGGAGATGTCGCTGAGGATATAATTTGCTCATTATATAATCTAAAAGAAAATCTAACCCCTCATTTAAAGGAAGAAAGAAATATCCAAAGACTGGTAAGTGAAGACTTGTAAATAAAGAGAAAACATGTCAACATTGATAAATTATAATTCATAGACATTGCAACAAGTAACACTCGCTAGAGATATGTCATTGGAGCACTGTCACAACACTAACACATTTTCATCTGCACTTCAAACCAGGCTCTCTCTCTCTCTCTCTCTCTCTCTCTCTCTCTCTCTAACCCAGTGAAGTGTAGTGGTGTCATTATGCATGCTTTCCCAACAGAAGGCAAGTAGGAGGAGGTAGTAGACACCTACTAAAACAATAATTTACTCCCAGCAATGTCTAATAGCACTAGTTCAAGGAGTGCTGAGATCTTGCTGAACGTTTCTCTTTGTGTCTCGCAACTCAAGAGGACAGTCTGGGGCTGCCCTCTAAAGACAACTTTCCTTCTTCACACAAAATTACATGATTTTACTACAGACACATCCTTCACTTAAAATTCAAAATTCAAAAATAAAAAATGGCAACTCCAAAACCAGCCATGGAGTTCCTTTCTGGGGAAAGGACCAGAAATGTCCCTAGGTCAGACTGCTCTCTTGGTGGCAACCCAAAATGTCTTGACATCTCCCTCGACTTTTCTTTATTAATTTCTGCAACATTCGTAATCTTAGATCTAATTTTCAGTATGTAGAACACCGCCTCTCCTCTACTAAACCTCATCTTTTCCTCACCAAAACACAGCTGTCTGAGGCAACTGACAGTAGCGCCTTCTCTGTTCCCTCCTACTTTCTCTATTTTCATTTTTGTTCTAAAGCTGGATTTTGTGTCTATGTGCACAACGACTTAACTTCCTCTCTTGCCCACACTCTCGAATCTTCCAAGTTTTGCACCATCTGGCTTCAACTCAATAGTCGCTCTCTGACTAAATCTATCTGTGCTGTCTATCTCTCCCCTAACTCCTCTGACTATAGCAAATACTTTATTTACCTTCTAAAGTGAAGTACATTCTGTCTCTCTACCCTTTCATGGAAATCTCCATCCTTGGAGATTCCAATGTTCACCACCAACTTTGGCTTTCCTCTCCCTTCACTGGCCATCCTGGTGAACTAGCCTTCAACTTTGCTATCCTCTATGATGTAGAGTAACTGATGCAACACCCTACTCGCATCATTTCCTTGCCTCTAATCCTTCAGCTTATGCTGTTACCCTATCTTCTCTGTTGGGCTCCTCCGATCACAATCTCATTTCTAAATCTTGCCTTATTTCTCCAATTCTTACTCAGGATGCCCCAAGTGCCTCTGGTATTTTGCTTATGCCAGCTGGGGTGACCTGAAGAGGTACTATGCTGATTTTCCCTGGAATGATTACTATTTTCATCTTGGAGACCCATCTCTGTGTGTTGAACACTTAACAGAGGTGATAGTGTCTAGCATGGAGGCATACATTCCTCCTTTTTCTCAACCTAAACCCTCTAAACTTTCATTTAACACAGGCTGTTCTCATGCTATACATCAGTGTTCTTCAACCTTTTCTAAGATCATGCACCCTTCCGGGAGCTCTTGAAAAATTCATGTACCCTAGCGCCGTCGACAAAAAAAAAAAAAAAAAAATCACATTGTTTTTTATTTTTAAGACCGAAAATATATAAATAAAAGTATTAGGTCTCTATTTTAAATATAAAAAATAGCTACTTGGTCCTACTCACCAATATACGAGCGATTTTGAGTGGTTAAGTCGGGAGTCAACTTGACTGTGCGTCCGAAGGAACGTGAAGGTAGAATGAGGGTAGCACTGTACTGAGT
The DNA here is from genome assembly GCF_017591435.1 of Portunus trituberculatus. Taxonomy (NCBI): domain Eukaryota; kingdom Metazoa; phylum Arthropoda; class Malacostraca; order Decapoda; family Portunidae; genus Portunus; species Portunus trituberculatus. The sequence continues at coordinate 238,608 of NW_025541578.1, read as the reverse complement.
GTATACCTCTACTACCAGCGCCAGTGACACGTCTAATACCAGTACACCGCCGCAGGCCCGCAAGCTGCAATGTTGCCAACCCGTGAGGCGCGAATTGTATCACAAAACCCGTCGTGAAAAGTACCTATACCAAATTCCTCATACTTTTCCCCACACTTTGGGGCAGTATCTGCCTATCTGGGGGGGAATGGCTCTTTATACTGTGTATAGTAACTATAGTTAATACTGAGTGTAATATACTAATATAATACACATTTTTAATACTATAATCTCAATTTAAATTAATTTCTTACATTACACTTACAATTTTCTTCCTAAAACACCTTTTCGTAGTGTGCATTCTTGTACACACTAGCCTTGTCATGTACCCCTCCATGTACCCCATTATTTCCATGTACCCTTTGAAAAAAATCATGCACCCTGGGGTGCACCATGCACCCAGGTTGACTATCACTGCTATACATGATGAGAGAGGATACTTGAGCCTTCCATCTCCTGAATCCCATGCACTTTATATTTCTGCCCAGAATCATGCTGTCTTTTTTTTTCTGTTTATATAGGAGGGACAGCTGGTCAAGGGCAACAAAATATGAAAAAAAAAGGCCCATTATGTTGCCAGATCCCAAAAAGACATGGGAGCTTGCCAAAATTCAGGGACAAAGGTCTCAACACCTCTCTCTTAAAAGAAGTCAAGTCAAAGGAAAATGGAAATACAGAAGCAGGAAGGGAGTTCCAGAGTTTACCAGTGGAAGGTATGAATGACAGAGTGCTGGTTAACTCTTATATTAAAGAAATGGACAGAAAAGGGATGAGAGGAAGAAGAAAGCCTTGTGCAGCGAGGCCACAGGAGGAAGGGAGACATGCAGTTAGCTTAAGACAGTCAGTCAGAGGAGGGGAGTTGATGAGATGAAAAGCTTTTGATTCCACCCTATCTAATAGAGCTGTACGAAGAGTATTCCATACATGGACATACATGGCCCTTCTACAGAGTTAGCAGTTGGAGGGGCAAGAAAAACTGGCAGAGACACCACAGAATGCCTAACTTCATAGAAGCTGTTTTAGCAAGAGAAGTTTCCAGTTAAGATTATGAGTAAACGACAGACCGAGGATATTCAGTGTGGATGAGGGAGACAGTGGAGTGTCACTGAAGAGGGGACAGTTGTCTGGATGGTTGTGTCGAGTTGATAGATTGAGAAAATGAGCTTTTGAGGCATTGAAAACTAAGTTTTCTCTGCCCCAATCAGAAATCATAGAAAGATCAGAAATCAGGTGTTCTGTGGCATCCCTGTGTGATCTGTTGAATTCCTGAAGGGTTGGACATCTCTGAAAGGACATGGAACGATGTAGTAGTATATCCGGTTGTGTTGGAAAATTTAATATTGTTATTTTTTTATATAGAATCTTGGCAACTGTGTTGAAAATGTTCCAGGTAGTATTGTGAACATAGAAAAATATGTTGCCAGTTTTTTCATTTGGTCCCACATGACTTTCTACTACAGAAACTAAAGTCACTAAAATCGAGCAGTTCGATCAAGATTGGAAAATAGCGCCTACATACATATAGGTTTAGATATGTTTCTGCATAACATTTTTGTAGTTTTTGGGGTATTGTGGCACTATAAAGGTAGGTATATAGTGAATAAATTGTGATTTAATGTTATTCCTGTTTGGAAATGTTGAATTAATCTTCAAATATTTGTTTCTTTACAGGAGTGAATAAAAGTTCTGCGCCATCACTGTGAACAATATAAACAAAGATGTCCAGCTCTGTAACTTCTGGAGAACCACCAACAAAAAGACCGTCAATTGACTTCAATCGATGTCTAAAATGCCAAGGGGAAAAATGAACGAACACTAAAAGCAAAGGAAAAGAGCTGGAAGCACTGACATGTCCTAAAAGCGAAAGTTATCAGAACTTCCTTGACACTTTCGAGCTCCGAGCTGAATATGGGTATCAAGACTTCGTTCAATTAAATCAACGGATGCGCGGTTTATCAGCAGAAATCCTGAACGACAACCATGCTGTTTGGCACAGAACATGCTATAGTGAAGTCACACACAAGGGACACACTGAGAGAGACCAGAAGCGCTATGAAAAGGCACTTACAACAAGCGACCCTGGTATGTTGTCTTACAGGAAAGGTGGGGGCCGACCCACGTCATCAACTGCCACTCTTGCGTCTGACAGAGATGCAGGTGTTGATTCGACCAATAGAAAGCTCACACGATCTCACGTGAGTGCATTTAACAGAGAACTATGCTTCTACTGCCAAGAAATCAAACACACCAAAAAACACGCCAGGGCAGGATCCACACCAGAGGAGCTTCATATATGTAGAAGTGCAGACATTGGACAATCAATCAAAAAAATTGTTGATGCCAGTGACAAAGACTTGTGGAAGCTAAACATGGCCGACATCCTTGCAGATGGAGACTTTCTTTCCAGGGACATCAGATACCACAAAGCTGCCATACGATGCACTGGCAACGCTATTTGCAACATCCCCAAAGACCCAGTACAAAGAAGGACCATTCGAATGAAGACACAGTGGCATTCATATCAGCTGAGATAGAATTTTTCGCCGAACTACGAGAGCGTTTGGATAATGGAGACATTATAACACTGACCGATGTTGCTGCATTGTACTCTGACATGATGTACGACCATCGAATTCCCGACAAGCAAATCTCACGACAGGCCCTCTTAGCAAAAATCTAACAAAATATTACCAATTTCACAATCACTGATGCCAGAGGAAGGAAGCCCGCAGTGATACATTCCAGGGAATCTGGTCGGTCTGCCATAGACCAGGCAATGGAGGAGAGAGACCTGAAAGCAGACATAACAGCAATCTACCGCTGCTCAAAGGTCATCAGACAAGCAGTGCTACAGACCAGAAAAGAACATCCGTGGTCCTTTGATGGTTCTTTAGTTGGATGTGGCGAAGCTGGTGTTCCAGCTGAACTAATGACATTAATGCGATGGATCTTGCAAGGGGCAAAAGCTGCAACAACAGAGACACGTACTGAACTGTTGCATAAATCATGTCTCGTTCTGTCTCAATCCATCGTACAGGCTTGCAAGACAGACCGACAAGTGGCACTCATCCCACTTTCATCTGACTCCAGATTTCGTAATACGTTTGAAAGCCCTTATGCTATAGGACTCTCGTTATACATGTACCACAACTTTCGAAGTCAGAAGGCGGTGTCTCTGCTGAACATGTGTGGCGCTGGGATTTCATATGATAGAGTCACAACAATATGTGACACCATCGCCCATGCTGTTGCCAAGAATATCAAAGAGTATGGTGTATATGTACCACCAGGTCTTCTGCGCAATAAGAGGATACGGGCTTCACTGGACAATGTCGACAAAAAAGTGGACACCCCAGACGGAAAAGGAAGTTTCCATGGAACGACAATGGCAGTATATCAGCGATCAGGTCAAGGCGAAACAGTGGTCAAACCTGTGCAGTTCAGTGAGAGTCCAACGTCTGAGTCTCTACATGATGTGCCACCCACCATACTCAACTTGGCTACATGTGACATAGAAGGCAGTCCAAAGCCCAGGACCAGCCCACACTATAGCAGCTACAAGATTGGGGTGTATGACGAGTATTACATGAGATCACAAAGCAGTGACATACAGTGGATGGTGGCACGCTTCTTTAATAGACCTGGCGTCCAGGAGCTTGGCTCAGAAGTATCCCCAGGAGACAATGATGAACGCGAAGATCAACCAACAACTGACAGGTTAAACAAGAGACAGTTTGTGCCTGTTTGGTCTGCTTACAACTCTCTCACCCACGTGCCACTAGCTACAGATGCTCCCGCAGTAATTGATCAAGCCTTTGGTCTTCCAATCATCAAAGCTCCTGCTCATGAATGGTCCACTTTAGTTACATCTCTGGAGAACTTGTATAGGTTGAATGAGCTTGTGACTGGCCCAGACAATAAACTGGTGGTAACCATGGAAATGGACCTGTATAAACGAGCTCTAAAACTCCCATACCTGGATCCGCAGTACAAGGACAAATGGGTGTTATGCCCTGGCGGGTTCCACACAGTGTTGTGTTCCTTGAGGTGCTTAGGCAGGACAATTGAGGGGAGCGGTATTGATGATGCATGGCAGGAAGCAGACATATACAGCAGTGTTACTGTTGCCCAGATCATCAGTGGCAACCACCATAATAGGGCTCTTCAAGCTCACCAAATAACACTCCAAGCTCTCTTTGACCTATGGTTTAGTGCATTCTTGGATGACCACCCGACAGTGTGTGATTCACTACGTTCAGCTGCACAAGAATTGACCGACGCATGCAAGGCCAATTTTGAAGTCTGTACGGCACACCAAACATTTGCAATGAAGCTGGAGTCCATGAACCTTGAAAAGCAGCTTCGTGACTATGATGACGCTCATGACCAAGATCCAATGTACAAGTGGGCGCGTATGTACATGAAACAGGTGATGGTTCTGCTGCAGTTCCAACGCGCTACACATGAGGGTAACTGGTTTCTCTACTTGTCAGCACTAGAAAAGCTCTGTGTCTACTTCTTCGCGTACAATAGATTGGATTATGCGCAGAACATACCCGAATACATAGCTCGAATGCAAGAGATACAAACCACAGATCCAATGATTTGGCAAGAGTTTGTAAATGGTGACTTCACAGTGAATACAAGCAACACTATCCCGTTCACTCGTATTGCAGTAGACCAGGCAATGGAGCATCAAAATAAATCTACCAAAGGTCAAGGAGGAATCTCTGGAATAACATCAAACCCAAAGACTTTGCTGAAGTTCTGTCTCACTGGTCCTGAGTTGGCACGCATTGCTTCCAAAAGTGAACAACTGGCAGCAGTGTCCAACAGTGCTACAATACAACAACAGCACCACTGCCTCTCTCAGGCCAAAGTTCGTTGCCAGGAACAGGCAATCACACAACTGAAGAAGGTACTGTCGCCATGCAACATCTTTAGTGGATCAAAAGGAACTGAGACTGGGCCCGCCAGTGATGCAACGACAGGTCGGATGTTCAAGCTTCTGTCGAAGGAGATCATTCCCGACAACATCAAAAAAAGCATTCTGTCCACAGAGCAGATTGGCATGAATGCATACAGAAGTTTCATTGAAGATCGTCTGATTGGCAATGGAAACCTGTGGGCCAAGATGACAAAGGTTAAACTGCTGTCTTGGTCAGCAACTGCCAAGGAAATTAAACTGAAAGCCGGTTCCCAAGTGATCACACTGAAAGCAACATCATCACTGTTTGCTAGGATGCTGGTGATAGCACGATCCTCAAGGGATGACATCAACTTAGAGGAAGTGATTGGCACCCACGAGTTTGTGTACATAAACAGGTTACTGATGCAACCAGATGGAGCAATCCACCCGACCACTGACAAGAGCATGGTAATCCACCTGCTGGAGAACCTTCTGGAGCCAGATGACAATACAACCCCAGGAACCAATGCTCAGGGCACCATCGATGAAAACGAGGGTTTCTGTCTTGTAGTTGATGGCATGGCTGTATTGCATGAGTTGATGGCTGTCAAGAACGTCAAAAACTGCAAGGATTTAGGCACATCATATGTCAAGTTGATTGACTCAAAAGCTCGAGGTTATGGCCAAGTGAGGATCATCTTTGATAATTACACCATAGTATCTTCACTCAAGGAGGGCACACGGGAGAGCCGCAGAGGCAAGTCCAAGGGAATCATTTCCTACATTGTAGAAGATGCAACTTGTATCAAAGACAAAGGTACATTTCTTGCAAGCAATGAGACAAAGGATTCACTCACTTTGTACCTGGCACAACAACTCATCAACCAGAGTACTACCAAGAACCTAGTAACCGTGACACGCAGCAGCATTATGACAAACTCTGAATGTCATGTATCTACAGGTGTAAGCACCCACGAAGAAGCTGACACTCTGATGATATTACACGCTGTAGAAGTAGCAGGAACAGGATTTGAAGTCCACATATACTCACAGGACACTGATGTTCTGCTCTTGGCTCTTCGTAGGGTGCCAATGCTTGGTACGCGACCAGCAATGATCATGGGCACCGGAGAACGCCGTCGCATCATCCAGCTGAAACCCATCTATGACAAGCTTGGTTCCGACAAAGCATCAGCTTTGATCAAATGGCATGCGCTGACTGGATGCGATACAACTGGGCATATACAAGGCAAAGGAAAAAAAGGATGCTTCAAAGCTTTCCTTAATGCCAGTTCAACCGTACTTGCTGCACTGAATGGGCTTGGAGAAGGAGCCGAACCATCAGATAGTGTGGTCGAAGGGTGTGAAGAATTCTTATGCTCACTCTTCTGTCCTAAGCAACTCCATATCCCCAAGGCAAAGAATCTCAGGTGGTACCTCTTCAAAAGGCTGAGATCTGACCAAGGAGTAAGCATGTTACCACCTACACATGGAGCTTGGCTCGAGCACATCCGACGCGCACATATTCAAGCAAGTGTTTGGTCACAAGACCTGGTCTTAAATCCAGTCATACCAAATCCTCTCATGCTCGGATGGCAAATGCAACATGACAAACTGATGCCACTGCTATCAAAGGAAGCACCAGCTCCAGAAGCAGTTCTTCAACTCATTCGATGCAACTGCGGATCCACTAACATCGATTCAGCCAACAAGTGTTCGCGCAGATGCTCTTGCAGACAAAATAATCTTGTGTGCACTGAATTGTGCAACTGTACAGGAGATGACACATGCCAGAACACTAATCCTATCACAGATGGCCAGGATATTGAAGAGGACTGACGTCGTGGACATTTGTGGCTGTAACTTGAAACAGCAGATCATTAACATTTGTGTTATTCTTTTGCAATAAGAATTACTTGTTAAGTTGCTAGAAGCAGAATCTTTTGGTGAACATTTATACCATAAGTACAAAATAGTCACACACTATTAGTCTTTATCACATATTTTCCAAAACTGGATAATTATGGCCATTTAAAATTGTTACACACTGTAAATAACTTGAAAATATGTTATTTTTGCGGAATTTTTACGATATTATTTGTTGATGCTGAAAATCAGTCTGGGACCACACAGAAAAACTGGCAACATAATTTTCCCTGTTTGATGATGTATTTAGATGATAATAAAACTTGTTGCCAAGATTCTATATGAAAATATGGCTTTTATACACAAGCCGATATACTATAGGGTGGTATCATCAGTGTAGGAGTGGATAGGCCAAGAAGTTTTGTTAAAAAGATCATTAATGAATAATTGAGAGTGGGTGACTGGACAGAACCCTGAAAAACACCTATTCAGGACAGATTCAAAAGCTCAAGACAACCAAGAGCTTAAAGCTAGAGGACGGTAGTAGAGGACGGTAGTTAGAGGGATTAGAACGGTCACCCTTTTTAGGAACAGGCTAAATGTAGACAAACTTCCAACAAGAAGGAAAGGTAGAAGTCAATAGAAATAGTTGAAAGAGTTTAGCAAGGCAAGGTGGAAGCAAGAAAGCACAGTTTTTGAGAACAATAAGAGGGACCCCATCAGGTCCATAAGCCTTCTGAAGGTTTAGGCCAGTGAGGGCATGGAAAACATCATTACACAGAACCTTAATCGTAGATATGAAATAGTCAGAGGGAGGAGGAGAGGGAGGAACAAGCGTAGAATCATCCAAGGTGGAGTTGAGAGCAAAGGTTTAAGAGAAGAGTTCAGCTTTAGAGACAGAAGAGATGGCAGTGGTGCCATCAGGATGAAATAAAGGAGGGAAAGATGAAGAAGTAAAGTTGTTGGAGATGTTTTAGGCCAGATGCCAGAAGTCCTGAGGGGAGTTGGTGTTTGAAAGTTTCTGCCATTTTCTACTTATGAAAGAGTGTTTGGTAAGTTGAAGAACAGACTTGGCATGATTCCAGGCAGAAATATAAAGTACGTGAGATTCAGGAGATGGAAGGATCAAGTACCTTTTGTAGGCACAAGAACAAGCTGTGTTAAACCAAGGTTTAGAATGTTTAGGTTGAGAAAAAGACTGAGGAATGTACACCTCCATTCCAGACACTATCACCTCTGTTGCACGTTTAGCACACAGAGATGGGTCTCTAACACGGAAACAGTAATCATTTCAGGGAAAATCAGCATAATACCTCCTCAGGTCCTCCCAATTGGTAGAGGCAAAATGCCAGAGGCACCTCTGTTTTGGGGAATCCTGAGGAAAAATTGGAGAAATAGGACAAGATACAGAAATGAGATTGTCATCAGAGGATCCCAACAGAAATGAAAGGGTGACAGCATAAGCAAAAGGATTAGAGGGAAGGAAAAGATCAAGAATGTGAGGCATACCTCCAAGACGGTCAGGAATATGAGTAGGGTGTTGCACCAGTTGCTCTAGGTCATGGAGGATAGCAAAGTTGAAAGCTAGTTCACCAGGATGGTCAGTGAAGGTAGAGGAAAGCCAAAGCTGGTGGTGAACATTGAAATTTCCAAGGATGGAGATCTCCACAAAAGGGTAAAGGGACAGAATGTGTTCCACTTTGGAAGTTGAATAGTCAAAGAATTTACTATAGTCAGAATAGTTAGGGGAGAGATAGACAGCATAGATAAATTTAGTTAGAGAATGACTATTGAGTCTAAGCTAGATGGTAGAAAATTTTGGAAGATTCAAGAGCGTGGGCACGAGAGCAAGCTGGGTCATTACGCACATAGACGCAACATCCAGCTTTGGAGAAAAATGAGGATAGAGAAAGTAGGAGGGAACAGAAAAAGGGCTACTGATGGTTGCTTCAGACAGGTGTGTTTCGGTGAGGAAAAGAGGACGAGGTTTGGTAGAGGAGAGATGTTGTTCAACAGATTGAAAATTAGATCTAAGACTGCAAATGTTGTGGAAATTAATGAAGAAAAAAATCAAGGGAGGTATTAAGACATTTTAGGTTGCCACCAAGAGAGCAATCTGACCTGGGGACACTTCTGGTTCCCTCCCCAGAATATATATGCATCACTGCTGCATAATCATGTTTGGGTATTATAATTGTGGTTATGGTTTTTTTTCATCATACCCTTACCCATGTAATTAAATGCTCTCCCTGATATTCATTAGTGTCTTACATGGTGAAGCAAATAACCCATTTAAGTGTCTTTCTGGAGTCAGGGTCTTTCATAACCACTTCCAGGTCTTTCCATTCCTTCTCTTCATTATAATCTTTTCTCCCATTTTGTATTCCCACATAGGTTTTCTATTATTTTTACCTATTTCCATCACATGTTATTTCTAAGCATTAAATTCTAATTTCCATTTTTGGCTCCACTCCCAGACCCTGTCAATATCTCCATGCAAGTCCATACAGTCCTCATTGCTCCTTACTACTCTCAAGAGTTTTCATCATCTGCAAACTAATTTGTGTAGCCATTCAAGTTCTCTTGTAAACCATTAATATATATTTGTAATATTATTGATGCCAGCACTGAACACTGTGGTATACCACTAGTTACAGTGCTCAACTTGATAACTTGTCTCTTACCACAGTCCTCCTCATTTATCTTCCTATTAAGTAGTCCTTCACCCACCCTAAGATATTTCCTTGTATTTCTCTTATGAATTAAATTTTCCAGGAGTCTTTTATGTGTCAAAACCTTCTTTGACATCTAAATGCACTGTGTCAATCCATCCATCTCTTTCTTGTACATCATCTACTACTCTTGTATAGAAACTTAGTAGATTTGTCTTCCTTGGTAGCATGGGCCTGCTGGCTATAATCCCTCTTTGACTTTCCTCCTCCTTCCCCTCCACAGTTGGGGGTTGACAGCAGCAACCCAAACACAGGATACTTTTCAATCCTAGCTGCAGAAGTGCCTGATGGATATATATACTGCATACTTATTTATAGAAATTATGATATTAAACTTTTTGCACCGATGGTGCCAATGATAAGTTGGAAAATGTTGATTATTATTAGTACCTATTTATTTATTTGTTTTTTATTGATTTTTTTTATCTTATAGCATATAGCACCTGTAGGTATACTTGAAGAGTATGGGAAGCGCTGTCCAGCTTCCACCCATTTGCGGCAAAGGCAATCTCATTTATAGTGGTACCCATATTAGGGCACATATCACCACCCTTAAAACACTTTGCCATTTGTCGAGTGGTTTAAAGTTACCTACATATCACCATGATACCCAGGTTCTAGGTGGTTACACTCAAGATGAGCTTGGGCAGTGATATGGGCCCTAATATGGGTACCACTATAAATAAAAATTGCCTGCGCCACTAATGGGCGGAAGCTGAACAGCGCTTACTATACACTCTTTAAGTGTGCCTACAGGCACTATAGGCCTTACCGGAAAAAAAAAAAAAAAAAAAAAAAAAAAAAAAAAAAAAAAACCATCTTTGGTGTAAAGCAATTACACCTCCACCTTGAATGTGGGTATCATGGTGACATGTAGGTAACTCTAAAACACTTAACAAATGACAAAGTTTCAAGACGACATATGGTGGGACTCAAACCTACACAGAGACATCAGCCGGATCCCACACTCACCACTTTATCCACTATGCCACCACCGGCATATGTCCCCCCCCATGATTGATTGATAGATAATCAACATCTGGCAACTATACTCATGTTTTATATCATCTTCCTTACTAAGCTGCCAATGCCACATTACATAATGTTTTTTTTGTACAGTCAACACTCTTTATGTTTTCTTTCATGGTTAGATCTACCTATTAGTCTATTTTCATTTACTATTTCACTAGGCAGCAGCTATGGACTCACCGTTTCAAGTGGTCACAACGTTACCCATCAGTGGGTAGGACATTGTCTGTGCTATATATATATGGAAGATCTCATTGTAGATCTTACTGAAGTGTTGAGGCAACAGACATGACACTAACAGTATAGTAAACACAACCAGTACCTGTCATAGCAGCGCAAAAGTAGTGACAATAAACTCAAGTCAGTAAGGATCTAGGAATAGTGTCAAATTCGAGGATTGCAAAAACTGTGTAGCCAAAACTCAAGAGGGGATGTAGATCCTATGCCGACCTGCCAGGAAAGTGTTTTTTTTTAGATGAGAGCTAAATCAGAAGCAAGTTTACCTTAGTTCTCTTTAGTCAATATTCTAATCCCTTAATTAATTATGTATTCTTGCATCACAAATAAACCAATCAGTATTATCATACTTCTCTACAGTTCATGATCATTACAGTTTTCCAGGATCCTTTATTTGTCAGTAATATCTTGCTCTTTTTTTTACTTTCCCTTTCATACACAAGTATTGAGCAAAATATCATGAGATGCACTTACTTAGAGTTTTAATCTCACTATAGATGTCCTCCACGTCCCTCAGATAAATGCGACCTGTGCGCCTTATGTCTGTATCAATTCGGTAGAGGGCATGATCTATGGCCTGTGATGCTTGTGATGTAGTGGACAAATTTTCAACCGGCCTCTGGGCTGAGAGCAATCTGAAAAAAGGACAATGTGCTGTTCAAGTTTTTGTTAAATAGAATGTTTACAACAAACCAAAAATAACAGACCACTTTGATATTCTTTGCACAAGTACACAGCACATACAATAATTCCATCTCTTCTACATTAAACATACTTTAACTGTTCTTTAGTGGAAATCTCTTAAGGATTTTTTTTAATAACTAAAACAACTTCCAAAAGTTATTCTTTGTTGCATCTACCAACACTGATACTTACTCACTCTGTACAAAGTCATTAACCATCTGTCTAAGGAGTATTGCTCCTCCATAAAAATTATGAGGCTGTATGCCATCTCTTTTGACAGTTTTATGGATCACTGGCCACTGAGATTCCACTGTCAAGCCATCTGCAATTCTTTACTAGGATTCAGTTTTGGCCTTTTTGCAATGAGACTTGGCATGGAAAAATCAGCATGAAAAAGGCTCGGTGCATTATCTCCTCCATTCCCCAATTCTCCTTCCTTTTCCATGACTTGTTTTAAGTAGTAGACACCTTCTGAAACAACAATTTACTCCCAGCGAGGTTTAATAACACTAGTTCAGGAGGTGCTGTGAACTTTCCATTAAAGCTAGTTGTGATCTTGTTAAGCATTTCCCTTTGTGTCTCATAACTCAAGGTGGTGGTCTGTGATTGCCCTCTAAAGACAACTCTTTTTCTCACAATACTACATGATTTAAGAAGCAAGCTAAACATTGACTGGGAGGCAGTGCTAGCTGAGGAAAGTGTAGAAAAAATGCTCTCAAATTTCACTACAAATTGTGAGGAAATATGCAGTGAATGTGTACCACCGAAAAGTATCCCCAAAAATAAACGACAGATACCAAGAGATAGACGCATCCTCATGAAAAAGAGACGCCTGTACAAAAACAAGCTGATGCAACATCCTCCACGTAAGATAGAACTCAAGTTGCAAGAGGCCCTCCAGGAAATAGAAAGTAGTTTGCTGAAGTCACATGAAGAACAAAGGAAGAGAAAAGAACTACAGGCAGTGAGTAACATAAAGAACAACTCTAAATTCTTCTTTGCATATGCCAACAAGAAAAGTAAGAATGTTTCTACAGTAGATCCACTGGAAAATGAGAAAGGAGACTTGGAGTATGACTCAATGAAAATGGCAAACATCCTAAAAACACAGTATGAGAGTGTCTACAGTGTCCCAATCCCAAACAAAGTTGTGCAAGACCCAACAGCTTTCTTTCACATACAGGCAACTACCACAAAGGCACAACAACTGACAAGCATTGAGGCAGAAACTGGTGAAATAATTGAAGCCATTGATGACATAAGCTCAGACTCAGCAGCCGGCCCAGATGGTTTTAGTGCACAACTCTTAAAGACCTGTAAACAGGAGCTGGCACTACATACCTCTAACAATGATAGCTAACAAGTCCCTTGAAACGGGCATTATTCCCCAAACTCTAAAGGAAGGAATAGTGACCCCAATTCACAAAGGAGGCAACAAAGGAGTAGCCAAAAAGTATCGGCCTGTGGTACTGACCTCCCATATCATCAAAATTATTGAACGAGTAGTCAGAAAACATTTAACCACCCATCTTGAAAATATTAATGCCTTCAATGACGGCCAACATGGCTTTAGAAGGGGCCGGTCCTGCTTGTCCCAGTTACTCGCTCATCAAGAAGCCTTGCTAGAAATCATTTGCAAAGGCAATAATGTAGATACTATTTACCTGGACTTTGCCAAGACATTTGACAAAGTGGATCATGGCCTCCTCCTGCACAAACTAAGGAGTCTTGGCATCACAGCAAACCTTGGAAAGTGGTTCTACAACTTCCTAACAAGCAGAATGCAAAGAATATCAGTGCAGGGACACCTCTCAGATCCGAGCGAAGTGAGAAGCGGCGTTCCACAGGGACCTCTGCTATTCCTGATCATGATTGGGGACATAGACAGTGAACTCCAGCACTCCCAGGTCACATCATTTGCTGATGACACTAGGATAAAATGTAAGATTGCTGTGGAGGAGGATGTGGCCCTCCTGCAAGAAGATCTTGATCAACTACTAGACTGGGCCGAGACAAATAACATGAAAATGAACAGTGAGAAATTTGAGATAGTGAGATACGGCCCTCTGGAAGACATAAAGCAAGGCACCCATTACCAGGCCTACCAGCAGATCATCACACCAACACAACATGTACGTGACCTGGGAGTTACCATGAGTGCAGATGGGATGTTCTTACAGCACATTACTAACATCACCAACATAGCCAGACAACTTACCAGGTGGATCCTCAGGACCTTCCACACCCGGGAAAGGACCTGTATGATAACATTATGGAAGGCCCTGGTCCTATCCAGGCTAGAATACTGCTGCCAGCTATGATCCCCACATAAGACAGGAGACATTATAAGGTTGGAAGCCCTACAGAGAACCTTTACCAGCAAGATCTAGGGCCTGCAGCACATGGGATACTGGGAGCGGCTACACCACCTCAACTTATACTCACTACAAAGAAGACGTGAGAGATACCTCGTGATTTATGTGTGGAAGATCTTTGAAGGTCTGGTGCCAAATGTAGGGCTAACAACAAACCATCACCCAAGACGAGGATGTCTGTGCTACATCAAGAGAACAAGAAGCCACCACCCAGAGAGTAGCAACAATCACACACTATTCTTTCACAAGAAATGGGGCTCGGGTGTTTAATGCCGTGCCAAAGGCCATCAGGGAGCTGACTGGAGTAACAACACTGCTTCAAACGTCAGCTGGACATATGGCTGGCAACAGTGCCCGATGAGCCCCCAACGCCAGGATACCCCAGTTCTGGAACCAAATTCACTGGCAGGCTTGCTCACCGCCAGGGAAATGGAACTGGCTGATCACAGCGGAGGCCCACCTTAGCTGCGCCCTTGAAGGCGAAATCGCACTAAGTAAATGTAACAACCAGTGTAACAACCCCCCCTTTATGCATGGGGTACAACTCCGAAGAGACCCACCACCATCCAGTTACAAGGGGTTGCTGCTGTTAAGGGTTCATGGTATCGCTGCCACCAGTGCAACAACTGCTTCAATCAACTCTAATATACGAGGTTAAATCTCAAAAGATGTTGCACAAAAAGAAATAAGAAAAAAAAATATTTAAGTTGGAGGAGAAGTTCTGTGCCTTCCTCGTTCTGATCAGAGGGTAGGGGCTGGAAACTGAGACACAGTACTACACAAGGGATTTTAATTGACTGGTATAAAAATAGAGCTGACTCATTAAAAAAAAATTACAACAAGAGAAGTTCTACTGAGAAATTTTCTGGCGTGATTTTGGACCCCGACTTGGAATATCCTTTCAGTACACACACCACCCTAACTTTGGCATAAATTTGACACAGAGTTGTCTCAGAACTAGAACCACCTGGCCGGTACATATATCACCAGTTCATGAACAATGAGGTAGATATATGATTTGCTCAGGCACTCACAATATCCTTTGTTATTAACCTAGACAAAGAACCAAAGAAAAACTGGCACACTTTTCCCAGATACTCGACAAGATTATGGCCTTGACCCTGTTCAAGGGAAGAAACGCCGGCCTAAGTCACTTGTACACAACAAAAACTTTATCACATGACAATGTAAGTAATACTAAATGATATGGACATGTTACATGGGAGTGTCATCCCTTATTTCAACAAATATAACAGAACCCAGCAAACTCACCTGTTCAAGGGAAGAGACGCCGGCCTAAGTGACGCCACCAAAAATTTTTGGAACTACCTCCTGAATGAATTTCCTTTTCTACGAATGAATTACACTGAACCATGAGTTTAAAAAAAAATGTAGGAAAGCTGGTTAGCCACGTAAGTACATCTGCTGGCCCCACAATTTGGACTAAACCGAGTATTACGACCTGAACTCTACCCTAAGTTTATAAGTCTTCCCGATACTACACTGAGTTATCCTTATTGCATCATGTTAGATGAATATTACATCAGACACATTCTAGTCTTCTAATAATACTGAAAAATAATAAAATAAATGCTTGACAATAGAAATAAGCACAAAACGAGGTTAAATTCATGCCATGAGTATATATTTAGAACTATGAAAAAGAAACTTACATTAGTCTCACCTCCCGTTTTTCTAATCCACCGTGAAGTTCCAAAGAAAAGAATTAATTTGGGGAAACATTAGAAAGTTAAAGAAAATATGGTATTATTCCAGTGTTTCACCACATTCCACTAAGTGTTTTTTACCCACCTCATGAGATAGAGCTTCTCATTATGAGTATTTTGAATCCCATATTTATAAGGCGCAACCTATTTATAGTGGCGATACCGAATTTAAAATATTTAATCGTATTTTTGGCGATCTCATTCCCGAGTCAATAGAAGAGAGGCAGACTGGCGCGAGAGCTGCTCGACCCAGGGCAGCGGCTAGCGTGCAGGCCAACATTAGTGACTCGTTTTGTTTGAGCTATTGTTTCCGCTGATTGGTTACTTCCGTTTGAAAGTAAACCGGCAGCCAATGAAAAAAAATCATAATTTATTCAACCAATCACGGTGGCCTTGAGGCTCGGGGTATGAATTTGAATTCAGTTTGAGGCAAGATGTCCCACTGTGCAGGTTGTGAACTGCATTACTTCAAAGTTATCGCTGAGTTTTTCGAGAACTCTGCTAAATCCGTACAGTTTTTACGTGATCACGGCGTTCTACCTACTGTGGTGCAGTGTCCTACTTGTCACCAAGACTGTACGTACAGGGATGTGTTTTTTACCCACCTCATGAGATAGGTTAGGTTTGGGTTAGGTTAGGTTAAGTTAAGTTAAGTTAGGTTAGGTTAGGTTAGGTTAGGTTAGGTTTGGTTTGGTTAGGTTAGGTTAGGTTAGGTTAGGTTTGGGGGGTAATAAAAAAAAAAAACTGGGTGATTTGCACCAAAAACAAGTGGTAAATTAATTAAAAGCAAGCCAAAATCTACCAAAAAAAATGAGTTTCATCCAGAAAAGAATGTGGTGAAACTCTGGAAATTTACTGAAAATACAAC
Source organism: Portunus trituberculatus (assembly GCF_017591435.1). NCBI lineage: Eukaryota > Metazoa > Arthropoda > Malacostraca > Decapoda > Portunidae > Portunus > Portunus trituberculatus. Next base: position 222,142 of record NW_025541578.1, on the reverse strand, counting down.
CGAAAATTCAACAGGAGCACTACATAAACTAAGTAAACACGAGGAATAACACTCGATCTGCAGACGACGCCCTGTCAGGGTTGGGGAGCCGCCAGCCTGCCCCCTGTCTTACCTGGCAAGCGTGGGGCACAGAGGATGACCCTGGCCGTTGTGCTAGGTGAGAGAATCATATCGAGGTCCCCGCGTCGTCAGAACTCGTTTCAAGCCACTAAAAATACTGCTTACACTTCCACCATGCTCCACCGTCTCATCCTCTCCCACGTCACACATCTGGCACACTTTGCTGCGGGACTCAGACCATCTATAATTCCTTGCATTCACATCCATGCACTGTGCCTTAGCCCGGAAGAGAAGGTCCCCACCCAGGCTTCCATCATACCACTTTTCATACATTGGGGCCTCTTTCTCTCTATACCATTCCAAGGTACTCTTTTGTTCAATCCTATTCCTCCAGTCACTCAGTCCCACTCCTTTCACTACTCTGTCTATCTCACTCCTCCACTTCCTTACACCCCATTCTCTACCCTCTCCATTTCTAACTATCATACTCCAGTCCTTCTCTAAGTGCCTTCCTTCTACCTGCTGAAAAGCCCAACAAGCTATTAGGCAACTCTTCACCACCATCCTGACACACTTTTTCCCCCACTTGCTACTCCTGACATTCCACAGAAACACTTTTCTCACTATTCTAGCATCATTCATTCATTCTAACCTAGCCTTATACCGTAGGATCGCTTTTACATACCTTTCTCTAAAAGTGCTCCAACCCATGTCTCCCCTAAGAGCCTCTACTGCTGCATATCTAGGTGCATTAAGTGCCATTCTTGCAACTCTATTCTGCCCTATTTCTAATTTTTCTAGTTCACTTTCATTCCATGCAATCACATCCATACCATACATGATGCTCGGAACAGCTACGCTCTTCCAAACTTCTCGCAGCACGTCATATTTACTCGCTCTCATCCTTGCTGCACTTCCTAGCCGACCTAGCCACTGACTCACCATGCTTATCTTCTCATTCTTTGTCTTCACGCAGCCAACCGGACTCATCCACATCCCTAGGTACTTGTATTCATCTGTCTGTTGCATCTCATTCTCACCTAGTTTCCACACTGAGTTCCTCTCATCCTCTGACCCATTCACAACCATTACCTTGCGCTTTTCACTGCTAAACTTCACTCCAAAGTCTCTTCCATACTCATCTACATCAAGCAAACTCTGAAGCTCTTCTGCTAACTTACTCATAACAACATCATCATCTGCATACAAGAGCACACCTATCTTATCATAACCCACATTTACACCTGCATTCATTCTCCTCAATCTAGCAGCCAGTTCCTCTGTATATAAGCTAAAGAGGGTTGGTGATAATATGCAACCCTGCCTAACTCCTCTTTCACTCTTCACCCAGTCTGTCTCTACATCTCCTAGTTTATACTTAGCTCTTGTATCCACATACATACTTGGCACTATGTTAACTATCTTTCCACTTAACCCAATCTTTTCTAGCACTATACCTAGCATTTCTCTGTTCACCCTATCATATGCTTTCTCTATGTCTAGAAAACCTAAGTATAATTTGCTACCATCTTTCTTCTTTCTCTCAATCAATTCATTCACCACAAACATATTGTCTTCAGCTCTCCTGTCCACACGGATCCCATTCTGCTCTTCACCTAACACTCCATCTCTCTCAATCCACTTACACAATCTTTCATTCAAAACTGCACTGAACACTTTTCCTACTGTGTTAACTAACGCAATCGGCCTGTAGTTTTTCAACTTATTCTTACTCTTGTACCCTCCCTTATGCAGCAAAGTCACCCTGCATTCATTCCACACTCTCGGCACTCTCTCCTCCTCCCACACCTGGTTAAACAACTCAAGTCATCCTATCAATCACAACCTCTCCTCCATTTTTGTACAATTCATAAGGTATCTCAGCCGGCCCTGCTGCCTTCTCATTCTTCTGCTTCTTCACACATTTCTCCACCTCCTCCCTGCTGATCCTTTCATTCAACTCATCTGCATCCTTTCTCTCCAGTGTCACCCGCCCTTCACCCGCATCGAAGACCTCACCTACACCTCCAATCTCTTCCCAAAATTCTTTTATTGCCCTTCTCATTTCTTCCTTATCAGTCACCACTGCCCCATTCACCTTCAGGCTCTCCACATTCTCACTGTCAGGCATCCCCTCATCCCTCAGGAATCTGTACCATTCACGACCACCTTCCACACCTTTTTCTCTAAGGGACTGAATCACACTTTTCTCACATTTAACTTTAGCATTCATCATCTTTCGCTTCGTCACTCGCTGCTGACTCACATACGCTGTCCATGCATTCAAGTACTCACTTTCAGCCTCCTCACTCTCATGTCTCCTCTTTCTTAACTGTCTGCACACCCTATTCAGTCTCTTCCTTTCCTTCCTAGCATCTCTAATCTCATCATTCCACCACGGCCTACTTTTATGGTTTCTAGCACTTGGTCTTACATACCCTATCTGACTGGCTGCTGCATTCTTCACATTCTCTACAAATCTGTCATTCAGTTCATCCACACCATTCAGGCTCTCATCCTCCCATCTTCTCTAGCTTAAGTCCACCTGGAAATTTTCCCATCCTGCATCTCTCAACCTCCACTTTTTCTTCTTGACCTTGGCATTTGTTCTGTCTCTTCCATTCAACTTACATTCTAGCACCAGCATGTTATGGTCTGAGACTATGTCAATCATCCCATCTTCATCTATCCACATACGGTCAACAATTTCACGCATTTGTTCACCTAACATACCTACATGAGCATTCATGTCTCCCATAACAATCACTTTCTCTCCAGCATAATCTCTTGCAATCTTTTTCAAAACACTGTATTTTCTACTATTCTCCCTAACTGCTCTATCGCTTCCACTGTCATATACACTACCACTACAACTATCCTCTCAGCTCTGCCACTCTCATTCCTACCCTCCACTCGAACAGCTAACACGTCCTCACTCTCAGCACTGTCTCCTATGTCCAGCTCTTCCACTCTCAGATTCCTCACCTTCCTGTGGAGCAGGGCTACGCCTACTCCTAGCTTCTCCTGTTTCTTGCGTCCTTTTCCTAAGATCACAAACTCATTACCCTCTATCTGCACCACACCCTGCAGGTGAGTCTCAGTAATACCTACCACATCTAGGCTCCATTCATTCAACTCTTTGCATACATCCTGAAATTTACCAATGCCCCATCCTCTTACATTCAAACAACCAAATTTCATACATGACCTTGCCTGTTTGTTGTCCTCTTCCTTGCTTCGGTGCACATCCATTCCTCATTCAGGCCGCATCTACACACACCGTAGACCTTGCGCGCACCCACTCACGCAGCCGTCCGCACATCCTCTTGTTGCCGGTCTCATTGAGGTGCACCCCATCCAGCAAGAAGTCCATGCCTTCCCTCAAGACGGGGTCCAGGTCGATGAAGCTGACGTTGCCCATCTTCTTCCTCAACCAGTCCAGCTTCAGCTTCAGCACTTCTTCCTGGATCTTGGCATTTGTTCTCCTCCTCAGCCGCTCGTACCTCTCCCTCTCTTGGCCGACGCATCACACCCACCACTGCCGCACACATCTTCTTGGCTTCAGCAGCCTTCACTGCCTCCACCACCTCCTTCACTGTCTCTTCTTCGCCGACCCTCTCCAGCCACGGCCTTCGTATACAGGCCTGAGGGATCAGATGTGACGTCAGCACAAGTAGGCCATAGCCGCGCTGCTCTGCTCATCTCTTTTCCCATAAATGTTCTATCATTTCTATGTTTTTAATCGATGATCTATCTCTTTTGTCTTACAATATAAACGTATGATGATGATATTTTGCATTATTTTACCTGAACCATATATTTTACTTAGATTTTTTTATTAATTTCAAAAATTTTAGTAGTCACCTAAATAATAGCATAAACCCTATACACCAACACCTGTGGTGATAACGTTTATATATATATATATATATATATATATATATATATATATATATATATATATATATATGTGTGTGTGTGTGTGTATTATAATACACATCCTTTAGACCAGCAAGTTAAAAACACACCCTTTAGACCAGCAAGCTAAAAACATCCCCTTTAGACCAGCAAGATAAACATCCCCTTTAGACCAGCAAGTTAAACATCCCCTTTAGACCAGCAAGATAAACATACCCTTTAGACCAGCAAGCTAAAAACAACCCCTTCAGACCAACAAGCTGAAAACACTCCTTTTAGACCAACAAGCTAAACCTCCCCCCTTTACACCAGCAAGCTAAAAACACCCCTTTAAACCAGCAAGCTAAAATCACCCTCTTTAGACCCCTTAAGATAGGTTAGGTTAAGATAGGTTAGGGCAGGCTAGGGTTAGATTATTACCCACCTTTCTCTGTCTATCTTACCAACAATTAATTGGCATAAAAGCTGTTCTTGATTTCAAAACATTTATGTTGATCAATACATTTGTTTCAATACCTAACCTAACCTATCCTTACCTATCCTAACCAAACCTAAGGTAGTACTCGAGTTGCCAAGGTTCCTTATGTTCACCTACACTAAATATATCATAAACTGATATCATCACATCATTATACAGGGTGTAACACGAGTTTCTGCGAATACTTCTAGGAGGCGAAAGAACAAGTTATTCTAAGTAAAAAATGTTCTATACTCATATGACTTTTGAGGCTTTGTTTAGTCGTGGGGTGAAATTTAAGTGTGGCTGGTACGGGCGATTGTTTTATTTCGTAGAAACACCATGTCCACCTTACTGTAAGTGTATGGTACTTTCAACAGAGATTTTTTTGTCTGTCAAAATCATGCAGTACCATCGAGATTTATTTACCGTCAATCTTGGTGTGAAATTCCGAACAGCTTATCTGCTGCTAGCCTCCCTCAGGCAGGCAAGGTGTCCCCGTATAGCCTATTACTTTATTTGTCAGTAATTACAGACATTCTAACACGGTGTCAGATTTATATGTAAATTACCTCTCAGTCAATACTACTCGTCTCATTGCAGAATATTGCTGTACCCCAAAACTTGTAGAAATGATAGCGAGTTATGCAGATTGTTCGATGGTGAAAAGTAGTGGGTTATTCAATCATTTCTGCAAATTTGTGGGTGTTACAGTATCCCATGATCAGACAAGTGGTATTATAGATTAGGAATTTACCGGTAAACATTACACAATGTTAACATGTCTGTAATTAGTGACAAATAAAATAAAAGTCTACCCATCTCCCCTGGCAGGAAGGCGGTAGTGAGGCTATCTAGCAGAAAATTAGCTGTTTGAAGTTTCACGTTAAGACGGTGACGGTAAATAAATTTTGATTGTGCTGTGTGATTTTTCAAAAGAAGAAAATATATACAAAATGCCACACACTTACAGTAAGGTGGAATAAGTTGATATAGTGTTTCTATAACATAAAACACCCGACCGGCCCAGCCGGTGTAAGTCACTTGAATTTCACCCCACGACTAAACAAACTTGTACTTTCACCTCTAGAAGTATTCGCAGAAACTCGTGTTACACCCTGTATTATAATGTGGATAAAACTATACTAGTTGTATACAATAAACATTGGTTTAGTTTACTTACCTTGGTGTTTTTGGTTGGGGTGGAATCTGCTTGCTTGATAGCATGAAGCCAAGCCCGCGCAAGCTTCTCTTCTTTTTGGAATGAAAATAAGCACACCTTTGGCCCACTTTTGTAATTCCCTTTACATAAAGGAACACAACACTTGTAAGGCATGGCAGAAGGCCTAGTGAGTGCACCAAAACCACTTAAAACAAGACCACGGCGGAGTTCCAAAACACTCCCGACACACCCAGCAGACGCGGATGGCCTACTCGCAATGACGTCACGGCCGCGTGACGTCACATCCATCAGGCCTGTATGAGAAGGCCGTGCTCCAGGTCGTAGAAGAGGGGATAATAATATGATAGTTATTTAAAATGTTCTCAGATACAACCTACATAGATATGAGATCTTTCTTTACCTTAGAGGACGGAAATAGGACTAGAAATCATGGCAGGAAGATTAGAAAGCAAGGCTGCAGGTTAGATACAAAAAAATATTTCTTTAGTCATAGGGTGGTAGACTTCTGGAATGCATTGCCAGAGAGGGTTGTAAATAGCACTAGTTTGACAATGTTTAAAAACAGATTAGATGAGCACTTAAATTTATTAGACTTATAATTATGTATAGCGCTGCATGATAGTTTTTATAAGAAATTTACTATAGTTAAACAAGACATGATCCCCATGTATGGGGATCACAGATTGTAGAGGAATTCGCTGCAGGACTTAGCCCTGTTAATGGGCCAAATATTTAGAATTAGTATTGTTGTGAAGGTGTATTGCAGCAGCCTCCCAGATATGTACGTGTGCCTGTGTGAGTGTGGAGCAGCGTCATAAGAGAGTACATATGTGCAGACTTTAGCTTAAGGGTGAGCGAGGTGTTGGTTGCTCGTGTTTATGAAACTGTCAGACCTTAATGGAAGGGACGGTGAGCTAGGCCTCCATGACGGAGGAAATGTGACCCCGGAGGTCACGGGGAGATAAGAGTATGTGTGTGTGTGTGTGTGTGTGTATGGGTGAGGGCACTGGCCAGCCCTGGGATAATTGTCATACGGTACCGTGTAAATAAATGCATGCATGTGTGAATTGCTTGTAGCCAGCATTATCAGGGATATATTGGTAATTAGCGGTGAAGGTAGATAGCGTTACCTAATAAGCTGAAATAGATTCGTAAGGACATTGCCTGGCAGGTGCGACGAGGACAGAGGAAAGGATTGTAGCAAGAGACCTCGAAGGAACAAGTCGTACTCTGGGGAGCAGTCAGAGAGTGAACGAGAGACGGAGAGACAGTGAAGTGCCTGACGAACTAACAAAGTGTTACCCGTACTTTGTTGCCGTCCCCTGCCCCGTCTTGTGTGCCGCCGCCACCTGTTCCCGATGACTCGTGTATAGTTGCTGTAATATAGAGAAATAAGGAAGAAGTGTTTCCTTCTCCCCACTCTGTGTGACTGAGCTGACTCAGCTGAGTGAGAGTGGGTGCTATAGAAGCAGACAGCCAGGCCTGAGAGAGCGATCTGCCCGCCGTTCCACCCCAGCCGCGCCGCGTCACCCAGGTAAAGTCCTTCTCCCCGACACACACGCCCCGAATCCCGAGAAGATTGTGAGGCGTCCCCTCCCTGAAGAAGAAGCTGAAGGAGGGTCGCAGCAGTATATAATGTATTGTGTACTTGTAAGTGTATCTTTAAGTACTGATGACGAGGTCGCTGTGCGACTGATACAGGATAACCTAGATGGGCCCTGGTGGCCCTTTGTTATCCTATTATTTATGTTATGTTATGTTATGTTATGATAGGGTATCCGCAGGGCTGCGTTTGAGACGGCGCACCGGCATGTGCCGGCGTACCGAGACTCCCGGATCGTCTTTTCAAACGCTTTTGTGAGCTTCAGCTTCCTCTTGAACCTCTTCCTGTAACCTAGATCTCTCTCTCTCTCTCTCTCTCTCTCTGACAAGTTACCTTCTACCATTTTATTATAAAATCGAAGATAATGAAAAAAATTAACATGAAAGAATGATAGGTAATATTTTTTTTCACTTTCCTGTACAAGAGAAGGAAAAACATAATAAGTGACTTTATATAAAATATGCTCTGAGAATTGAGAAGAATTACAAATATATTAGAAAATTTAGGGTATGTTGCAACAATAGCTGGCAAGAGCAAGAAGCAGCGGAAGCCAATGATATCAGTGTCTGCAAGTTAGTTATGGCAGAAGTACCGCCCAAAGATTCGTCTCCTGCACCTCCTCCACCCCCTCAAAATTCTCCTTCTGCCTCCTCCACTTCACTTCGCACTCCTCCCTCCCCTGTGATCTCCCTTCTGTCCCACACTCCTTCCCAACCTCCACTTCGTACTCCCTCCCATGAAGTCCCTCCTTCTCTCTCCAACACTTCAACTCCCTCTGAAATCCCTCCTTCTCTTTCCTTCACACTTCACACTCCCTCACCTGAAGTCCCTCCTTCTCGCTCCCACACACCGCCACTTCGCACTCCTCCATCACCTCAAACTCCTCCAAACTACTTAGTTTCCTCTACACCTCTTCGGTCGCCTTCACTTTCCTCTCCTTATTCTTATTCCTCAACTTCAATCTCTGTCATATCCGGTATGTTCTCCTCTCCATTTCATTCACCGTCTGATGATATCCTGATGTTGCAGGATGAATCAAATTTCTCTTCTGATGAAGACATTCAAGAAGAGATATACCACATTGGATTCCTGCATCCTTGTGAAGAATAAGTAAGTTGACAAAATTTTTTTTTTTATTTCAAATAACTTATGTTATTACAAATGAGACATACTATTATTACTAGATTATCATATACTACGATATTTATAGCTAGGTAGGAGTAAGTTCTAGTAAGCCTAGGTCACTTTTTGTTACAAAATATGACATGCACATTTTTATAATTAGGTAGTACAAAACTATAACTAAATAAATATTTCCCATCACTACGAGACGATGTCGTTTCCGTAGTAAATTGTAGTGATGGGCGGACCAAGTACTTTCTGCAAACAGAGTATTTCGGTATTGATTACACTGAAACCGAGTACGAAATGATTACTTTTCACTAACCTAACTTAATTAACGTAACCTGAGCGGAAAAAAAAAGTAAGAATATAGTAAGGGAGAGAATCGTGCAAGAAAACTAATCTCTTGGTGAAGTTAGACTGAGGTTTTTAACTTCTTCAGTACAAGGTAGGCCGTATATCATTAGACCATATTTCACTTGACTTTCAATGTTATTATAATATGAGAATGTGAATTATGTGCATGCACTTATAGTTGACATTAGCAGATAATTTCTTTCTTGATAAAACTAAAATAGAGAAAAATAATAGTATAATGGATATAGGATGCCAGAAACTTATCATAGTGGGGCCCAGCGTCACGTGTCTCCAGCCTCCCTGCATGTACCTCCCTACGCCTCCTCCTCTCTTCTCCCTATAACTCCTTACCCCTCTTCCTCTCTTCTCCCTATAACTCCTTACCTCTCCTCCATCTACTTCCCTCTCATTCCTTTCTCTCTCTCTCTCTCTCTCTCTCTCTCTCTCTCTCTCTCTCTCTCTCTCTCCCTTTCCTAAAGGTCATGGCATATTACTTGACCCTGTTTTATTCCACTTCGACCAATAGACTTGCCTCATTTTCGCTCCTTCACTTTCCTTCCAATCTCTCCATTGATGAGAGAGAGAGAGAGATCCTGTCCGTCACCTCCACCCTCCGTATCTCTCTCTCTCTCTCTCTCTCTCTCTCGTGGCCAGCGGGTAACGCAAGACTTGTGGTCACTGGCGTCTGACGACTTGCGAAATAATGCTGCCAAACGGAAACTGGCTAACTGCCAACTGTGAACTGACTGAGTAGTGAGCTTACTCGTCGCGTACTCGTACAGGTCTCTCTTTCCTTCACCCAAGCCCATGTGTTGGACTGTTGGCACTGTTAGGCTTGTTCCTAGGAATTGGACTATTCCATTAATGTCTGGGTGGTTGTGCGGCATGCACCGCCTTCTTTCCCAACAAAATACCGAAAAAAAAATCTTTACTTTTTAGTTTGAAGGCCTGTATTACATTTTCAACGCATTAATTGAACATGTAATTGAATTATGAAAACCGAGTAAACCGAGTAGTACTCACTCAAATCCAAAAACCGAGTAAACCGAGTACTACTCGGACCGAAACTGCCATCCCTAGTAATTTGAGCAGCATTTCCCAAGGGGACTGTCACCTGTCAGGGGAATATAGATGTATGCAGCCATGAGGAAGATGAGTCATCACACACACACACACACACACACACACACACACAGGATTGTCATATAGTCCTATTCAAGAAACATTTATTTTACCTTGTGAGATACTATGCGTATATAGACTGAAATGTTGGATTCCTTCAAGGACACACTCCCTCCGTCCTGCCTGTGATAAGGAGAGAAGTGGAGATAACATGGGAGGGCGAAAACAAATAGCTGTCATTCTGACCCCTTATAGTGAATCTCACAAGAAATATTATATCAGTACAATATAAAATAATATACATTTATATTTACCTAGCAAATTGTGTTGAATGTAGAGCTTCCTCTTGTTCTCTTAGAAATCTTTGAGGGAATGATATTGGCTATAGCAATCCCCAAGGCACAATCCAACATCACACCTTTGGCACATTTTGGTGACCAATTTACGTTTCTTCTCCCTCTTCGACGTTGTCTTGCACACTATATATGCATTCCCGCTGTCCCATCTTGCGTGGGTTTGCTGGTGTCGGAGGGACGTGAACGGGGCAACTGCTGGCCAAATCTTCTCAACATTTCTGTTATCACATTCAGAAGGGGGAAATTCGTTAATTTGGTCAAAAAAATTGAAAAATTGGAAACTTGGTACTTGGGTTCGTCTCTGGAGAGGGAAGCTATGGCCGAAGTTGCCAGGCGCATAACGCACTGCTTACCTGGTAATGGCGGGTTTAAAGGGCCGGCCCTTTAAATACCCAAGCGCGCACACGTCCCTTTTTCTTCTAGTCTTTGTTTTGCTTGTATTTATTTCCTTTTTTGAGCTGTTTTATTTTATTTTTTTTTTTTGCGTGATGTACTTGTACGACAGTTTAGGATCAGGCAGTGAGGGTGAGGAAGATGCTAAATCCTCTGTACCAATTGATACAGCCTTAGGAAGTGTGCGTGCCTGCAGCCTACCTGTTGATCATACTTTACACGTGTTGAGTCCCCAAATTGTGACAATGCCACGTGTAAGTGGTAAAAGAAAGACTCAGGTTGAAACAGCCCGCCAGAAAGCCTTGAAAAGGTGGAAAAGAGAAGAAAGTGAGGAGCCTGAGACACGTGATGGTAGTACTGGCGAGGCTTTCCACCTCCGCCGCCACCACCCCTGCCACTCCCGACCCTCACGTGTCTGCTGCAAGCTACAGGCATAGTCTCCTGCCACCAGAGGAGAGTGAAGTTCACCAAACTAGTGAGGATAGTGCCTTGTTAGTGATATCATTACAAAGACTGCAAACAATTTTCAATTTGGTGAAATGTGAATGTGGCAACGGAATCACCGCAAAAGTGACAAGTTATTTGTTTGATTGTACTATAAATCTTCGGTGTGACAAATGTGACAGTGTTGTTCACCATTCAGAACCTATCAGTGATATGTTATATATTCTAATATGATAATAACGGGACCAGGAGCCTGTAAGGCTGACAGGCAAGTGAGAGCTCACCATTCAGAGAGGCTATATAGACGACATTCCCATGATGTAACATGGCCTGAAACTATCTAAACAGCCACTACCAGCCTCCAAGCAGTTGTCAAGGGATTATGTAAGTACATATCTGAGTTTGGTACATATTGGAGTGAGTTATGTGGGGGTTTTGAAGATGTTCACAGAAAAATGCGTTTTTCTCGACTTTCAGTTTTTCAGCATATATTGTTGAATAACTTTTTCAGTAATTGGTCAATTTCAAAACTTTTTGCAGCAAAATGATCAACAACCTCATCTTAACAAATGCCAGCATGATAATGCATGGACTCACTCAAATAAATTTACAACAGGCTTATAAACTCAAAATTTTTATGAAAAAAAAGGTAATTTGGCGTGTAATGAAATTTTTATAACATAGGTTATGTGTATGCCGATGCTGACATTTATTTGTTGTTATGTATATTATATGTGGTTAAGAGGAAATTGCCACACTGTTATTAGTTTTGATTTTATAATTGTATTTTGAATTATTTTCTTATCGCCGAAAAAATATTTATTGCAAAAAAACTACGCCACATTTCTGTACCAAATTAACACTTAAGATGTACACCATAAACGTACACCTTGTGTATAAATATTATTGAATTCAGTGAAAAAATAGCAATGGGAGAGCCAAAAAAACGATATTGATATCGAGTCATCGAATTTCCACCTGGGTCTGAATGCTCTGAGAGTTGATCTTTCACCTGTTTTTGTCATGTAAAGATTATAAGCAATTACCATACAGATATCCATCAAGTGAAAATAAATTTTTCTGTACCATTTTGTACTTTTCCTCAGGCTGTCCACTGTGCTTATTTGCATATCTGCCTTATCAATGAGCCTCATATTTGTGTTGTAATCAACAACAATATCTGGCTTCCAAATGAGTTCTTTTGTTTTCCAGTGCTTCTTGTTGGTATATACCATTTGTCCTGTGTGGACTGTGGAGAGCAAATGGACTCTCTCTTATCATGCCATTTCATTGTTATTATGTCATGGGTATTGTATTTAATCACATCGCCTTTTTGTGTTCTTTCAAAGTGTGGCATATCTTTTCTATTTGATTTGACAGTCCCCACAGCACCACCATTATTTTCATGCAAATACCTTGCCAATGCTGGACTTGTATACCAACTGTCAGGATATGCCCTTTTCCAATATAATTTCTCATCAGTTCTTCTACTACTGAGCCAGAAAGGCCCAGGAGATGATGCTTCGTGATGTGATCAATGTCAGTGCCAGTGTGGAAGATGAAATCAAGCGTAATCCTGTTTCACAATCACATAATTATGATATACATTTTCACACCAAAGCGATGGCGCTTTGATGGTATATATTGTTTGAATCTGAGTCTTCCCTTGAAGAGCATTAGTGACTTATCTATGCTGTATGACTGGCCTAATTCTAATTCTCCAGAGTGGATCATCAGTCTCATCAATGGAAAAATGAAGGTATCCCATTAGGTTGTCATACCTGTCCCTTGTTATATATTGTCCAAAAATGGGCATGTACAGTAGGTCACCCCTGTTCCAGTAATCATGCCTCACGCCTTTTCTAGAGTGGCTCATAAGAAGGGTGAGGGCTATGAAGGACAGGAGTTCATTTCTAGTAATGTTTTTCCACTCTTTCCTGTGAAGTCTTAAGAGCACATAATCATCTGCTGTTTCTTGATCATGATAGGTGTTGGTCTCGCTCACTATAAGATCTAATAAATCATCACTTAGAAATGCCATAAAATAATCACAATCATGTTGAACAGGAGTGAATTCATCAGTTATCCCTGGAGACTCGCCAGAAAAATCAGGCACAGTTGGAAAAAAATTTTCATTCAATTCCCTCCATTGAAAGATTATAGGACGTGCTCTTCCTCACCTCGCACCACTACCACGCCCCCTTGATCGTCTTGCCAGAACACGTGGGGAACGCCTGCGTCTCCGTGAGCCACTTTGGACGATGTTTGGAGTCTGATCTCCATCACCACTATCCTCATCTCTCTGTTCTGATAAAACAGGTGGATCCTGTAAATTATTTTCCGAATCCTCACTAATGTCTTCGCTTTCTTCAGTTTCTTCTTCTAAATACTCACTGTCACTGTCTTCAAACACAGAAGCATTGCTAAATACATATGTTCTGTCCTGCTCCATGGTGAGTTATGATTTGAGATCCTTCGCTCTTATCGAATCGAATCGAATCGAATATAGATAGAAAAGGCGGAGGGGGGAAGTGGGGATAGGGGAAGAATAGGTGGGTGATAAGAAGGGAGCTTTAGTAGGAGAATAAAGTCACTGGGGCTTGACCCAGGCACAAGATGGTTTTTAGTAAAGTATCACTCTACTTTTTGTTTCTCTTCTTGAATCTTGAGGGCCGGGTCAGGTGAAGACAAGGAAACCGCACCAACACCAAGCACAAGCAAGCGCCGGACCGCCCACGCAGCGAACGAGGGCCCCGCACCTCTACGGAAATGGCGGCGAAATACTGGTGTCCCTTAGCAACCAAAAAACACCGTGAAGGAGGAAAATTGAATATGGTGCAGTAGAAGGGAAAAGGATGACAAATAGAGAGGATGGAGTGAGAAGTACATCCGTATAACGGAGGGACCTACAGTTTTACGTGGGTTCCGAATCACGGATAGTAGTAGATTTGGTGAAATGATTGGGGGTTGGGGGATAATGGTATAACTTTATTTGCGAGGTTGGTGAGAGGGGGATGTGCAGCTTTTATTTGTGAATAGATGAATGTGATGAGTGAAGCTGGTGGTGTCTGCCATCTCCTTTGCTGGCTGGCTCGTGCTGGAGATCCTGATGTTCTGGTACGTCCTGGAGTTATCAGCCTGCTGTGGAGATGAGAGGAACGATTAAAAGGGCAAATTTGGTGGGGGGACGGCGGTTAGTGTGAGAAGGGGTGATGCCACTCTGACACCTGGAGTAGTTAGGTTAGGGAGAAGTGAGAAGGGAAAGAGATAAAGGGCGGAGTGGGGTCTGCTGCTGCTGAATAGGGAACTCGATTCCCCGTTTACCCGAGGATACCGGGATCGCAAGGGTATATCATCGGTCAGGTGGCACGATAGCTGACCCCCACACACCGCAGAAAAAGGTGTGTTAATAGGGATAAAGAGATAAAAGACTGGGAGGAAGAGTATAGAAAAAGATGGGCGGAATGAGGTTTGTTGTCGTTGCCGAAAGAGAGATGAATAAGGGACTCGATTCCCCGTTTACCCGAGGATACCGGGATCGCAAGGGTATATCATCGGTCGGATGGCACGCCAGCTCACCTCCACACGCCGGAAGAGGAAGGTTAGTAGAGAAATGGGAGAAAATGACTGGAAGGAGGTGGAAGGAAGATGGGCGGAATGGGGCCCGCTGCCGCCGCCATAACGAGAGATGAATAAGGGACTCGATTCCCCGTTTACCCGAGGATACAGGGATCACAAGGGTATATCATCGGTCGGATAGCGCACCAGCTGACCCCCACACGCCTCAGGTAAAATGTTTGTTATAATTGGGAGAAAAGGCTAGAGAAAGATGAGAAGGAGTCCGTTATTTGTAGATGGGGTTAGGAGGGTCGGGGAGGGTGTTTTTTTTTTTTTTTTTTTTTTTTTTTTTTAGATTGCCACCTTTTAAAGAAGGTGATGTGGGCCTCTGGGTTTAGCCTGGCCCACATCTATTTAAGGGTGGTGTGGGAAAGATGTCTATATGCTGGGGGAAGGATGTCTCTTCGCACTTATCATGGTGCGTTCCACTCGGTGGGTCGCTGAGGTTGCCAAGTGTCGCCCGGAGAAAGGGAAAATAGCTTAGTTACCGCTAAATTTTCAGACCTATAGTGACAACACTACATGTGGAAACATGCCAGACACTTCCACTCACCATCTGACTCGAGAAACCGCGTTTGGAGCTCAAAATTGAGGCGCGAAAATTCTTGATTACGGGCATGATCGCCGTCGCTACAGACGCATTGATGCAATCGTATATATACGTGAGGTACCACTCTGCTCTGAAATAGGATGTTGGTAATACCAGTTTAAGGTTTTTGTTGAGGAACCTTACCACATCAGTATGAAATTAGGACTTAACAATTCTTTTGCGGTTGTTTTGTGTTACAGATTGCAAGGTCTCCAGTAAGCACCATGTCAGACAATATCAAGGTCACGGTACGGGTGCGTCCCTTCATCAAGAGGGAGTTGGGTGATTTGGGACCCATCTCACACTGGGACATTCAGGATGACCATGGCATCATTCAGGTTCACCCAACCTCCCTCAAATCCCTCAGTACTTCTTACTTATTTGGTGAGTCATTGAGACAGGAAGTATGATAATTTGTGTTCTTATAATTCTGTGTGTTTACATTGTTGTATTTACCTATTAGTATTGTACAGGGTTCGAGTGGTGCTCATAGTTTCCTGTCTCCATATCTCCACTTATCTAATTTTTCTTAAAGGTTATGCCCATTATGTGCTGTAACAACTTCATCACTTTATACATTCCACTTTTCCACCATTCTATGTGGAAAACTGTATTTTTCAATATCCTTCACACACTGCCCCTTTCTAATCTTCTTTACATGTTCTCTTGTCTTTCCAGCTTCTACTGTCACCGGCACCAGGTCTTCCTTGTCTATTTTTTTAATGTCATTTATTATTTCATACATTGTTATTAGGTCTCCTCGTTCTTTTCTATCTTGTAAGGTTGACAGTTCCATTTCCTTCAGCCTTTCTTCATATGTTGGGTCCTTTAGTTCCAGCACCATCTTTGTAGCTATCTTCTGGATCCTTTCTAATCTTATATCTTTTTTAGAGTTCGGTGACCACACCACTGTTCCATATTCCAGCTTAATATGTATCATGCTTGTAATATATTTTTTTCATCACATTTTTGTCCATGAATTGAAATGCCACTCTTATATTAGTCAACATTTTATATGCTAATCCAAATATCATACTTATGTGTTTTTCGGGGTTCACATTTTCCTGTATAAGTACTTGCAGACCTTTTTCCTCTTTAGTCTTCATTATTTGCTCCTCTCCCATCAGATAGTTCCATAGTGTCTTCTCTTACTCTTTCCTAATTCCATTATGTGACATTTCTTGGCATTGAATTCTAACTTTCACTTCTTACTCCACTCATAAGTTTTGTTTATATCCTCTTGCAGCAGTAAACAGTCCTCTTGAGTCTTGACTACTCTTAGCAATTTTGTATCATCAACAAACAAATTGATATAACTGGGCACTCCATTCCATATGTCATTTACATATACTGTACCTGGAACATAATGAGGGCTAACACTGACCCTTGTGGCACTCCACTTATTACTTTACTCTAAGATGAGTATGTATTCCTGATCACAGTTCTCATCTCTTTATCCTTCAAGTAATCCAATCTTACATAATTCCTCTTGGTCCTCTTATGTTCTCTAATTTCCAAGATACGTAGTCTGCTGTGAGAGACTCTTATCAAGTGTCCACCCATTTGTCTTTGCTCCCGAGTCCTTCTATTACTCTTGAGTAGTAACTTAACCCCTTCAATATTATTACGGATTTTCATATTCATTCTGCTTACTATTTGGTGATTTTATACGGCTTCAGAAACTCATGTGGGGATTAAAATAGTGAAGACTCTGGCCTTTAATCTTCTCTGGCCTCCATAGACCCTTCCTAATGTAAATAAAGGCATCTAATCTTACCCAAACCCAGGGTAAAAATGCATCCCCGTACTGAAGGGGTTAAGTAAATTTGACACACGTGACTGTTCTATCCTGAACCAAAATTATCTGTTCGATGTAACCTTTTCTTCTTTCAGATATTTAACCCATTTTTCCTGATAACAATTTCACATATTTTCCCCATAACACTTATAAATGACACTGGTCTGTAATTTAGTGGCTCAGCTGATTTTCCTTCTTTGAATATTGGGTGGTACTCCCCCTTCTTTTAATGAACTTGTAACCATTTCTCAAATTGGTACTAACAGCTGATTGTTACATTCCTTTAGTGACCAGCCTGATACACCATCTGGCTCCATTGCTTTTCTGGCATCCAAATTTTCTAGAAGTCTTCCAGTATTTTCTTTTTGCACTATGATTTCCTGCAAGCCTCAGCAATGCAACACCCTATTTGCTTCTGTAAACTCTTCTTCAGTGAATGCAGTCTTGAAACTCATTCATTATTTCACTCATTTCCCTTGCTGTTTGGTATGTCTACCTTCCTTTAATTATTTTTCTATTGTTTCCTTGTTCTTCATCTCACCATTTATATATTTGTAGAAAAGCTTTGGTTCATCTTCACCTTTCCGCACCACATCTTCCTCGTTTTTTTTTTTTTTTCTCACTCTCTTCTTACTATAATATATTCATTTCTCACATCCTTTTACTCCTGTCTTGTTTCCATTTCTTTGCTTTTTGAGTTCTTTCCAAGCTTCACCTTTTTCCCTTTTAAGCTTTTATACATCTGCTATTGTACCAAGCATGCATACTTTTCTTTATTCTATAGATAGGTACATATTTCTTCACTCCTATATTTTTGTAGGAATATTTCATATATCTCCTGTACTGTCTTTCCATTCATAATGATTTTCTATTTTATATCACCAAAAAAACCTTTCTTAACTTTTCAGAATTTGCTCTTGCATAATTTAATCTCTCGTTTTCGTAGTCTTCTCTATCTTATCCAATCCTCTTCCTGCATTTCTAATATCCATGTTACATGGTCACTTCTTCCTATTGGACTAAGGCAGGGTTCTCAACCTGGGGTACGTGAGAGGAATTTTGTGGGTACGTGGCAGGTTTCTCAAAATGTTTCACTTTTGAATAGCAGCAAATTTGTTTGTAGTATACAATGTGGCCTACATGTGCTAGGCTAGATGTGTCCTTCACTAGAACCAGGACATGTTAACAACATTAACAAGGAAACTCTTGGAGTTATATCACTTGAGAGAAAGCTCTCTTGGATTACAGTTGCCACACAACCTTGCAAACCTTTAATATTTGTTCTGATTTATTATTTTTTTACATTATTCACTAGAGATGTACCGATACAAAAATTTTGGCCAATTCCGATACCGATACCACATAATTGGGCTGATACCGATACTACTACTTATGGTGATTACTGCACTGGACACCAGGATGAATTGGTGGACGGCGAGCGTTATCAGATGGGAGGCTTTGTTTTTGGGGATGCTGTAAGTCCTGAGAAGGTTTGTGAAATAGGAGCAATTCTAGAAGCTTTTTGAAGCCATTTGCAAAGGTAAATTACTCAGTAATTGGAATGAATATCTTCTCAGTCTTCTGATTCTTGTCAGTTATTTTAAATTCTTACTTCTTTTCTTACTCCTTTAGCGCCCATTTGGTCTTGTGCATTTTCTTTATTAATTTTTTATTGACGATATTTTGGCGATAAAAATATTTTTAAAATTATTTAAATTGTAAAACAGACTCAAAATATTAGCAAAAGAAACTCATTTTGTTGTGTATGTTTCTCTTTAATTAAATCTGACATCCTTTGATATTAATTCATTACACATTAGTAGACCAATTCAGAAACATGAGCTTTCACCAAATCTTTTCAATTAAATAGAAAAAAGTTTAGTTTATTCTAAATTTCTAGGTTGTGGCTTATTACCACAGAAAACAGTATTCTATGACATACAGTAATCACCACGGAAACTTAATACGCCGTATTATATTAATTTGGTATCATCAATATCTTATATCGAATATATCACCCAAGTAGTAAATTCCTTTTAGGTATTGGAAATATCGGCATAAAATAAGCCAATATCGATACTGATACCCCAAAAATGGGCCGATACTGCCGATTCCGATACCGATACTGATGCATCGGTACATCTCTATTATTCACACACACTGTGACTTATTTATCACTGTTATTAGTTACAAGTTGCAACTAGCTGCAAGCAACACTAGTTCACTGCCATAATGATAAAAAATTGTCTGGTATAGTTCCTTTTTGGTAAATGTATTGCATGTTAGTCACATATAGTGTCTCCCTGTGAGGTACCAGTTCATATCGACACTACCTCATAGAAACATACTAATATTATTTAAAAATTTTGTCTGCTCCACATATATAACACAATTTAAACTTAATAAACTAAGTCAATAAACCATGCATTTATTGTTACCCTTCCTTACGCTGCATTGTGGGTAAGGGGTACGTGATCAATACTGAAAGACTTTGAGGGGTACATAAGATTAAAAAGGTTGAGAACCCCTGGACTAAGGTATTGTATGCTGGGAGGGGGCTCTGGCTTTTTTGTATTCCCCTCTGTATTGTGTTGATTCTTCCATCCATTCATCCATTGTATTCACCATAGTTAACTGTAACACCTCACTCCACGATCCAGCATTACCCATTACTTTCATCTTCCTCCAGTGTGTGTGATGAAAATGGGAGCAGCAATCCTGACATGTGATTTCTTTGCCATCTGTGTGTATTTACCTAGTTGTAGTTTTACAGGGCCGCGGCTTTATGCTCATGTGGCCTCGTCTCCATATATCTACACTTATCCAATCTTACTTTAAAACTATGCACACTCGTTGCAGATACTACTTCATACAAACTGTTCCACGTCTCACCACATCTTTGTGGGAAACTATACTTTTTAATATCTCTTCCACATCTTCCCTTCCTCAGCTTCTTACTATGCGATCTTGTGCTTCGACTGACATATTCTTCTCTCATGATCAGATACTCTTTGTCCACTTGGTCCATTCCATTTATCAATTTATCAACTTGTATGAGATCCCCTCTCTCCCTTCTCTGCTCCAATGTTGGAAGATCCATAGCCTTTAGTCTCTCTTCATATATCATCCCTTCAAGTTCTGGGACCATTCTTGTGTGTGTATTTACCTAATTGTATTTACCTAATTGTAACATACGGGAAAAGAGCTATGCTCGTACTGTCCCGTCTCCATATCTACTAATGTCCAGCTTTTTCTTAAAATCATGAATATTCCTTGCGTTGACCACTTCCACATCTAAACTATTCCATGCTTCCACCCTTCTATGAGGGAAGCTATATTTTTTCACATCTCTCCTATAAGTGGCCATTTTTAGTTTTTTCCCATGCCCTCTCGACATTCTTTCATTCCACATACACAGATCTTCCCTATCCATTTTTTCCATGCCAATCATCACTCTATATATTGCTATCAGGTCTCCCCTTTCTCTTCTGTTTTCCAGGGTCGGAAGTTGCATTCTGTTCAGTCTGTCTTCATAAGTCAAATCTCTTAAGTCAGGCACCATTTTTGTTGCAGCCCTCTGTACTTTCTCTAGTTTCCTTATGTGTTTCTTTAAGTTCGGAGCCCACTGTATTGTTGCATATTCAAGCCTTGGTCTTATCATTGCAGTAATTATTTTCTTCATCATTTCTTCATCTAAATATACAAACGCCACTCTTATGTTCCTCAATAAGTTCAATACTTCTCCAATTATTTTGTTTATATGTCTCTCTGGCGATAGGTCATTGGTAATTGTCACCCCAAGGTCTTTTTCTTCATGACTGGTTTTATGTCTTCATTTCCTATCTTGTACATACTCCTGATTCTTCTTTCACTCTTGCCAAACTCTAATTTCTTGCATTTTGTCGTGTTGAACTCCATTTGCCATGTACAGCTCCATTTCCATATTCTGTCCAAGTCTTCCTGGAGTAGTTCGCAATCTTTGTCACCTCACTTTTCTTAACAATTTTGCATCGTCTGCAAATAGGCTCACATAACTGGACACCCCATCCACCATGTCATTTATGTAGACCGCAAACATTACTGGTGCCAGCACTGATCCCTGTGGAACTCCACTCTCCACCAAGCCCCATTCTGATGGTCTGTCCTTAATTATTGTTCTCATTTCTGTTCCTACCAAAAAGTCTTCCATCCATTTTTGTAAACTGCCATGCACTCCTCCTACCATTTCAAGTTTCCAGATCAGTCTCCGGTGTGGTACCTTATCAAAGGCCTTTTTTAAATCCAGATATATTCCATCAGCCCAACCATCTCTTTCCTGTATTACATCTATCACCCTCGAATAGTAACATATCAGGTTTGTCGTGCATGAATGCCCTTTTCTAAAACCAAATTGACACTCACAAAGTATGTCATTTTTCTCCAAGAAATCTGTCCATCTATTCTTCACCACCCTCTCACACATCTTAGCTACCACACTTGTAAGTGACACTGGTCTATAGTTCAATGGGTCTCTCTTGTTACCTGATTTATAAATTGGGACAATGTTAGCTCTTTTCCAGTCTTGGGGCACTACACCTTCCCTTAATGAGGCATCAATTACTTCACAAACTTTTTCTGCCAGTTGCTCCCTGCATTCTCTTAAAATCCATCCTGATACCCCATGAGGTCCCACAGCTTTTCTCACTTCTAAACTCCCCATCATATTCTTGATCTCCTCCACAGTTACTTGAAACTCCTTCATAATCCCTTTCTGTTCCATTACCAGTGGTTTGTCAAAAGCAGTCTCCTTTGTGAATACCTTCCGAAAGCATCCATTCATAGCCTCTGCCATTTCCTGGGATCCTCACTGCATACTCCATTTACTTCTAAACTTTCAATACTTTCTCTATTTTTGATGTTGTTGTTCACATGTCTGTAAAAAGCCTTGGTTGGTCTTTACATTTATCAATTATATCCTTTTCTTGTTTCTTTCTTTCTTCTCTTCTAATCAACACATATTCATTTCTTGCTCTTTTGTAACTTTCCCACTGCTTAATCCGTCTTTTCCTTCTCCACCTCTTCCATGCATCCTCTTTTCTTGTTCTAGCCTTTTCACATCTATCGTTAAACCAGTCCTGCTTTCCAACTTCTCTATGTTGTCTTATTGGTACAAATTTTTTCTCACCTTCTTTGTATATTTTTATAAATTCCTTCCACTTTTCATTTGCTCCCTTAGCACGCTTGAATTTCAGCCAATTTGTTGTCTCTTGAAAGAATTTCTTTAGGTTTCCAAAATCTATCTTGGCATAATTCCATCTTCCCACTTTATATTCTTCATTTCTTCTAGATTTCTCTTCATCTATCACAGTGGTTCTCAAACGTTTTCATGAGCGACCCTATTTGGAACATTTCATTTCTTCGCGTCCCAGAGTAAGGTAAAGAGAAAGAAAATGTACAATGATATAAAGTTATATACACGAGCCTGCATGGTCCCACTGCCAGTCCAACATACGCGTTTGATACAGGAGTCATTCCTGTCAGAGACACCATTACGTGGTGCCCAGGAGGAGGGAGGTGAGGGGAAGATGAACATACATAACAAAAGTAATTTGTGGTTAAAGAAGAATAATTCAATTTAGTAACTGAAATACACTGAGACACTGAAAGCATGTTAATGTTCCTGTGTCCCTGCGACCCATCAAAATCAACTTTGGGTCGCGACCCATAGTTTGAGAACCACTGATCTATCACCTTGAACTCCAAAACTGCATGATCACTCTTTGCTAAAGGGCACTCCACCCTCATCTCCTCAATGACCATTGGCTCTGTACTAAAGACCAAGTCCAGTCTTGACGATGCTCCCTCTCCTCCAAACCTAGTATCTTCTTTGACCCACTGAGTTAATACATTTTCCATTGCCAGTGTCAATAGTGTATTTCCCCATGTTGTCTCTGATCCTTCCATTGACCAGTACTCCCAACACACCTCTTTACAATTAAAATCTCCCATCATTATAGTTTGTTCACAGCCACCCAACATTTCTTCCAGACATGTTCCTGTATCACTTATCATTTCTTCATATTCCTGTACTGACCATGCATTTGTCTTAGGTGGTACGTACACCACTATGTAGTGCCTCTTTTTTCCTTCATTAGTTTCTGCTCTGATCTTTAGCACTTCTGCCTTTCCCATACCTTCTTTCACTTGATCCACCTTTATATCTTTTTTAACCAGCAACATCACTCCTCCTCCCATCTTACCTACTCTATTTCTTTTCCAAACATTATATTTCCTTCTCCAACCATCATCAGGTCTTCTCCTCTCTCAGTTTTGTTTCAGTAAGACCCACAATATCTGGGTTCTTGTCCCTCAAGTAATCGTTGAGTTCTAAAATCCCCGATATCACTCCATTTATGTTGGAATACATTACATTCCGCTCATACGTAAGTTTCTTTAGTCCTTTCTTGCTGTACTTTTCTGGGTTATGAACCACTTCCTCAGTCTCATATCCAAGATTCTCCAGAAAAACTCTTTCTTCTCTTCTTCTGTCCTCTCTTCATTTTTTTTCAAAGTCTCCTTTCTCAACTCATTTAACATTTTTCTTTCCTTTTCACCGAGATCTCTTCTCAACCAAATCTTCCTTGTTGTTTCCTGCTAGGCTAGCCTCCATGACTTCTCCACCAATTCATCTACATCCTTTTGTGACTTAAGTTTGATTCTTATTGGCCTCATACCTTCTCCTGTGAACTTTCCAATTCTATGGAAGTCCTCTATTTCTTGTACTAGGTCTTTTCCCTCCTCCTGCACCACATGAATG
The DNA here is from genome assembly GCF_017591435.1 of Portunus trituberculatus. NCBI lineage: Eukaryota > Metazoa > Arthropoda > Malacostraca > Decapoda > Portunidae > Portunus > Portunus trituberculatus. The sequence continues at coordinate 198,326 of NW_025541578.1, read as the reverse complement.
ATATTATTTATCACCTTTTTTATGTTTTTCTCTCTCTCCATTTTACTCGGTGTCTTATCCTCCTCCACACCAAATATCACCACACATCTCTTTTTGTCTACAGTTTCCCTCACCAATGTCTCATTTGACTTAATAACCTTCACAACTTTCTCAGCAATCTTCTCTGTGTATTTACCTAATTGTATTTACCTAATTGTAACATACGGGAAAAGAGCTATGCTCGTGTTGTCCCGTCTCCATATCTATTAATGTCCAGCTTTTTCTTAAAATCATGAATATTCCTTGCGTTGACCACTTCCACGTCTAAACTATTCCATGCTTCCACCCTTCTATGAGGGAAGCTATATTTTTCACATCTCTCCTATAAGTGGCCATTTTAGTTTTTCCCATGCCCTCTCGACATTCTTCCATTCCACATACACAGATCTTCCCTATCCATTTTTCCATGCCAATCATCACTCTGTATATTGCTATCAGGTCTCCCCTTTCTCTTCTGTTTTCCAGGGTTGGAAGTTGCATTCTTTTCAGTCTGTCTTCATAAGTCAAATCTCTTAAGTCAGGCACCATTTTCGTTGCAGCCCTCTGTACTTTCTCTAGTTTCCTTATGTGTTTCTTTAAGTTCGGAGCCCACTGTATTGTTGCATATTCAAGCCTCGGTCTTATCATTGCAGTAATTATTTTCTTCATCATTTCTTCATCTAGATATACGAACGCCACTCTTATTTTCCTCAATAAGTTCAATACTTCTCCAATTATTTTGTTTATATGTCTCTCTGGCGATAGGTCATTGGTAATTGTCACCCCAAGGTCTTTTTCTTCATGACTGGTTTTATGTCTTCATTTCCTATCTTGTACATACTCCTGATTCTTCTTTCACTCTTGCCAAACTCTATTTTCTTGCATTTTGTCGTGTTGAACTCCATTTGCCATGTACAGCTCCATTTCCATATTCTGTCCAAGTCTTCCTGGAGTAGTTCGCAATCTTTGTCACATCTCACTTTTCGTAACAATTTTGCATCGTCTGCAAATAGGCTCACATAACTGGACACCCCATCCACCATGTCATTTATGTAGACTGCGAACATTACTGGTGCCAACACTGATCCCTGTGGAACTCCACTCTCCACCAATCCCCATTCTGATGGTCTGTCCTTAATTATTGTTCTCATTTCTCTTCCTACCAAAAGTCTTCCATCCATTTTAGTAAACTGCCATGCACTCCTCCTACCATTTCAAGTTTCCAGATCAGTCTCTGGTGTGGTACCTTATCAAAGGCCTTTTTAAATCCAGATATATTCCATCAGCCCAACCATCTCTTTCCTGTATTACATCTATCACCCTCGAATAGTAACATATCAGGTTTGTCGTGCATGAACGCCCTTTCCTAAAACCAAATTGACACTCACAAAGTATGTCATTTTCTCCAAGAAGTCTGTCCATCTAGTCTTCACCACCCTCTCACACATCTTAGCTACCACACTTGTAAGTGACACTGGTCTATAGTTCAATGGGTCTCTCTTGTTACCTGATTTATAGATTGGGACAATGTTAGCTCTTTTCCAGTCTTGGGGCACTACACCTTCCCTTAATGAGGCATCAATTACTTCACAAACTTTTTCTGCCAATTGCTCCTGCATTCTCTTAAAATCCATCCTGATACCCCATCAGGTCCCACAGCTTTTCTCACTTCTAAACTCCCCATCATGTTCTTGATCTCCTCCACCGTTACTTGAAACTCCTTCATAATCCCTTTCTGTTCCATTACCAGTGGTTTGTCAAAAGCAGTCTCCTTTGTGAATACCTTCCGAAAGCATCCATTCATAGCCTCTGCCATTTCCTGGGATCTTCACTGCATACTCCATTTACTTCTAAACTTTCAATACTTTCTCTATTTTTGATGTTGTTGTTCACATGTCTGTAAAAAAGCCTTGGTTGGTCTTTACATTTATCAATTATATCCTTTTCTTGTTTCTTTCTTTCTTCTCTTCTAATCAACACATATTCATTTCTTGCTCTTTTGTAACTTTCCCACTGCTTAATCCGTCTTTTCCTTCTCCACCTCTTCCATGCATCCTCTTTTCTTGTTCTAGCCTTTTCACATCTATCGTTAAACCAGTCCTGCTTTCCAACTTCTCTATGTTGTCTTATTGGTACAAATTTTTCTCACCTTCTTTGTATATTTTTATAAATTCCTTCCACTTTTCATTTGCTCCCTTAGCACTCTTGAATTTCATCCAATTTGTCTCTTGAAAGAATTTCTTTAGGTTTCCAAAATCTGTCTTGGCATAATTCCATCTTCCCACTTTATATTCTTCATTTCTTCTAGATTTCTCTTCGTCTATCACCTTGAACTCCAAAACTGCATGATCACTCTTTGCTAAAGGGCACTCCACCCTCATCTCCTCAATGACCATTGGCTCTGTACTAAAGACCAAGTCCAGTCTTGACGATGCTCCCTCTCCTCCAAACCTAGTATCTTCTTTGACCCACTGAGTTAACACATTTTCCATTGCCAGTGTCAATAGTGTATTTCCCATGTTGTCTCTGATCCTTCCATTGACCAGTCCTCCCAACACACCTCTTTACAATTAAAATCTCCCATCATTATAGTTCGTTCACAGCCACCCAACATTTCTTCCAGACATGTTCCTGTATCACTTATCATTTCTTCATATTCCTGTACTGACCATGCATTTGTCTTAGGTGGTACGTACACCACTATGTAGTGCCTCTTTTTCCTTCATTAGTTTCTGCTCTGATCTTTAGCACTTCTGCCTTTCCCATACCTTCTTTCACTTGATCCACCTTTATATCTTTTTAACCAGCAACATCACTCCTCCTCCCATCTTACCTACTCTATTTCTTTTCCAAACATTATATTTCCTTCTCCAACCATCATCAGGTCTTCTCCTCTCTCAGTTTTGTTTCAGTAAGACCCACAATATCTGGGTTCTTGTCCCTCAAGTAATCGTTGAGTTCTAAAATCCCGATATCACTCCATTTATGTTGGAATACATTACATTTCGCTCATATGTAAGTTTCTTTAGTCCTTTCTTGCTGTACTTTTCTGGGTTATGAACCACTTCCTCAGTCTCATATCCAAGATTCTCCAGAAAAACTCTTTCTTCTCCTCTTCTGTCCTCTCTTCATTTTTTTCAAAGCCTCCTTTCTCAACTCATTTAACATTTCTCTTTCCTTTTCACCGAGATCTCTTCTCAACCAAATCTTCCTTGTTGTTTCCTGCTGGGCTAGCCTCCATGACTTCTCCACCAATTCATCTACATCCTTTTGTGACTTAAGTTTGATTCTTATTGGCCTCATACCTTCTCTTGTGAACTTTCCAATTCTATGGAAGTCCTCTATTTCTTGTACTGTGTGTGTGTGTGTGTGTGTGTGTGTGTGTGTATTTACCTAGTTGTAGTTTTACAGGGCCTGGGCTTTATGCTCGTGTGGCCCCGTCTCCATATCTGCACTTATCCAATCTTACATTAAAAGTGTGCACACTCGTTGCAGACACTACTTCTTCATCTAAACTGTTCCATGTCTCAATACATCTCTGCGGGAAACTATATTTTTTAATATCTCTCAGACATCTTCCCTTTCTCATTATCCACTTGGTCTATTCCGTTGATCAATTTATAGACTTGTATCAGGTCTCCTCTCTCCCTTCTTTGTTCCAAGGTTGGTAGATCCATAGCCTTTAGTCTCTCCTCATATGTCATCCCTTCAAGTTCTGGGACCATTCTTGTAGCCATTTTTTTGTAGCCTCTCCAATTTTCTTATGTGTTTCTTTTTATGAGGGGTCCACACTACTCCTGCATATTCCAATCTAGGTCTTATTATAGTATTTATCAATTTCTTCATCATTTCTTTGTCCATGTAGTGAAATGCTATTCCAATATTCCTCAGCAAATTATATGTTTCTCTAAAAATTCTATCAATATGGCTTACTGGTTGATTGTTTTCTTCCATTGTCACTCCTAAGTCCTTTTCCTTTTTGACTTTCTCCAGTTCTACACCATCTCCCATCTTATAGATTCCCACAGGTCGTCTTTCACTCTTTCCCATTTCCATGACATGGCTTTTGTTCACATTGAATTCCATTTCCCACTTCTTACTCCATTCCCAGATGTTATTTAGGTCTTCTTGCAGTATTTCACAATCCTCCTTTTGCTTTATAACTCTGCACAGTTTGGTATCATCCGCAAACAAATTTATGTAGCTGTTCACTCCTTCTGGCATGTCGTTAATATAAATGAGGAAAAGTATTGGTGCCAATACTGACCCCTGTGGCTCTCCACTTGGACTTCATATCTTTAACTACCATCCTTATTTCTCTCCCCCTCAAATAATTTTCTATCCATCTCAATGTGCTTCCTTTTAAGCCACCCTTCTCCTCTAACTTCCACAGTAATCTTGCGTGTGGCACTTTGTCAAACGCCTTTTTAAATCAAGTAGATGCAGTCAACCCATCCTCTCTCTCTTGTACTCTATCAACTATTCTAGAATAGAAACTCAATAAATTAGTTACACAAGACCGTCCTTTTCTAAAACCAAATTGGCTATTTGATATTAATTTGTTGTCTTCAAGGAACTCGATCCATTGTTTCTTTATTATTCTTTCACACATCTTGCATATTACACTAGTTAGTGATACCGGTCTGTAATTTAAAGGTTCTTCTTTCCTTCCGCTCTTATATATGGGAACCACCTCAGCTCTTTTCCATTTTACTGGCACTGTTCCATTTTCTATTGAGCATTTTATGATGTATATAGGACTTGCTAGTTCTTCCCTACATTCTTTCAGTATTCTGCCTGAGACTTCATCCGGTCCCATTGCCTTCTCTTCATCCAGTTCCTTCATTAACTCTTTTATTTCAAGCTTGGTTACTTTAATCTCTTTCATATAGATTGTCTCTCTATTACCCTGTGGCCTCTCAAATTTGGATTCTTTAGTAAAGACCTCCTGGAATTTTTTATTTAATAGTTCTGCCATACTTTTGGGTCTTCCACCATCCCGTTCTCTCCTTTTAACCTTTCTCTTGTTTCTTTTGCCTAATTTTTCCATTTATGAATCTATAGAACAATTTTGGTTGCTCCTTACATTTTTCGACAATATCTTTTCAAGTTCTTTTCCTCTTCCTTCCTCACCTTAACATATTCATTTCTCGCTGCCTTGAAGTTTTCCTTGTTTGTTGGATTCCTATTTCTCCTCCACCTTTTCCATGCTCCATCTCTTTTCTCCTTTGCCCTAGCACACCTTGCATTAAACCAATCTTTCTTTCCTTCTTCTTTTGGTCTATATTTTGGGACATATTCCTGACTCCTGTTTTGTATATTTCCAAAAATAAGTTATATTTGTCTTGCATTGTCTCTGAGTTTTCCATCTCCTCCCAGTCTACGTTTTAAAATAGTTCTTGAGATTCTCAATATCAGCCTTTCTGTAATTTAATCGGTCTCCTTTGTATGAATCATCTCTATCTTCCTTTCCTTCTTCTATATCTATTTCTAATATTGCATGGTCACTCTTTCCCAATGGGCACTTATATCTTATATCGTCATTCATTTGTATACCCTTGTAAAACTAGGTCCAATCTCGCCGGCTCGTCGTTTCCTCTGAATCTTGTGCATTCCTTTACTCTCTGGTCCATCATATTGTCTATCATTAGGTTTAAGAATCTTTCTCCCAGGCTTCTTCCCCATACCACTTTCATAATTTTCCCAGTCCACTTCTTTACAGTTGAAATCTCCTACTAATATCACTTTTCTCCTTTCTTTAACGATTCTCGTTACACTCCTTATTGTGTCATCTATCATGTCTTTATATTCTTGATTGGTCCATGAATTTGTTTTGGTGGCACATATGTTACAATGATTGTTATCTCTTTTTTATTAATATGCATCTTAATATACAATACTTCTGCTTTTCCTTCCCCACATTCCACTTGATTGATCACTATCTCCTTCCTTAACATTATCATGACTCTTCCTCCTCCTTTACCCACTCTGTCTCTTCTCCATACATTATACCTATTATCCAAGACTATTTTTATTTCCTCATTTTGTTTTGTTTCAGCCAGGCATACAATATCTGAATTTTCTTTCCTTATGTAATCTCTTAATTCTAATTTACTTGATAAAACCCCGTCTATGTTCGTATACATCATTTTTAGTCTTTTGCCTTTATCATTTTTAGTTAAACTTGTTCCACTTTTTTCTCTTCCTTCTCGTTTATATACCATTTCTTTATCCTGTCTCCTAGAATTCTCCAAAAAAATGCCTTCTTCTCCTCTTCTGACCTTTCATTATTCTTTTCCCTTACTGCTGCTGCCAGTTCATTGTATCTCTTCCTTTCTTCCTCATTTCTATTTTTCTTTATATAGATATCCTTGCAGCCTTTTGTTTCTCTAAGTTTTGTTGTTTTATATAATATTTCTTCTGTTGCTGCTTGTGATTTTAGTAATATTTTAATTGGTCTCGTTTTTCCTTTTTGATATGGTCCCATTCTGTTTATTTCTTCTACTTCCTCTTCCAAGTTCTGCATATCTTCGTCATTAAGATTCTTCAGTAGGTCTTTGACTGATTTCATTTCTTCTTTTTCTCTTTATGATCTATATTTTATATTTTTTTCTTTTATTCCAAATACGACTACACTTTTTTTTCTGCAATTTCTCTAACTAGATTTTCTTTTGTCTTGAGGACTCCTATCATTTTGTTTGTCATATTTTCTTCTTTTTCTTTAAGTTGTTCCTGAATCACCTCCTGAAAATCAGCCTTATCTTTCTTATCTTGGACTCTCCATGCTTGTACTTCTTTTTTAATCACGTTCTGTACTCTTTCCTCTTCCTTGTTTACTAGATCTTTCAGCTTCTCCTTTTCTTTCTCGGCTTTACCGAGTCCTTCTTCCATCTGCTTCTTGTAGTTAGCTACTTCCTTTTTTAGTTCTTCGTTTTCCGCTCTTAGCCCAGCTTCATTTTCTTCCACTTTTCTTATCCTTTCTCTCAGTCTTATAAACTCCATTTCCTGTTCTTTATTCTCTTTCATTTCCATCTTCTCCTTTATCAGTTTATCTAGTTTACATTCAATATTTGACACTCTCTTAAGTAGTGAAGTTGTCGTTGTATCGAACCTTTCGAATACGCGTTCTCCCTCACCGACATAGTCATCATCAGCCCCTTCTCTATTCTCATGTCTGCATTTGGATGGAATATCTTTTTCACTCTTTATTCTTTAATAATTGATTTCATGAGAGTCCACACTACCTGCCCAGGCCACTGTAATTACTATACAACAGGTGTAGTGAAGATCAGCTGATCGTCGGAACTGCGCCAGTGCGTCCGCCCTCAAGCGTGTCTCTCGAATGTGTGTGTGTGTGTGTATTTACCTAGTTGTATTTACCTAGTTGTAGTTTTACAGGGCCTGAGCTTTATGCTCGTGTGGTCCCTTCTCCATATCTACACTTATCCAATTTTTCTTTTAAACTATGTACACTCTTTGCTGATACCACTTCCTCACTCAAACTGTTCCAAGTCTCAACACATCTTTGCGGGAAACTAAATTTTTTAACATCTCTCAGACATCGTCCCTTCCTTAGTTTCTTACTATGCGATCTTGTGCTTCTAAGGTCATATTCTTCTCTCAGGATCAGTTTCTCATTATCCACTTCATCCATTCCTTTAATCAATTTATAAACTTTTATCAGATCCCCTCTCTCTCTTCTCTGCTCCAAGGTTGGTAGATCCAATGCCTTTAGTCTCTCCTCATATGCCATCCCTTTAAATTCTGGAACCATTCTTGTAGCCATTTTTGTAGTCTCTAATTTTCTTATGTGTTTCTTTTTTATGGGGAGTCCACACAACTCCTGCATATTCCAATCTAGGTCTTATTTTAGTACTTATCAATTTCTTCATCATTTCCTTGTCCATATAGTGAAATGCTACTCCAATATTCCTTAGCAAATTATACGTCTCTGAAAATTCTACCAATATGGCTAACCAGATGATTATTTTCTTCCATTGTCACTCCCAAGTCCTTTTCCTTTTTTACTTTTTCTGGTTCTACTCCATCTCCCATCTTATAGATTCCCACTGGTCGTCTTTCACTTTTTCCCATTTCCATGACATGGCTTTTGTCCACATTGAATTCCATCTCCCATTTTTTGCTTCATTTCCAGATCTTGCTTAAGTCTTCCTGTAGTATTTCACAATCCTCTTTTTGTTTAATGACTCTGCACAGCTTCGCATCGTCCGCAAACAGATTTATGTAGCTGTTCACTCCCTCTGGCATGTCTTTATATATACGAGAAAAAGTATTGGTGCCAATACTGACCCTGTGGCACTCCGCTGTCTACTGTTCTCCACTTGACTTCATATCTTTAACTATTGTCCTTATTTCTCTCCCCTTAAGTAATTCTTCATCCATCTCAATGTGCTTCCTTTTAAGCCACCCTTCTCCTCTAACTTCCATAGTAATCTTTCATGTGGCACTTTATCAAAAGCCTTTTTTAGATTAAATAAATACAGTCAACCCATCCTCTCTCTCTTGTACTTTATCAACTATTCTAGAGTAGAAACTCAATAAATTTGTCACACATGACCGACCTTTTCTAAAACCAAATTGGCTATTTGATAATATTTTGTTGTCTTCAAGAAACTCGATCCATTGCTTCTTTATTACTTTTTCACACATCTTGCATATTACACTAGTTAGTGATACCGGCCTGTAATTTAAAGGTTCTTCCTTCCTTCCGCTCTTATATATGGGAACCACCTCAGCTCTTTTCCACTCCACTGGCACTGTTCCATTTTCTATTGAGCATTTTATTATGTTGTATATTGGACTTGCTAGTTCTTCCCTACATTCTTTCAGTATTCTGCCTGAGACTTCATCCGGTCCCATTGCCTTTTCCTCATCCAATTCCGTCATCAACTTTTTATTTCAAGCTTGGTTACTTTAATCTCTTTCATATAGACAGTCTCTATTACCCTGTGGTCTTTCAAATTTGGATTCCTTAGTAAAGACCTCATGAAATTTACTATTTAACAGTTCTGCCATACTTTTGGGTCTTCCACCATTCTGTTTTCTCCTTTTAACCTTTCTATTGTTTCTTTTTGTCTTATTTTTCCATTTATGAATCTGTAGAACAATTTTGGTTGTTCCTTACATTTTCGACAATGTCCTTTTCATAGTTCTTTTCTTCTTCCTTTCTCACCTTAGCATATTCATTTCTTGCTGTTTTGAAGTTTTCCTTATTTTCTGGATTTCTGTTTCTTCTCCACCTTTTCCATGCTCCATCTCGTTTCTCCTTTGCCCTAGCACATCTTGCATTAAACCAATCTTTCTTTCCTTCTTCTTTAGGTCTATATTTCAGAACATATTCCTGACCCCAGTTTTGTATATTTCCAAAAATAAGTTATATTTCTCTTGAACCGTTAATGAGTTTTCCATCTCCTCCCAGTTTACGTTTTAAAATAGTTCTTGAGATTCTCAATATCAGCCTTTCTGTAATTTAATCGGTCTCCTTTGTATGATTCATCTCTATCTCTTCTATATCCATCTCTAATATTACATGGTCACTCTTTCCCAATGGGCACTTGTATCTTATATCATCGTTAATTGGTATATCCCTTGTAAAAACTAGGTCTAATCTTGCCGGCTCATCGTTTCCTCTGAATCTTGTGTTTTCCTTTACTCTTTGGACCATCAAATTATCTATCATTAGGTTCAGGAATCTATCTCCCAGGCATCTTCCCCATACCACTTTCATAATTTTCCCAGTCTACCTCCTTACAGTTGAAATCTCCTATCAATATCACTTTTCTCCTTTCCTTAATGATTCTTGTAAGACTCCTTATTGTGTCATCTATCATGTCTCTATATTCTTGGTTAGTCCATGAGTTTGTTTTTGGTGGCACATATGTTCCAATGATTGTTAACTCCTTTTTGTTAAAATGCATCTTAACATACAGTATTTCTGATTTTCCTTCCCCAAACTCTACTTGATTTACCACTATCTCCTTTCTTAACATCATCATGACTCCTCCTCCTCCTTTACCCACTCTGTCTCTCCTCCATATATTATACCTTTTATCTATGTCTATTTTTATTGCCTCATTTAACTTTGTTTCCACCAGGCATACAATATCTGGTTCTTCTTTCTTTATGTAATCTCTTAATTCTAATTTACTAGATAAAATCCCATCTATGTTTGTATACATCATTTTAATCTCTTGTTCTTATCATTTTAGTTAAACTTGCTCCATTCTTTTCTCTTCTTTCTCTTTTATATACCATTTCCTTATCCTGTCTCCTATAATTCTCCAGAAAAATGCCTTCTTCTCCTCCTCTGACCTTTCATTATTGTTTTCTCTTGCTTCTGCCACCAGTTCATTGTGTCTCTTCCTTTCCTCCTCGTTTCTATTTTTCTTTATATATATATCTTTGCAACCTTCTGTTTCTCTGAGTTTCGTTTTTCTATATAGTACTTCTTCTGCTGCTGCTTGTGATTTTAGTAATATCTTAATTGGTCTCACTGTTCCTTCTTTATATGGTCCCATTCTATGGATTTCTTCTACTTCCTCTTCTAAGTTCTGTCTATCCTCGTCATTCAGATGTTTTAGTAGGTCTTTTACTGATTTCATTTCGTCTTTTTCCCTTCTTGGTGTATATTTAACATTTTTTTCTTTCAGTCCAAAAATAATTACACTCTTCTTTTTTTCTGCAATTTCTCTTACTAAATTTTTTTTTTTTTTTTGAGGACTCCTATCATTTTGCTTGTCATATTTTCATCTCTTTCTTTTAACTGTTCTTGAAATACTTCTTGAAATGATTCCTTGTCTTTCTTATCTTGGATTCTCCATGCTTGTACTTCTTTTTTAATCACGTCTTGTACTCTTTCTTCTTCTTTGTTAACTAGATCTTTTAGCTTTTCTTTTTCTTTCTCGGCTTTACCGAGTCCTTCTTCCATCAATTTCTTATAGTTCGCTATTTGGACTTTTAATTCTTCATTTTCGGTTCTTAGCCTAGTTACGTTTTCTTCCACTCTTTTATCCTTTCTTTCAATTTCTGGAGCTCTTTATCCTGTTCTTCATTCTCTTTCATTCCCATACTCTCCTTTATCAATTTATCCAATTTACGTTCGATAGTTAAGACTCTATCAAATAGTGAAGTTTGCGCCGTATCAAAGCCTTCAAATTCTCCTCCTCCCTCACCAACATTGTCATCATCAGCTTTCATTCTTTCCCTTGTCACATACCTGCATTTAGATGGAATATCTTTCTCACTCATTATTATTTAACACTGTGTATTTACCTAGTTGTGTTTTACAAGAAGAGAGTTATGCTCGTGCCATCCTGTTTCCATACTTTTATTTATCCAGTTTTGCCTTAAAGTCATGAATAATTTTTGCTTGAACCGCTGTTTCATTCAAATTTTTCCATATTCCTATACTTCTGTTTGGAAAACTATGTTTGTTAATGTCTCTTCTACATGCAGTCTTTTTCAATTTCATGCTGTGTCCTTTTGTGTTTATTTCTTTCATCTATAATGTGGTACTTTATCAAAATCTTTTTTTTTTTAGATACAAGTAGACACAGATTGTCCATCACTCCCTCTCCTGAATTATATCTATTACTTTACTGTAGAAACTCAATAAGTTTGTGATACAAGAACTTTCACTTATGAAACCAATTTGTTGTCCAGTTATTGTATGTAACTTCTATTTTTTGTATTTATTTATTTATTTTTATTTTATTTTATTTTTTAATTTTTTTAAATTTTTTATTTTTTATTTTATTTATTTTATTTTTATTTATTTATTTATTTTTTTTTTTGTCCTGCCCTATAGCACCTGTTGGTTATTTGAAGAGTACTTGAAGCACTGTTAAGCTTCCACCCATTAGTAGCGCAAGCAATTTTATATATAGTGGTACCCATATTAGGGCCCATATCACCACCCAAGTGCATCTTGATATAACCACCTAGAACCTGGGTATCATGGTGATATGTAGGTAACTTTAAACCACTCAACAAATGGCAAAGTATCAAGGCGATGTGTCGTGGAATTCGATCCCATGCTCACCACCCTATCCACTATGCCACTGCCTCCCAGCTGTTGAATCCATCTGTCTTTAACTATTTTTCTTCCGTTTTTGCAACCATGCTTGTTAGGGACAATGGTCTGTAGTTCTTTGTTACCTCCCTTAAAAATTGATACAATGTGTGTGTGTGTGTGTGTGTATTTACCTATTTATGTATTACAGGGCCCAAGCTAAGCTCTCTGTGTCCTGTCTCCTTGTCCATTCCTGTCATATCTCTCTTTCATCTGATTGACACACACCGCGTCAACGACATGACTGCTCAGTTTATTCCACTTATCAATGCTACGATGCGGGAAACTGTATTTTCTCACATCGTTTAGACAGATGTCCTTTATTAGCTTTTTTCCATGTCCTCGGAGATAATTACTTGTGGTCACCTTTATCAACTCTCTATCCAGTATGTCAATCTTGTTCACCAATTTATACATAGTTATCATGTCTCCTCTTGTTCTTCTCTCTTCTAATGTGGTCAGCCCCAGCTTCCTCAGTCTTTCCTCATAGTCTAACTCCCTGAGTCGTGGTACCATCCTTGTTGCCAGCCTTTGTACCCTTTCTACCTTCTTCACATTTTTCTTAATATGTGGTGACCAGACACATGCTGCATATTCTAGCTGGGGTCTTATTAAGGTACATAATATCTTCTTCACCAATCCTTCATCTAGGTAGTGGAATGCAAGGCCAATATTTTGAAGCATGTTGTATGTTTTCCAAAAAATCTTGTTAATGTGTTTCTCCGGTGACAAAGTGCTTTGCACGGTTACTCCTAAGTCTTTCTTTCTGCTCATTGGTCTCTTTAATTTTCTCATCACCCAGTCTGTAATCCCAGTTTGGTCTGTATCTACTTCTTCCCATTTTCATAACATGGGTCTTGTCTATATTAGATTCCATCTGCCACTCTTTACTCCACTCATATATTTTATCAAGATCTTCCTGTAACTTGTTACAATCTTCCACATTCTTTACTCTCCTCATAATTTTAGTATCGTCCGCAAACATGTTCATATAACTGTCAATTCCTACTGGCATATCATTAACATAAATAAAAAACATGATGGGACCCAGCACTGACCCTTGTGGAACTCCACTGGTTACCTTCTTCCACTCGGACTTCTTTCCTCTCACCACTGTTCTCATTTCTCTTCCCATTAAGTAATTTTCCATCCATTTTGCTAGTTTATCATTTACTCCTCCAGTCATCTTTAGTTTCCACATCAGTCTATTGTGTGCTACTTTATCAAAGGCCTTTCTCAAGTCCAGGTAGATAGCATCCACCCATCCCTCTCTATGTTGCAGTATGTCAGTCACATAATAAATTGGATACACACGATCTTCCTTTTCTGAAACCAAACTGCCTTTCACTCAGAATGTTTTCACTTTCTAAATACTCACTCCACTTAGCTTTAATTACTTCTTCACATACCTTGCACAATATACTAGTCAACGATACTGGTCTATAATTTAGCGGTTCCATTCTACTACCATTCTTATATATAGGCACAATGTCAGCTCTTTTCCACTCTTTCGGGACTAATCCTGTTCGTATGGAGGTATCCACAATATCAAATATGGGGTTCAACAATTGATCCTTACATTCTTTTAGCAACCTCCCAGATATGCCATCAGGCCCCATTGAGTTATTAATATCCAGATTGCTTATAATTTTCCTTACGTCTTCCTTAGTAACCATGATGTCCTGCATTTGCTTTATTTCCGTAGGCCTTCCTCCCATAAAATGCTCCTCCTTTGTAAACACTTTGCAAAAGTTGTCGCTCAAAATTTCAGCTATCTCTCCAGCATCTTCATATACTTCTTCCCCGTTTTTTACCTTTTCTGTTGCCTCCCTTTTATTTAGTTTTCCATTTATGAATTTGTAAAACATTTTTGGGTCACTATCACAGTTTTCCACCATCCTCTGTTCATATTCCTTCTGTGCTGTCCTCCTTACTTCAACATATCTATTCCTTGCTGTTTTGTAACCTTCCCTTGATAATACATCACTGTTTTTCTTAAGTTTCTTCCATGCCTTTTCTTTGTTCTTTTTTGCTTCTTCACAATTTCTATTAAACCACTGTATATTATTTAAAGTCCCCTTCCTGTAATGTGGCACAAACTTTTTCACAGCAGAGTTATACAAATTCATAAATTTATCGTACTTCAATTGCATATCTCTTTCCTGGTATACCACGGACCAGTCAATTTCATTAAAGAACTCCCTTGTATGGTTATAATTTGCCCTAGTATAATTTAATTTTTCCTCCCTGCGTTCCACAATCTTATTCGTGCTTAATTCTGTATCCAGCTCAAAACTTAGTACATCATGATCGCTTTTTCCCAAGGGACTTTCATGTTCAATTTCCTCTTTTAGAGAGATTTCCCTGGTAAATACCAAATCCAACCTTGCTGCAACATCCTGTCCCCTGCACCTTGTTGGTAATCTCACCCACTGTGCCATCAAGTTATTTGTTGCTACCTTTAACAATTCTTCTGCCCACTCACCACCATTTACCACTTCGTAGTCTTCCCACACTATTTCTTTGCAATTAAAGTCTCCAACTATCATCACTCTATCCTTTCTGTTGAGTTCTTGCTTCATTCTGTCTAGAGTATTTCTCATCACCATTTGGTACTGTTCATATTCCCAAGCACTGGTTCTGGGTGGTATGTATACTGTTATAATATTAATGTTCCTCTTGCCATCTGTTATAAGCATACTTATCACTTCCTCATTTCTCTTACTATAGTTCACCTCCTTCACTATCAAATCTTCCTTAGTAAGAACCATTATACCACCACCTCCTTTATTTTTTCTATCATTTCTCCATACTTTGTAGTGTTTTACAACAAACCAGTCTAGCTTTATTTCGGGCCTTAGCTTTGTTTCCACTACACACATTATGTCTGGTTCGTTATTTCTTAGGTAATCCATACATTCTAGCCTGTGTGTGTGTGTGTGTTTGTGTGTGTGTGTGTGTGTGTGTGTGTGTGTGTGTGTGTGTGTGTGTGTGTGTGTGTGTGTGTGTGTGTGTTACCTAATTGTATTTACCTAATTGTAACATACGGAAAAGAGCTATGCTCGTGTTGTCCCGTCTCCATATCTATTAATGTCCAGCTTTTTCTTAAAATCATGAATATTCCTTGCGTTGACCACTTCCACGTCTAAACTATTCCATGCTTCCACCCTTCTATGAGGGAAGCTATATTTTTCACATCTCTCCTATAAGTGGCCATTTTAGTTTTTCCCATGCCCTCTCGACATTCTTCCATTCCACATACACAGATCTTCCCTATCCATTTTTCCATGCCAATCATCACTCTGTATATTGCTATCAGGTCTCCCTTTCTCTTCTGTTTTCCAGGGTTGGAAGTTGCATTCTTTTCAGTCTGTCTTCATAAGTCAAATCTCTTAAGTCAGGCACCATTTTCGTTGCAGCCCTCTGTACTTTCTCTAGTTTCCTTATGTGTTTCTTTAAGTTCGAGCCCACTGTATTGTTGCATATTCAAGCCTCGGTCTTATCATTGCAGTAATTATTTTCTTCATCATTTCTTCATCTAGATATACGAACGCCACTCTTATGTTCCTCAATAAGTTCAATACTTCTCCAATTATTTTGTTTATATGTCTCTCTGGCGATAGGTCATTGGTAATTGTCACCCCAAGGTCTTTTCTTCATGACTGGTTTTATGTCTTCATTTCCTATCTTGTACATACTCCTGATTCTTCTTTCACTCTTGCCAAACTCTATTTTCTTGCATTTTGTCGTGTTGAACTCCATTTGCCATGTACAGCTCCATTTCCATATTCTGTCCAAGTCTTCCTGGAGCAGTTCGCAATCTTTGTCACATCTCACTTTTCGTAACAATTTTGCATCGTCTGCAAATAGGCTCACATAACTGGACACCCCATCCACCATGTCATTTATGTAGACTGCGAACATTACTGGTGCCAACACTGATCCCTGTGGAACTCCACTCTCCACCAATCCCCATTCTGATGGTCTGTCCTTAATTATTGTTCTCATTTCTCTTCCTACCAAAAGTCTTCCATCCATTTTAGTAAACTGCCATGCACTCCTCCTACCATTTCAAGTTTCCAGATCAGTCTCTGGTGTGGTACCTTATCAAAGGCCTTTTTTAAATCCAGATATATTCCATCAGCCCAACCATCTCTTTCCTGTATTACATC
Source organism: Portunus trituberculatus (assembly GCF_017591435.1). Lineage (NCBI taxonomy): Eukaryota > Metazoa > Arthropoda > Malacostraca > Decapoda > Portunidae > Portunus > Portunus trituberculatus. The sequence goes on along the minus strand of NW_025541578.1, from coordinate 182,045 downwards.
TATCACCCTCGAATAGTAACATATCAGGTTTGTCGTGCATGAACGCCCTTTCCTAAAACCAAATTGACACTCACAAAGTATGTCATTTTTCTCCAAGAAGTCTGTCCATCTAGTCTTCACCACCCTCTCACACATCTTAGCTACCACACTTGTAAGTGACACTGGTCTATAGTTCAATGGGTCTCTTTTGTTACCTGATTTATAGATTGGGACAATGTTAGCTCTTTTCCAGTCTTGGGGCACTACGCCTTCCCTTAATGAGGCATCAATTACTTCACAAACTTTTTCTGCCAATTGCTCCTGCATTCTCTTAAAATCCATCCTGATACCCCATCAGGTCCCACAGCTTTTCTCACTTCTAAACTCCCCATCATGTTCTTGATCTCCTCCACCGTTACTTGAAACTCCTTCATAATCCCTTTCTGTTCCATTACCAGTGGTTTGTCAAAAGCAGTCTCCTTTGTGAATACCTTCCGAAAGCATCCATTCATAGCCTCTGCCATTTCCTGGGATCTTCACTGTATACTCCATTTACTTCTAAACTTTCAATACTTTCTCTATTTTTGATGTTGTTGTTCACATGTCTGTAAAAAGCCTTGGTTGGTCTTTACATTTATCAATTATATCCTTTTCTTGTTTCTTTCTTTCTTCTCTTCTAATCAACACATATTCATTTCTTGCTCTTTTGTAACTTTCCCACTGCTTAATCCGTCTTTTCCTTCTCCACCTCTTCCATGCATCCTCTTTTCTTGTTCTAGCCTTTTCACATCTATCGTTAAACCAGTCCTGCTTTCCAACTTCTCTATGTTGTCTTATTGGTACAAATTTTTCTCACCTTCTTTGTATATTTTTATAAATTCCTTCCACTTTTCATTTGCTCCTTAGCACTCTTGAATTTCATCCAATTTGTCTCTTGAAAGAATTTCTTTAGGTTTCCAAAATCTGTCTTGGCATAATTCCATCTTCCCACTTTATATTCTTCATTTCTTCTAGATTTCTCTTCGTCTATCACCTTGAACTCCAAAACTGCATGATCACTCTTTGCTAAAGGGCACTCCACCCTCATCTCCTCAATGACCATTGGCTCTGTACTAAAGACCAAGTCCAGTCTTGACGATGCTCCCTCTCCTCCAAACCTAGTATCTTCTTTGACCCACTGAGTTAACACATTTTCCATTGCCAGTGTCAATAGTGTATTTCCCATGTTGTCTCTGATCCTTCCATTGACCAGTCCTCCCAACACACCTCTTTACAATTAAAATCTCCCATCATTATAGTTCGTTCACAGCCACCCAACATTTCTTCCAGACATGTTCCTGTATCACTTATCATTTCTTCATATTCCTGTACTGACCATGCATTTGTCTTAGGTGGTACGTACACCACTATGTAGTGCCTCTTTTTCCTTCATTAGTTTCTGCTCTGATCTTTAGCACTTCTGCCTTTCCCATACCTTTTTCACTTGATCCACCTTTATATCTTTTTAACCAGCAACATCACTCCTCCTCCCATCTTACCTACTCTATTTCTTTTCCAAACGTTATATTTCCTTCTCCAACCTTCATCAGGTCTTCTCCTCTCTCAGTTTTGTTTCAGTAAGACCCACAATATCTGGGTTCTTGTCCCTCAAGTAATCGTTGAGTTCTAAAATCCCGATATCACTCCATTTATGTTGGAATACATTACATTTCGCTCATATGTAAGTTTCTTTAGTCCTTTCTTGCTGTACTTTTCTGGGTTATGAACCACTTCCTCAGTCTCATATCCAAGATTCTCCAGAAAAACTCTTTCTTCTCTTCTTCTGTCCTCTCTTCATTTTTTTTCAAAGCCTCCTTTCTCAACTCATTTAACATTTCTCTTTCCTTTTCACCGAGATCTCTTCTCAACCAAATCTTCCTTGTTGTTTCCTGCTGTGTGTGTGTGTGTGTGTGTGTGTGTGTGTGTGTGTGTGTGTGTGTGTGTGTGTGTGTGTGTGTGTGTGAGTTTTCAGCCCAACTACGGTCTTTTCAGCCTCCGTTGGAGAGCTTGGCCTATAGAGGAAAGCTGCAGAAGACTGCTTTGTGTTAGGTTGGCAATAGGTGAGGAAGACACATGACAATGTTGTTGGGGCAGTAGGTGATGAAGACAGTGAGGTGTTGTTAAGTTGGTTCTAGATGAGGAAGAGAGGGATGTTGAAGAGTAACTGAGTATAAAGACCAAGAGATATCAGTGTGCAGAGTTTGTTCTTTAGTGGAAATTTTGGAATGAAGGATACAGGACTGTGGAGGTCTGACCCATAATGTGTGAAACAAGGCTGGCACAACCAAGCATGCTGCTAATCAAGTTAAAAATGTGACCTCTAAATGATGTAACTTTATCCTCTGTGGTGTAGAATAGAACATGATACGAGATAAGGGTCCCTGAAATGTAACACCTTTACCATCTCCATATGCAAGCTGGAGTGTTTTTATCTCCTCCCATCTCCCCCCCAGATGATGTGTTTGGCCCCAAAATGCAGAATGAGGATGTGTATCAGGAGGTGGCAATGCCCATCATTGAGTCTGCTCTCACCGTCTTCAATGACACGATCTTTGTTTATGGACAGACATCTTCAGGTGAGTTCATGAGTGATCCCACCATCACACAACACAGACACATCATGAGTGTGTATTCTGCTAGCAAAGTTCAGGTGCATCATGAGTGTATCTCTTGCTGACTTACAACATACAACATGAGGTCATCATGGATATCTCCTGCTAGCACATGGCACACAGTACAAGCACATCATGAATGTGTCTCCAGCTGGCACATGACATAGGCACATCATGAATGTATCTTCTACTGTCACATAGCACAGAATTATCATTCCTTGCACACCAGCATATATATATATATATATATATATATATATATATATATATATATATATATATATATATATATATATATATATATATATATATATATATATATATATATATATATATATATATATATATATATATATATATATATATATATATATATATATATATATATATATATATATATATATATATATATATATATATATATATATATATATATATATATATATATATATATATATATATATATATATATACCATGTGGATTTTTCATGGGAATTTTTGGGCTAAAGGGGATACTTATCTCAAAGCCCACCCGCTAGGAAACCATTGCCCCGAGTGAGGAAACCCAGCCTACGCTTAGACTGTGGACGGATTCAAACCCATGCGCTTTAAGACTCCTTAGACCCCAAAGCATGCATGGTTCCACTATCCTTCCTATTTGGTTCTGGTCTCTTCTGCATTATCCTAGTCTATGATAATTATCATTTCCTATCTCTAATCACCCAACCTGTCTCATTTCATCCTTCATGTCTGGTCTTTTCCTTAAAGGCAGCTAATGGGAAGCTGGTTAGTTCTGTGGAGGAGATTAGTAGAATTATGAATGGTTATTTTTTAACTGTCTTTACTCAGGAAAACATGCAGGAAATTCCATATACGTGAAAATTTTTTAGAGCAGAAGAGAGTGAGAAGCTGAGAGATATTCACATAACTAGGGAGGTAATAGAGTCACAAGGACCTGATGAAATATATCCAAGAGTATTCACTGTATGCAAAGAGGTTGTCAATGAGCCTTTAGCAGTGGTTTTAAGGTTATCTCTTGAGTCAGGTGAGGTACCGTATAATGTGGAGACAAACCAATGTTGTACCCATATTTAAGAAAGGTGATAAAACTAACATCTCTTTACAGACCTCTCAGCTTAACTTCAATTCTAGGTAAATTAATGGAGTCAGTAATAGCGAAGAACATTAGGGAGCATCTAGACAAACAAAGCTTGATAAAACACTCTCAGCATGGCTTTATGAAGGGAAAGTCATGCCTTACAAACTTGTTGAGTTTTAATAGTAAAGTTTATAAGGCGGCAGATAATGGTGATGATTATGACATCCTATGCTTAGATTTCAGTAAAGTGTTTGATAAGGTATCACATCAGAGGCTCTTGAGAAAGGTTAGGGCACATGGGATAGAGGGAAAATTATTAGGCTAGATAAGGTCAGGTTAAGGTGATAGGTGACAGAGGGTAGTAATTAATGGATCTAATTCAGAGTGGAGTCAAGTGGGGTGCCACAGTGATCAGTTTTAGGGCCATTGTTATTTGTAATATATATTAATTGTTTTGTTAGTGGAACTAGTAGTAATATTAGTAAATTTGCAGATAACATGAAGGTAGGTAGATTAATTGGTCAGATTCGGATGCCATCACCTTGCAGACAAATTTTGGACTGATGGACAAACAAGTGGCAAATGCAATTCAACATTAATTAATGCAAGAAATCCACACAATAAGTACAAGATAAAGAGATTTCAAGATATGGAAAATACTTAGGAGATATAGTTAGCTCCAATCTTGGTCAAAGGAAGCAATGCATAGAGGTTAGAAATAAGGCAAATAGGGTTGATTTTTAGGAGTGTTAAAAGCAGAAGCCCTGAAGTAATATTGAAATTATATTTTGCCACTATCAAACTGCATCTAGATTATGCAGTACAGTTCTGGTCTCCACATTATATGTCTATTTGAGTCAGTTCTAAAGAGGATGTCTAAAAAAGATACAGGAGATAAGGGATATTCCTTATGAAGCAAGATTGAAAAAATAAATTTTCATTCCTTAGAGAGATGTAGGTTAAGAGGGGACCTAATAGAAGTATTTAAATGGCATAGCACCTAAGTACTTTTTTTCAGGTCAAATGGAGGATGAGCAAAGTTCTTAGGATCACTAGACAAAATAAAACAAGAATTGATTGGTTTAAGCTTGAGAAAATCATGTTTAGGACTGAAATAGGGAGAAACTGATTTTCTAGGACAGAAATACAATTCAACATTAATTAATGCAAGAAATTAATGAAAAGAGGTTTCAAGATATGGAAAAGACTTAGAATAGTTAGCTCAAATCTTGGTCAAAGGAAGCAATGCATTCAGAAATCACGTTGTTAGTGCTGTGTCAATAGGTAGCTTTAAAAGAAGACTAGATGAATTTATGGATGGGGATGATAGATGGAATTAGGTAACTTTGTTCATAAAGGATTGTCACATATAGGCCTGACAGCTTCTTGCAGCTTTCCTCTTTTTCTTATGTTCCTTGTCATCATCTTGAATATTCTTTCTCTGCTGTTCTATCCTTTTGATTTTGTTAGAAGTTTTGATGTGATGCTATTGGTGATGATGCCTTGTGTGAGTGTGGGAGAAAAAGAGATACAAACTAAACACTGAATATTAGATAGATATTTTGATTGAATTGTGTTATGTTTGTGTTTCTGCTAGTGTGTGTACTTCATGAAATTACATGACATATTTTGTTCTTTTGTGCTTGCATTTCATTGTAGTTTGTTCTCTTCACAAAATACTGTCAAGCTGTCATACTCTGTATCCCATAGGCAAAACTTTCACCATGATGGGGGATCGCAGCAGCCCAGGCATTATTCCCTTGGCTGTGAAGAACATTTTTCGTCTCATTGAAAAAACGCCAGACCGAGAATACTTGATCAGGTAAGAATTGAGAGAAGGTATAGTAAGACGGATAGATAGACAGAAGACTAACCACATTGTATGCCTTGTCTTACACAACAGATGCATCACCACTCTGCTGTACAAGTGGGAGTGGCTTGTTGGAATGAGCGCACACATACACGCACACATAAATATTCTTAGCACACTGTTGCTGTAGTCTTTCAGTAAATGTATTAGTGTTATCTGTAATTGATCCACCAGCTCATGCGTGTGACGATTTCTTCGTTATATAGGCAGACAAATCAAGTGCTCCTTACATTGTTGGAAGAGATGCACCAAAGGAATGTCAACATATGCAGTATTACACTTAATGGCATTCATTGCTGCTAGGAAAAAAAAAGTGATTACTGCCTTTTTTCCTACCTCTTCAAATAATTTTATACACATCATGTAGTCACAGTGCCTAACCTCCTTTGTAGACTAGAAATCAGACATTTATAGAAGGAACAGATATTAGTTATTTTCTGATCTATCCACTTACGCATTTCTCTGCCCAACAGAGCATCGTACATGGAGATCTACAATGAGAATATCTCTGACATCCTGGTAGGACGGGATGCCAGGGGTCGCTCTCTCAACATTCGTGAGGACATATCAGGGACAGTGTATGTGGCTGACTTGAGTGAGGAATGCTCCAACTGTGAGGAACAGGTAGGGTAGGAGTGGGAGAGTAAAGAGGGTTCACATGTGTCAACATGTGACTGAAATTGCAAGTCAATAGAGCTTCTGAATGAATATTGGTGCCTAGCAACTGGAAAAAAACCTTTGCAAAGCAAGGCCAACATGTTTGTTTTGTTCAGTCAATTTGCAACTTTGTTTATGTTGTGATATCACAGAGAAAGGTTTGAAAATGTGGTGTCCAGGTTTAGAGATTTTGGAGTTGGTGAGGGAAAAAAAGCATATCTGGGACCTTGAAAATGAATTATACAGCAAAAAAAGGCTCACTCAAATCATTATTCAATAAGATAGCTGCCACTCTTCAAGAACTTGTTCTCTCTATGCAGGGTGTTGTTGGAGGTGAGAATTGAATACTTGTGATGATTAATTTGATCACACTATTCATCATCACCAGAGGAAGACATCTTGTTGAGTAGGTGTTTGTTTACATTCAGTTCCCCCCATCCAGCTGATACTTCCCATTTGCTATGTGTGAATGTGTTCCGACTAGAAGGGCTCAGTCAATACTTGTAGTGACTTGTAATTTCAGTTGCATATTGACACATGAACCCGCCTTGAGGGGATAGTTTTTCCAGGGGTGTGATATTAGTCCACTCTCATCCTGAGGAGGAGTTATATTATATAAATGATAGGAAAGAAATGTGTGATGTCTTCAAGTTCTGTTGTTTAGGTGGTAAGTTGTTGAAAGGGTAAGTAATTGAATATTTATTGCCAGAATATTACATTATAGTTAATCATTATATATACACTTTTCTGTCAAGCTGAAGCTTCCTGACACATTTTTTTCTACTTATTATTTGAGGTTGCACAGGAAATGTAATGATAATAAACAGTATTGATTATAGCAATAATTGAAGGCAGTACTATAAGCATTGGTTGCAGCAGAAAATATTAATATAAAAATTGGGTTAACACATCTTTTCCTGACTGATACATAGGTGTCTGACGCAACTGACAGAAGCACCTTTTCTGTTCCCTCTTACTTTCTCCATTTTTTTTTCCTTCCAGAGCAAGATGTGTATATATGCACAATATGCACAACACAGTGACTTGACTTGCTCTCATGCCCGTGTTCTTGAATTTTATAAGTTTTCCACCATCTTGCTATGACTTCTTTAGATAAATTTATCTGTGTTGTCCGCCTCTCACCTAACTGCTTTGACTATTTAACTACTCAAAAGTCCTTTCCTGGAGATCTCCATCCTTGGAGGCTTCAATCATGTTTATTATAATGATAATAAGCAGTAGTGAAGTAAGTGGTAAAACGCAACTTCAGTCTGTGGTTTTATTCATACAAAAACAACACCGTATCTGTGAAGAATATATAAACAAGAACTTAAAAATGACAATGGTTTCTGACTAATGTATAATATGACATACACATAAGAAAACAAAACTAGCACAGACACACTGCACAGAAAACTTTTTTGCCTTGGCCTATAGTGCCTGTAGGTATCTTGAAGAGTATTGGAAGCACTGTTAAGCTTCCACCCATTAGTAGCGCAGGTAATTTTATTTATAGTGATACCCATATTAGGAACTCCCTGACTGCGTTTACATTTCCATCAACCTCTGGCTAGGCTTCTTTTAAGAAGGTTTCAAGACATTTGTCCTAGTTTTTTTGGGTAATTCTCTTAATCTTTTAGGGAACTGTTAGTCAAGTTTTTTTTTTTTTTTTTTTTTTTTTTTCTCGGCCAGCTTCCCCTCTTCCATAAAAAAGAAAAAGAGAAAAAAAAGAAAAGAAAGCACAGTTATCTGAGGCAACTGACAGTAGCCCCTTTTCTGTTTCCTCTTACTTTCTCTCTCCTCAGCTGGATGCTGTGTCTATGTGGGCAATGACTTGACTTGGCCTCATGCTGATGCTTTTGAGTCTTCTATGTTTTCCATGATCTGGGTACAACTTCAGAGTCTATGTTAAATATATGTGCTGTCTATGTTTCACCTAACTCCTCTGACTATAAGACATTCTTTGAGTATTTAATTTCCAAAGTGGAGCACATTCTGCCTCTATTGTTTCATAGAGATCTGTATTCTAGGAGACTTCACTGTTCACCTTCAGCTTTCCTCTCCCTTCACTGACCATCTTGGTGAACTAGCCTTCAACATTGCTATAGTCCATAACCTATAGAAACAGGTGCAACACCCTATTTGTATTCTTTAGAGAAGAATCCAACATTTTTTTTTATCTTTTCCTAACTTTTAAAATCCTGGTTATGCAGTTACCTTATCTTCTCCATTGGGCTCCTTCAATCACAATCTCCTATCTATTTCTTATCCTATTTCTCCAATCCCCCTCAAGATCCCTCAAAGCCTCTGGCATTTCTTCTCTGCCAGTTTTGGTGACCTGAGGAGGTATTATTGTGGTTTTCCTTTGAATGACTACTGCTTCTATGTTAGAGACTCATCTCTGTGTGCTGAGCACATAAAAGACATGATAATGTCCTGCATGGAGGCATACATTCCTTACTCATTCTCTGGGATTGGGTTGAATATATTCATGATAATTAAATGAAGAGATTATGAAGTAGTAGTCAGTTATAATTATATAATTTGATATGTTTTTTTCTACTTGTGATGACCAAATGTGGTTTGTAAGTGTGGCAGAGTTGGCAGATACTCATAGTGGTAGGTAGTTAAAAGAAATTGGCAAAAAGTATACTTATTAATGAATTTTTAAATTCTTGTACATTGTTATTATTGTTGTAATATTTCAAAATTAAGATCTCCATAAATAAATATTTCACAATAATTTGTCTTTGATCAAAATTAAACTTTTATTTAGTGCATTAAGAAATTTTTTTCTGGCTTTGTAAGATACAAATAGATGGATATGTTTTCTTTTAGATTTGGTTTTAATTCTTAATCTTTCAATGAAAGCTTCTAGTAAAGAAAATTCTATAGTCTTATAGAATTTGAACTTACTCAAAATATAAATGACCACCCTCACCATATCTATTTCTGTTATTAGTGAATATGTATCCTGGAGTAGTATATAGTGATTAAATATCTGAATCCATTGGAAATTTTGTATCAACAAAATTCTTTAAGTTGGTAGAAATTGATGTAATAGCCAATGTTAATAAGTTGACCACTATATTGTTACTAGTTAAAGCAATGCAATCAAGAAAAAAACATATTCAAATGCAGAGAAATTTACTTTTCTTGATTGTTTAAAAAACTGATAAACACTGAGGTAATTATTATAATTATTGTTTTGTACAACATAGCTGTGGAACATATGTATGGATGGTGTGATGAGGGATATTAATGACAGAAACTTGATTGAAAAACCTAGAATTCCTCTTAATCTCATCCATGTCCTGGTTATCTCCCCTTAGTTGCTGGAGATTGTCAAGAGAGGAGAGAAGAACAGGCAGATAGTTACCACTAATATGAATGAACGCAGTTCCCGCTCTCACACCATCTTCCGCCTGGTGAGTGTTACCCTGTTTTAGTGTGATGTAATCCTCATCTCGTTTGTGCTTTGGAGTTGTCATGTCACTGCAATTGCATCCTCCTACTCACTGCCATTCTTCATCTCATTTTTCTCTCTCACTCCTTTTGTCTATTTCTACTGTTCTCTCTATACTTTATCTTTTTTTTTTTTTTTTTTTTTTTTCTCTCTCTCTCTCTCTCTCTCTCTCTCTCTCTCTCTCTCTCTCTCTCTCTCTCTCTCTCTCTCTCTCTCTCTCTCTCTCTCTCTCTCTCTCTCTCTCTCTCTTAAACTAACATTACAAGTATTTACAAGGTTTAAAGGGTTACTTTGTCTTGTGACCCTATTCTAAAAACCATCTTAAGAATTACAGGAAAATTTATAGGATATATATGTAAAAAAATCGCATCCAGGGAGTAGGAAGTGAAGCTCTCCACCTGTGGGCCACCAACTTCACCTTGTGGTAGACATTTGTGAGACATCAGGTATGGCCACTGTGAAAAGATTCCACAGTTAGGCAGTCCTCGCGGTGAAGGTCTGTTGGTGCTGGCTTGACCATGACCTTGCCATCCACACCAGTTGGTCAGTAGTAGACACCATTCTTGTGTCTTTCTTGACCGGCTGGTAGGGAGCCTAAGTCTGGCAAGATGTGGCATCTCCTGTATCTTCTGTATCCTGTACATGTTTGCTATAAAATTATTTTTCTGCCAAAAACCAATAAAATAAATTCAAATAAATTAAGAAATGATATTTTAACAACAAAAATAATAATTAAATGTCAAAATATGTAAATTAAACGTTACACAACAAAATTCCAACGAGACAGTTTGATGCCACGTTTATGTTTTGGTCCAGCCACATTGTTGTTCCAGCTTGCTTGTGTTACGGTTTCATATTTCACATTTGGTAATTACTATGATATTTCTAGGTTGGTGAATACTTGTTATCTTTCTAGGTTTGTGAATATGGCTCCTTCCAAAAATATGAAAGAGAAGGGTGTTACAGGTACAGGCAACCCCCACTTAACAAAGGTTCACACAATGAAATTTCGCTACAACGAAGGTTTCATGTTACTACCATCTGCTTGTTTAACAAACATCAAACTCGCTTCAATGAAGTTTTATCCAGGTAATTTTTTCCAAATTTAAAAGCTGTGCTATATCATGCAAGCTGACAGGCTTTTGATACACCAGCGCCTCGTGGACAACACATGCACCACTCACTCCCCCTGTTCAAAACAATAACAGCGTCAGCAGCAGCTCATCTTCCCTCGCTCAGTTTACCACCAAAATGTCCTGCAGTGTTGCCTAGCGTTGCTAAGAAGACCAGGAAATCTCTTACTCTCCAAGTGAAGCTGGATATTATTCACAGACACAAGAGAGGCGAGAAAACTAATAGCATTGCTCGCCACCATCTTGACTCCATCTACTGTCTCTACTTTTTTCAAGTAAGCAGACTCTATTAACCCCTTCACTACGGTGACGCCTATGTGGGCGTCATGAAGCCCCAGTAGCAAATACAGTGACGCCTACGTAGACGTCATATTTCTTTTCTGAGCTTTCTTCAGTTCAGTTGTCCCGTATAGTGTGTTGGATACCAACTACACACGCTGTATGCTGTCCTTGAAATCCTAGTGCTCCTCCCACCATCCTTGTCTCCACCAATCACTAAAGATAAGCTACATGCATCCCGCCTTGTGTCTAAAATTACCCAATGGCATAGACTGTTCCCATCTCTCTCTCTCTCTCTCTCTCTCTCTCTCTCTCTCTCTCTCTCTCTCTCTCTCTCTCTCTCTCTCTCTCTCTCTCTCTCTCTCTCTCTCTCTCTCTCTCTCTCTCTCTCTCTCTCTCTCTCTCTCTCTCTCTCTCTCTCTCTCTCTCTCTCTCTCTCTCTCTCTCTCTCTCTCTCTCTCTCTCTCTCTCTCTCTCTCTCTCTCTCTCTCTCTCTCTCCCTCCTCTCCTCCTCCCTTCCTCCTCCCCCATCTCCTTCCTCCTCCCCTCTCCTCTCGAAAGATAAGTTACATGCGTCCCGCCTTGTAACATTCTTGAAAACACACACACACACACACACACACACACGTCGCGTTGCCGTCGCTGAGAGAGGACGGCTCGTCTCCGGCTGCGGACGGGAAGAAAGAAAATACTTATGGTATTACAGGGTCCTAGTAACTCTAAGTTAGTGTCCTGTTAATGTCCTACTGTCTCTTAGTGTTGAAAGTGAGTGATATGGAGAGTGATCCCTGAGAGGAGAGTGTGGACGGTGATCGTTCTGGCCGTAATCAGCTGACAATAACAAAAATGGCGTCCAGGCAAACTAGAGACTTTGAAGGTTTTATTACTACGCCAAAAGGGCTGCAGAAACTTGATATGGATGCAAGAATCCAGGCACTGGAAAGTAAGTTCCTAAACATTTTGTCAATAGAAGAAAAACTGGATAGAGTTCTAGCCGAGAATGATTCGTTCAAAAATGAGATCTATTTGTTAACGCTAGCGAATAAAGAGCTATTGAAGGAAAAAGTAGAGATGGAGAAAGAAAACCAACAACTAAGGAAACAATGTGAAGAGATGAAGGCTAAACTCATGGAAATGGAGATAAAAATATCCGAAGGGGACTTGAGGAAAGAGGAATGCCTTAATCTAATTGATACCAGGATGAAAGAAGTGAACCATGAACATCAGGAGGTACAAAGGTCGTTTAGGGAGATAGTAAAAAAGCAGGAAGAGGAAAATAAAGGGGTTACGCAGAGGGAAATGGTAAAGGCACTAAAGGAAAATGAGTATGTGGTGAGAGATATTGCTTAAAAGAAAAAATGTGTGATCATAATAGGATTGCGGGAGGAAACTAACAGGAACTGACAGGGCAGGAGGGATAAGGGAAATGACTAAGATTAAGTCTTTACTGAACAAGATCTCTGTGGGAGAAGAGGACCTATATGCTGAGGTAGAAGAAAGTGTGAGATTGGGAGCTTTTCAGGAAGGCAAGAATAGACCATTAAAATTTAAATTAAAGTCTCAGGTGGCAGCGGAGGCCTTGTTGAGGAGGGCTTGGAAATTTAAGGACTCTGAGGAAACCAAAACAATTTACATAAGAAGAAATATGTCACAAGATGAGCGAATGAAAATGAAGGAGCTTGTAACTGAAGTGAAGGAGAGGAATGACAAAAGAACAGAGGAGGAAAAGATCAAGTTTTTTTGGAGGATGAGAAATGGGAGGCTAAAGAAGTGGTGGATAAAACAGATGGAATAGGCATTACATGGAAGAATGAGACTAGGAATGGAATAAAAGTGACTTACACGAACATAGATGGATTTCTGTCTAAGAGGCTAGAATGTATGGATTACCTAAGAAATAACGAACCGGACATAATGTGTGTAGTGGAAACAAAGATAAGGCCCGAAATAAAGCTAGACTGGTTTGATGTAAAACTCTACAAAGTATGGAGAAATGATAGAAAAAATAAAGGAGGTGGTGGTATAAAGGTTCTTACTAAGGAAGATCTGATAGTAAAGGAGGTGAACTATAGTAAGAGAAATGAGGAAGTGATAAGTATGCTTATAACAGATGGCAAGAGGGACATTAATATTATAACAGTATACATACCATCCAGAACCAGTGCTTGAGAATATGAACAGTACCAAATGGTGATGAGAAATACTCTAGACAGAATGAAGCAAGAACTCAACAGAAAGGATAGAGTGATGATAGTTGGAGACTTTAATTGCAAAGAAATAGTGTGGGAAGACTACGAAGTGGTGAACGGTGGTGAGTGGGCAGATGAATTGTTAAAGGTAGCAACAAATAACTTGATGACACAGTGGGTGAAATCACCAACAAGGTGCATGGGACAAGATGCTGCAGCATGGTTGGATTTGGTATTTACCAGGGGAATCTCTCTAAAAGAAGAAATTGAACATGAAAGTCCCTTGGGGAAAAGCGATCATGATGTCCTAAGCTTTGAGCTGGATACAAAATTAAGCACGAATAAGATTGTGGAACGCAGGGAGAAAAAATTAAATTATACTAGGGCAAATTATAACCATATAAGGGAGTTCTTTAATGAAATTGACTGGTCCGTGGTATACCAGGAAAGAGATATGCAATTGAAGTACGATAAATTTATGGATTTGTATAACTCTGCTGTGAAAAAGTTTGTGCCATATTACAGAAAGAGGACTTTAAATAATAAACAGTGGTTTAATAGAAATTGTGAAGAAGCAAAAAAGAACAAAGAAAAGGCATGGAAGAAACTTAAGAAAAACAGTGATGTATTATCAAGGGAATGCTACAAAACAGCAAGGAATAGATATGTTGAAGTAAGGAGAATAGCACAGAAGGAATATGAACAGAGGGTGGTGGAAAACTGTGATAGTGACCCAAAAATGTTTTACAAATTCATAAATGGAAAACTAAATAAAAGGGAGACAATAGAAAAGGTAAAAAATGGGGAAGAAGTATATGAAGATGCTGGAGAGATAGCTGAAATTTTGAACGGCAACTTTTGCAAAGTGTTTACAAAGGAGGAGCATTTTATGGGAGGAAGGCCTACGGAAATAAAGCAAATGCAGGACATCATGGTTACTAAGGAAGATGTAAGGAAAATTATAAGCAATCTGGATATTAATAAATCAATGGGGCCTGATGGCATATCTGCGAAGTTACTAAATGAATGTAAGGATCAATTGTTGAACCCCGTATTTGATATTGTGGAAACCTCGATACGAACAGGATTAGTCCCGAAAGAGTGGAAAAGAGCTGACATTGTGCCTATATATAAGAATGGTAGTAGAATGGAACCGCTAAATTATAGACCAGTATCGTTGACTAGTATATTGTGCAGAGTATGTGAAGAAGTAATTAAAGCTAAGTGGAATGAGTATCTAGAAAGTGAAAACATTCTGAGTGAAAGGCAGTTTGGTTTCAGAAAAGGAAGATCATGTGTATCCAATTTATTATGTTTTTATTCAAGAGTGACTGACATACTGCAACATAGAGAGGGATGGGTGGATGCTATCTACCTGGACTTGAGAAAGACCTTTGATAAAGTACCATACAATAGACTGATGTGGAAACTAAAGATGACTGGAGTGTTACGTTCACCGGTTAAACTGGTAAGATTGGCATCGGGGAGCCGGTGAACAATAACAATAAAAAAAAAACACTGCAGGTTCAACTGGTGCGGAAATGCAAAGGGGGCACTTTAAAAAGCTACTTTAATAACCCATAATGATATTGACACACATAGATATAACATGAAACATGAAACACAGATATATAAAATGAAACACAGGAAAATGACATACACATATACATATAACACAGTAATAAATACAACAATAAATGCCAACTTAATACCTAACAATAATCCTAATCCTATATGGAGGCAATGTGGAAAACACGGACTAGGGGAAGTGATACTTATGCGGTGTCGCAGTGGTGAAATGCTGGGTGATGGTTGATCCCACGGTAGACCCAAGAGGCGTTGTGTTCACTGGTTGAGG
This sequence comes from Portunus trituberculatus, assembly GCF_017591435.1. Taxonomy (NCBI): domain Eukaryota; kingdom Metazoa; phylum Arthropoda; class Malacostraca; order Decapoda; family Portunidae; genus Portunus; species Portunus trituberculatus. Next base: position 166,864 of record NW_025541578.1, on the reverse strand, counting down.
CTTGGATCTCAATTTGCATTCCAGAAAGCTAAGAGCTGGCTCAACACTTTCGGTTGAGTCGAAAGGGGCCGCGTGAATCCAACTTCAGGACAGTAGCGGGGCTTCATGAAACGGTGACGTGGAGGGTTCATGAAACGGTGGCATGGAAGGTTCACGAGACGGTGACATGGAAGGGGAGGCAGAGAGGTGGTGAACGAGGTAACAAGCGGAGGAGGTGATGGTAGTAATGTATGTTACGGGCGGGCCGTAACATTTCCTCCCCCCTAAGACCTCCGTAATGGGCTCATGAAGGAGGTGAGATGGGAGATCTTGATAAGGCGTCGGCGATGATGTTGTCCACCCCCTTGATATGGTGGACTTCCAAGTTGAAGGGTTGAGTTAACAAGGCCCACCTAAGAATGCGTTGGTTTCGGTTCTTCATGGCGTGAAGGAAGGCCAGAGGATTGTGATCGGTGAAGACCTTCGTAGTTTGAGGACCAGGATGAAGATAGCACTCAAAACGTTGGAGCGCCAGGACGAGTGCTAGAGCCTCCTTCTCGATGGTGGAGTAGTTGAGTTGATGTTTTTTCAGCTTGGCGGAGTGATAGGCGATGGGATGGAGGATGCTGCTTGTTGGGTCCGTTTGTAGTAGGACAGCACCCACTCCAACTCCACTCGCGTCCACTTGTAGATGGAAGGGGCGGGAGTGATCCGGCGTCCAGACCACTGGTTCCAAGGAGAGAAACGCCTTGAGGTGTTGGAAGGCTTGGTCACAGGTCGGGGTCCAGTGGAAGGGGACGGAAGTGCTGATAAGGTCCGTCAGGGGGGCGGCCAGGGTGGAGAAGTTCCTACAGAATCTTCTGTAGAAACCAGCCATCCCCAAGAACCTCATGAGAGCTTTCCTGGTGGTAGGGACAGGGAAGCCAAGGATGGCCTCCACGTTGGCTCTCTTGGGGTGAACCTTGCCGTTCCCACCACATGTCCCAGGTAGACCACCGTAGACTTCCCGAAGGTGGACTTGGCCAGGTTGATTGTAATCCCGGCTTCCTGCAACCGACCCATCAGCCTCCGAAGACGGGTCAGATGTGTCGCCCAGTCGTCCGCAGTCACCACCAGGTCGTCCAGATATGCAGATGTTCCCTCCAAGTCCTGAGTGATGTAATTTATAGCCCTCTGGAAGGTGGCGGGAGCATTAGACAAGCCAAAGGGCATCGCTGTGTATTGGTATAGTACGAAGGGGGTGATGAAGGCGGATATTATTTGGGCCTTGTCTGAGAGGGGAATCTGGTAGTAACCTTTAAGTAAGTCTATAGTGGTTACAAATTTGGCTACTCCTATACTATCTATAAGATCCTCTATCAAGGGTAATGGGTAGGAGTCTGGCACCGTCACTTTATTTAATTTCCTGTAGTCGGTGCAAAATCGACTACTACCATCTGGCTTAGATGTTAACAGGCAGGGAAAAGCCCAGGGAGATATACTAGGTTCTGCAAGGTGATGACAGAGCAGATAGTCTACCTCTTTTTTCATCGTCTCTTTTAATGGGTGAAATGCGATAGGCTGGTTGTCTTATAGGCTTCATGTCATTAGATATTAATGTTATGTCATGTTGGATAGTATTACAAACTCCTGGAAGGTCACCTGTGATTTCAGAAAAGTCTAGCAATAACTTTTTAAGATCAGACTGTTGTGAAGGTGTTAAGGAAAGAAACACCTCATCAAGGTTGGTCATGATTTGGCTGTTTGAGGGGCGTCCTTTAGGTGACGAGAAGAGGAATTCGATGTCGGACTCTTCCTCGGGGGGCACAGGACCAGACTCCTTCCCTACCAGACATACAGGTACAGTGCGAGACAAGTCGTCCTCTGGTTCTCTGGAGTGGTAAGGTTTCATTAGATTAATATGAACTAGTTGGGTATCCTTACGACGGTCAGGAGTGTGGACCACATAATTTAATTGACTTAGTTTTTGAGCCACAACATAAGGTCCCATGAACTTACTGTGAAGAGCATTGCCTGGAGTAGGGAGAAAAAGTAAAACCTTGTCTCCTGGTTTGAAACTTCTCATGACAGATTTGGGAAGAGAATTTTGTTGCATTTTAGTTTGAGATTTGAGGAAGTTTGATTTAGCAAAAGATCTGACTTCACTGATTTTATTCTTAAGGTTACTGATGTAGTCAGACACACTGGGGCTTGAAGGAGTATTTTGAGTAAACCATTGATCCTTTAATATTTTGAGAGGCCCCCTGATCTGTCTACCATAGAGTAATTCAAAGGGAGTAACCTAAAGAATCTTGAGGAGATTCTCTTAAAGCGAAGAGAAGGAAAAAAATACTTTCATCCCAGTCTCCTTGATGCTCCAAGCAATACTTCTTCATCATGGATTTTAATGTTTGGTGAAACCGCTCCAGACAGCCTTGGGATTGGGGGTGGTAAGCCGAGGAGGTAACATGGTCGATGTTTAGCTCATTCACTATCTGTTGGAAAAAATGGCTAGTGAAATTGCTACCCTTGTCAGACTTTTTTTGCTTTGGAATTCCTACAGAGGTGAAAAAATGTATTAGATGTTTTACAATGGTCTTTGATGTGATGTTCTTAAGAGGGAATGCTTCAGGGTACCTGGTAGTGGGATCCATGAGGGTTAACAAATACTGATTCCCTCGTTTGGTTTTGGGTAAGGGCCCTACGCAGTCTAGAATGATCTTTTCGAAGGGCTCCGTCTGAACTGGAATAGGCATCAGAGGAGCTGGCACAAGGCGTTCGTTAGGCTTACCCACAATTTGACATATGTGACATGTTTTTACATAGTGTGACACATCCTTTTTCATTCCTGGCCAAAAAAAATGTTGAAGAGCCTTCTTGCAGGTTTTTTGGATGCCTATATGACCTGACAATCCATCATGAGCTAGTTCTATAATGGCTGGTCGTACAGACAAGGGGATGACAACTTGATGTGTTTCTGACCAGGTGTCTAGTTGTTTCAGTTCAGGAGGTCTGTAGGCACGCATCAGGACTCCTTCCTGATAATAAAAACAAGGCAATTTAGACATATCCTTTGTCTCACTGGCAACATGTCTGATCTTAGCCAAAGTGAGATCCTGTTCCTGAGCATTAATCAAATTCTCCTTTGAAATTATGTTATTGTACAAGTTGTCAGTAGAGGCAATCATTGGTGGAGGAGGTGGTGAAAGGGCAGGGGACTTGGATTGAGACCTGGTGACTGCACACACTGGGAAGAAGTGAGGGGATGTTTCGTCCAGGGTCTTAGTGGGACTTTCTGTTAAGGGAGAATCAAGAACAATTAAGTTTGGAACAGCCAAGTTACCCGCAAGATCATTACCCAGTACAAGATGTACCCCCGGTACTGGCAGTTCACCAGGTTTAATGGCTACCACAACCTCTCCTGAAATGAACGGGCACTGTAAGCTAATTTTAGCCAAGGGATAGGAGAGCTGTGATTCGAGACCTGTAAGGATCACCTTCTCCCAGTGAAAGCCTGTTTGATGTTAGGGATGACATCTTCCCTTAAGATGGATTGGGCAGCACCTGTATCACGCAGAACCTTGATATTTATTGCCTTGTCTTTACCATCAGTCAGGGACACTTTACCTTGATACATGTACGAGTCATAAAGTTCTAGAGGAGAGTTGACAGGGTTAGCTAGGGCCACTGGTTTCTTGTTCTCAAATGTGTTGGGTTTAGGGACCACAAAAGAAAGTTGACGTTGAGAGGCCTTGCAATTTGGGTGTCTACATTTCTGGATCGTGTGACCTGGCTTCTTACAGTATGTACACCAGGGGGAATTATATGCATTTGGCGAGAATCCGGTTGGCTTACCACCGCGCCCCAAAACCTTCCCCAAAGGAGGACCTAACATTAGATAGTGAACCACGACCTCTACTACCCAGGGATCCCATCAACAAAGCAAACGCATCAGCCACTTTAGCGACAGACATAAGATCACTCTCTCCCCGTTCTTCCACATGCCTCAGAATATTAAAGGGTAACTTGTTCTTCCATTCTTCCAGGACCATTAGATTGAGCAACTCCGAAAAGGTGGTAATGTTAAGGGCGGCTAACCATTTCTTACATTGTCTTAGTTTCTCACTAGCGAATTCAACATAGGTGTGAGACTCTGGTTTCACATACTTTCGAAACTGTTGTCTGTATCCATCAGAAGTGATAGAGTAGGCGTCTAGAATGTTACCTTTGATCTCTTCATATTCTACCTCATCACTAAGGCCGTTGTATACCCTATAAGCTTTTCCTACTAGCTTAGGGACAAGGAGAGACACCCACTGATCCTTGGGCCATTTATTCCTATTAGCAATGCTCTCGAAAGCGCGAAATGACCCGTCAACATCAGATTCATCAAAAGGGGGAACTAGCGGAGCAGCTATTAAAGCTTGCTAACTGTTTCTTTATATCTATTTCTTCCCCTCTAAACTTAGCGTCATTTCGTAGGGCTAACTCCTGAATTTCTAACTCTTTCTCCTGCCTATGTGCAAAAAATAGAGATAAGTGCTATCGGTGAACACGTCTTTCTACCTGGTTTCCTGCTCTACCACTGCTATGCGATACCAATGAAAGTCACGAAGCACGTTTAACCCAAAAGGAGCTACTTGATCGCACAAAGGTAAATTTAAACTACACGCAGAGTAAGTCACAGAAAAAAAACACATCAGAGTCACAACACCACAGAAACACAAGCAATCACAGAAAAAAAGGTCACTGGAAAAATGGAACACTGAACATGGGTTATAATAGTCCTGTCATGGTCGCCAATTGTTACGTTCACCGGTTAAACTGGTAAGATTGGCATCGGGGAGCCAGTGAACAATAACAATAAAAAAAAACACTGCAGGTTCAACTGGTGAGGAAATGCAAAGGGGGCACTTTAAAAAGCTATTTTAATAACCCATAATGATATTGACACACATAGATATAACATGAAACATGAAACGCAGATATATAAAATGAAACACAGGAAAATGACATGCACATATACATATAACACAGTAATAAATACAACAATAAATGCCAACTTAATACCTAACAATAATCCTAATCCTATATGGAGGCAATGTGGAAAACACGGACGAGGGGAAGTGATACTTATGCGGTGTCGCAGTGGTGAAATGCTGGGTGATGGTTGATCCCACGGTAGACCCAAGAGGCGTTGTGTTCACTGGTTGAGGCTTGGATCTTAATTTGCATTCCAGAAAGCTAAGAGCTGGCTCAACACTTTCGGTTGAGTCGAAAGGGGCCGCGTGAATCCAACTTCGGGACAGTAGTGGGGCTTCATGAAACGGTGACGTGGAGGGTTCATGAAACGCTGGCGTGGAAGGTTCACGAGACGGTGACGTGGAAGGGGAGGCGGAGAGGTGGCGAACGAGGTAACAAGCGGAGGAGGTGATGGTAGTAATGTATGTTACGGGCGGGCCGTAACAGGAGGAGTAAATGATAAACTAGCAAAATGGATGGAAAATTACTTAATGGGAAGAGAAATGAGAACAGTGGTGAGAGGAAGGAAGTCCGAGTGGATGAAGGTAACCAGTGGAGTTGCACAAGGGTCAGTGCTGGGTCCTATCATGTTTTTGATTTATGTTAATGATATGCCAGTAGGAATTGACAGTTATATGAACATGTTTGCGGACGATACTAAAATTATGAGGAGAGTAAAGAATGTGGAAGATTGTAACAAGTTACAGGAAGATCTTCATAAAATATATGAGTGGAGTAAAGAGTGGCAGATGGAATTTAATATAGACAAGACCCATGGTATGAAAATGGGAAGAAGTAGATACAGACCAAACAGGGATTATAGGCTGGGTGATGAGAAAATTAAAGAGACCAATGAGGAGAAAGACTTAGGAGTAACCGTGCAAAACACTTTGTCACCGGAGAAACACATTAACAAGATTTTTTGGAAAACATACAACATGCTTCAAAATATTGGCCTTGCATTCCACTACCTAGATGAAGGAATGATGAAGAAGATATTATGTACCTTAATAAGACCCCAGCTAGAATATGCAGCATGTGTCTGGTCACTGCATATGAAGAAAAATGTGAAGAAGGTAGAAAGGGTACAAAGGCTGGCAACAAAGATGGTACCAGGACTCAGGGAGTTAGACTATGAGGAAAGACTGAGGAAGCTGGGGCTGACCACATTAGAAGAGAGAAGAACAAGAGGAGACATGATAACTATGTATAAATTGGTGAACAAGATTGACATACTGGATAGAGAATTGATAAAGGTGACCACAAGTAATCATCTCCGAGGACATGGAAAAAAGCTAATAAAGGACATCTGTCTAAATGACGTGAGAAAATACAGTTTCCCGCATCGTAGCATTAATAAGTGGAATAAACTGAGCAGTCATGTCGTTGATGCGGTGTGTGTCAATCAGATGAAAGAGAGATATGACAGGAATGGACAAAGAGACAGGACACAGAGAGCCTAGCTCGGGCCCTGTAATACACAAATAGGTAAATACACACACACAGTAAGTGGTGTTGCAGAGGAAGCATGGGGAGAGAGATTTCTTAATCTAATGATGGAAAATATGATGGAACAGAGGGTGAAGGAAAATACTAGATATAGAGGATATGATGAACTGGCTAGACTGGATTTGGTGTTAACAAGAGAAGTGTATCTATGTGGAGATATACAATACAAGTGTCCTTTGGGAAAGAGTGATCATGTGGTTATGGAAATGCAGATAGCAACAACACAGCGAAGGAAGGACGAGACATACAGGAGTGGTAGATTGAATTATAGAAAGATGGACACAGAAAGTTTGAAAAATTATTTCAGAAAATTAGATTGGGAGGAGATGTGCAGAGAAGTGCAAAAGAAATATGAGATTTTTATGAAATATTATAAAGAAGGAGTTTTGAAATTTGTACCAAATTATAAACCGAGAGAGGAAGGAAGAAAGGATTGGTTTAATGCAACTTGTGTTAAGGCTAAGGAAAAGAGAGATGTGGCTTGGAAAAGATGGAAAAAGAGCAGGAATATACTAAATAAGGAGAATTATAGAGTGGCGAGAAATGAGTATGTGAGGGTAAGGAGGAGGAAGAAAGAAAATTTGAAAAGATATTGTAGACAAGAGTAAGGAACATCCAAAATTGTTTTACAGGTTCATAAATGGTAAACTTAAAAAGAGAGAGTCCATTGAAAGATTAAAAGGAGAGCAAGGGATAGTAGATGACCCTAAGAATATAGCGGAATTGCTAAATAATAGGCTTCAGCAAGTATTTACTGAAGAAACAATGTTTGTAAAGCCTCAGAATGTACAAGGAAATGTGCACATTGATGACATTAAGATTCCTAAAAAGGAGTTATATAAAATGTTGGAGGAACTTAAAGATGATAAAGCGATGGGACCAGATGAAGTTTCAGGAAAATTATTGAAGGAGTGTAGAGAAGAATTAATTGATCCATTATATGATATTATAAGGTGTTCATTAGAAACGGGAAGTACCAGTAGAGTGAAAGAGAGCTGAAGTGGTGCCCATTTATAAGGGAGGCAGTAAGGAAGAGCCTCTTAACTATAGACCTGTGTCTCTAACAAGTGTGGTCGGTAAGATTTGTGAGAGGGTGATAAAGAAATATTGGATACGGTTCCTGGAGGATCATAAGTTATTATCGGATCATCAATTTGGCTTCAGGAAAGGGAGGTCATGTGTAACAAATCTACTGAGCTTTTATTCAAGGCTCAGTGCTGGCACCAATACTTTTTCTTGTATATATTAATGACATGCCAGAGGGAGTAAACAGTTATATTAATTTGTTTGCGGATGATGCGAAGTTGTGTAGGTGTGTGAAGAGTGAAGAAGATTGTAAAATTTTTTACAGGCAGACCTGGATAAGATTTGGGAGTGGAGCAAGAGGTGGCAAATGTAATTTAATCTGAGCAAAAGTCATGTGATGGAGATGGGGAAGAGTGGAAGACGGCCAAGAGGGTCATATAAGATGGGTGAAGAAGTAGTGTTGAAAAAGGTGGAAAAGGAAAAGGATTTGGGAGTGATAATACAAGACCATGGACAGTTTGAGGCTCATATTGATAAGATGTTTGGAGAAACGTATAATTTGATAAGAAATATTGGATTAGCCTTCCATTATATGGATAAAGATATGATGAAGAAATTAATTAGTACGGTAATTAGACCAAGATTGGAATATGCTGGAGTGGTTTGGTCCCCTTATAAAAAGAAGCATATAAGGAAGTTGGAGAGATTGCAGAGAATGGCAACAAAAATGGTTCCGGAATTGGCAGAAATGACCTATGAGGAGAGATTAAAAGAAATGAATTTGCTTACCTTGGAACAAAGAAGAGAAAGAGGAGATTTAATACAGGTTTATAAACTGTTGAATGGACTGGATGAAGTGGATAATGAGCAAATGATGTTGAGAGAGGAAAACTTAAATAGAACTACGAGATCGCATAGTAAAAAGATAGCCAAGGGAATATGCTTGAAGGATGTGAAGAAATATAGTTTCCCACAAAGATGTGTGGAATGGTTTGAGTGAGGAGGTGGTGTCAGCAAGGAGTGTGCATAGTTTTAAAGGAAAGTTGGATGTGTGTAGATATGGAGACGGGGCCACATGAGTATGATACCCAGGCCCTGTAAAATTACAACTAGGTGAACACATACAAAAACTACAAATTTTCTAATCTCTCTCTCTCTCTCTCTCTCTCTCTCTCTCTCTCTCTCTCTCTCTCTCTCTCTCTCTCTCTCTCTCTCTCTCTCTCTCTCTCTCTCTCTCTCTCTCTCTCTCTCTCTCTCTCTCCTCTCTCTCTCTCTCTCTCTCCTCCTCCCCTCATCTTCCTCTCGAAAGATAAGCTACATGCATCCCGCTTGTGTCTAAAATATTAGCAAATGTCACACTCTCTCTCTCTCTCTCTCTCTCTCTCTCTCTCTCTCTCTCTCTCTCTCTCTCTCTCTCTCTCTCTCTCTCTCTCTCTCTCTCTCTCTCTCTCTCTCAGAAGCGTCCACTTTCCTCTTGAAGCCGATATAGTGACTAAAAAATAGTAGCATAATACACAAAGACGACAAGTATGACAAGCTTGCACGAGTTTCCCGCTCTGGGCACTACCACCCGTATATCATACAGGTGGGCTTTTTTAACATCCGGCGGGAAGGGGTTAAAAAGGCTGGTGAGACCGTATCTTCCTTGCAAGCTAAAAGAACCACCTGAACTCGTGACTACAATAAATAAAATGGAAAGTCTTGTTTTGTATGTGATACAATGATGCGCCCTTTGTTTACATTCCACAGGTTGCTGGTTAGTTTCTTTCCCGTGTTACTCTCCTTTGAGAGTGAAACGGGAAAGACACTAACCAGCAACTAAGTTTAACCATCAAGTAAATTTAAGATCATCAACATTATAAAGTTACGTACATACATTAGTGTACATTATAATGACTTAAATTAAACTGCCTAAATGTTTAACTTCATAATTTTTACTTTCATTCATTGTACTATGATGTACTCTCACTTTGTTTACTCTCAATAGAAGTTCAAGTCGGGTTAAACTTGTTATAATAGGTTCACTTAACAAAATTTTGCTGAACAAAGGGTTTTTTAGGAACTTAACCCCTTTGTTGAGCTAGGGTTGCCTGTATAGCTTATCAAGAAATGTAAAATATTTCCACTTTAAGAGAAACTAGACATCATAAACTAGGTTGAAGCAGGTAAGAAGCTCTGTGAAGTAGGCAGATTTTACTCTATTAATGAGTCTACAGTGTGTAACAAGGTGAAATGTAAAAATGCCATAAAGAATGCAGTGCAGGAATGATCGATATGGAGGCCCTTATGGAGGGATCTCAGGGATCAGTCATGGTGGGTCCCGGTCCCAGTCTTGTTTATAACATAGGGTTCTATTATTCGGTTTGTGTGCTTTCAATATATGTGCACATTTTGTTGGTCCTTTTCCTGCACATTAAGGGAGGGCCCCTGTATCAAGTTCTGCTCCTTCTATCTACAGATTCTGGAGTCTCGGGAGAGAGTGAGTGTGGGGTAACCCTTTAAAAGTATGGTTTATATCTGTCTGTGTCTGTCATTTAAATGTCTTCTGTCTCCCTTCTCATTCCTTCTTAATTTTATGTGCATCCTCATTTTCATTTGCAGGGAGTTGTAATTGTTTTATGTATTTGTTTTTTGTGTAATTTCTTTTCTTTTTGTCTGATATTAGCTCCCTTTTTCAGCTCCGTTATTAACTTCAGTGACTCCAAGCTGACCTGGATTCTGCAGACATCCCTTGGTGGCAACTCCAAGACTGCCATCATCTGCACAGTGACCCCAACAGCTGTGGAGCATAATAAATTGGATACACATGATCTTCCTTTTCTGAAATCAAACTGTTTGCCTTTCACTCAGAATGTTTTCACTTTCTAGATACTCACTCCACTTAGCTTTAATTACTTCTTCACATACCTTGCACAATATACTAGTCAACGATACTGGTCTATAATTTAGTGGTTCCATTCTACTACCATTCTTATATATAGGCACAATGTCAGCTTTTTTCCACTCTTTCGGGACTAATCCTGTTCGTATGGAGGTTTCCACAATATCAAATATGGGGTTCAACAATTGATCCTTACATTCTTTTAGCAACCTCCCAGATATGCCATCAGGCCCCATTGATTTATTAATATCCAGATTGCTTATAATTTTCCTTACATCTTCCTTAGTAACCATGATGTCCTGCATTTGCTTTATTTCCGTAGGTCTTCCTCCAATAAAATGCTCCTCCTTTGTAAACACTTTGCAAAAGTTGTCGTTCAAAATTTCAGCTATCCCTCCAGCATCTTCATATACTTCTTCCCCGTTTTTTACCTTTTCTATTGCCTCCCTTTTATTTAGTTTTCCATTTATGAATTTGTAAAACATTTTTGGGTCACTATCACAGTTTTCCACCACCCTCTGTTCATATTCCTTCTGTGCTGTTCTCCTTACTTCAACATATCTATTCCTTGCTGTTTTGTAGCCTTCCCTTGATAATACATCACTTTTTTTTCTTAAGTTTCTTCCATGCCTTTTTCTTTGTTCTTTTTGCTTCTTCACAATTTCTATTAAACCACTGTTTATTATTTAAAGTCCCCCTTTCTGTAATATGGCACAAACTTTTCCACAGCAGAGTTATACAAATCCATAAATTTATCGTACTTCAATTGCATATCTCTTTCCTGGTATACCACGGACCAGTCAATTTAATTAAAGAACTCCCTTATATGGTTATAATTTGCCCTAGTATAATTTAATTTTTCCTCCCTGCGTTCCACAATCTTATTCGTGCTTAATTCTGTATCCAGCTCAAAGCTTAGGACATCATGATCGCTTTTCCCCAAGGGACTTTCATGTTCAATTTCTTCTTTTAGAGAGATTCCCCTGGTAAATACCAAATCCAACCATGCTGCAACATCTTGTCCCCTGCACCTTGTTGGTGATCTCACCCACTGTGTCATCAAGTTATTTGTTGCTACATTTAACAATTCTTCTGCCCACTCACCACCATTCACCGCTTCGTAGTCTTCCCACACTATTTCTTTGCAATTAAAGTCTCCAACTATCATCACTCTATCCTTTCTGATGAGTTCTTGCTTCATTCTGTCTAGAGCATTTCTCATCACCATTTGGTACTGTTCATATTCCCAAGCACTGGTTCTGGGTGGTATGTATACTGTTATAATATTAATGTCCTTCTTGCCATCTGTTATAAGCATACTTATCACTTCCTCATTTCTCTCACTATAGTTCACCTCCTTCACTATCAGATCTTCCTTAGTAAGAACCGTTATACCACCACCTCCTTTATTTTTTCTATCATTTCTCCATACTTTGTAGTGTTTTACAACAAACCAGTCTAGCATTATTTCGGGCCTTAGCTTTATTTCCACTACACACATTATGTCCGGTTCGTTATTTCTTAGGTAATCCATACATTCTAGCCTCTTAGACAGAAATCCATCTATGTTCGTGTAAGTCACTTTTATTCCATTCCTAGTCTCGTTCTTCCATGTAATGCCTATTCCGTCTGTTTTATCCACCACTTCTTTAGCCTCCCATTTCTCATCCTCCAAAAAAACTTGATCTTTTTCTCCTCTGTTCTTTCGTCATTCCTCTCTTTCACTTCAGATACAAGCTCCTTCATTTTCATTCTCTCATCTTGTGACATATTTCTTCTTATGTAAATTGTTTTAGTTTCCTCAGAGTCCTTAAGTTTCCAAGCCCTCCTCAACAAGGCCTCCGCTGCCACCTGAGACTTTAATTTAAATTTTAATGGTCTATTCTTGCCTTCCTGAAAAGCTCCCAATCTCACACTTTCTTCTACCTCAGCATATAGGTCTTCTTCTTCCACAGAGATCTTGTTCAGTAAAGACTTAATCTTGTCATTTTCCTTATCCCTCCTGTCCTGCCAGTTCCTGTTAGTTTCCTCCCGCAATCCTATTATGATCACATTTTTTCTTTTAAGCAATATCTCTCACCACATACTCATTTTCCTTTAGTGCCTTTACCATTTCCCTTTGCATAATCCCTTTATTTTCTTCTTCCTGCTTTTTTACTATCTCCCTAAACGACCTTTGTACCTCCTGATGTTCATGATTCACTTCCTTCATCCTGGTGTCAATTAGATTAATACATTCCTCTTTCTTCAAGTCCCCTTCAGATATTTTTATCTCCATTTCCATGAGTTTAGCCTTCATCTCTTCACATTGTTTCCTTAGTTGTTGGTTTTCTTTCTCCATCTCTACTTTTTCCTTCAATAGCTCTTTATTCGCTAGCGTTAACAAGTAGATATCTTTTTTGAACGAATCATTCTCGGCTAGAACTCTAACCAGTTTTTCTTCTATTGACAAAATGCTTAGGAACTTACTTTCCAGCGCCTGGATTCTTGCATCCATATCAAGTTTCTGCAGTCCTTTTGGTGTAGTAATAAAACCTTCAAAGTCTCTAGTTTGCCTGGATGCCATTTTTGTTGTTGTCAGCTGATTACGGCCAGAACGATCACCATCCACACTCCCCTCTCAGGGGTGTGTGTGTGTGTGTGTGTTTATTTATTTATGTATTTATTTATTTATTTATCTACCTAGTTGTATATATCTATTTGTATTGTACAGAGTTTGAGCGGGGTTCATAGTGTCCTGTCTCAATATCTCTATTTGTATAATTTTTCATTAAAGTTATGCAAAATATGTGTTGTAACAACTTCATTATCCAATGCATTCCATTTTTCCGCCGTTATGTGTGGAAAACTGTATTTTCCAATATCCTTCACGCACTGCCTCATCCTGATCTTCTTTTCATGTCCTCTTGTCCTTCCATCTTCTGTCAACAACACCAGGTCGTCTTTGTCTATCTTTTCAATATCATTTACTATCTTATAATGTGTTTGTGTTTGTGTTTAAAAGTGGGCCTTCATCTTATTGTAAGACTGAAAGGTCGTTTATCACACACTAATCTGAGTAACAGCACCTTTGTGGAACACAGCACCGCGCCCTGAAATGATGCCACATTGTACTGGAAGACTCAAACTTGTGTCTCTCAATAACACAAACACACAAGAAAGTAAAGCTGCAACAATCCATCATGCCTTTATGTGTCACCTCTTATATTAAAAACACTATCTCTATCCATCTATCATTTATATCTATCGATTTATCTTGTCTTATTTTAAAGTTCCCTGTTAATTCAATATGTACAGTCTATGATGACGCCGGACAAAGAGATCACGTGACACTCGTCGTAATTGATGACAGGTGCATTAATAACACATTGCAATGCATTATAGTTACTAGCAAGCAAGAGTAATTGTGCATCAGGCACACCATTTTATAATAATTGATAAAGGGAATTCTAGTGACAAACTCATTATTTTATATTGTTTTCATAAATAACATTAATTTTACTCAGACAACACAAAGAAGCATAAAGAAAGGAAAACATAACCAAGGAAGAATTGTGGCTGTAATGCGAGAACACTACACTCTCTAGTGTGAAGGCATGTTAACCCTTAGGTGGTTGTAATGCGAGAACACTACACTCTCTGTGGAGGCAAGGATGTAGGAGAGCATTAGGGAAGGCAACTCCCCATCCACCACTCCCTTACTTTCTTTACATAACAAAAAAGAAATTAAATGGTTGTAAGAATGAGTGAGTAAAATTACTAGGAAAGATTTTTTTCTTCTCCATTCATTACAAAGTGACAAGCCAAGAGAGGATCTGATGAAGGTGTTCACATCAAGGACACAACAACATTGATGCAAACAACATTAGTATTCCTAACACAGTCTCAACAAGAAAATGTACGCGATATAGCATAAGTATTACCAATTTGCTCACTACACCTAGCCTCTCTCTCTCTCTCTCTCTCTCTCTCTCTCTCTCTCTCTCTCTCTCTCCCCCCGATGGGAACCACCTTATCGTGGTGAAGGGGCTTGCATGCCCCTGTGACCTGGCGAGCTAGGCTAGAGGGGGCTTAGGCCCCTGCTCTGCCCTTTCGAAGGGGAGAGGGCTACCCATGCTAGTAAGGTCGCCAGTGAGGGGCCAAACTAAGTGGTTCCTACATAGGCTGCCAGTGGACCAGCAGAGCCACCCGCTGGAGGGATCGCCCAATAGGGGTCATCCTGTGCTGGATGGTTGGGTGTCCAGGCTGGGATGCTTTGGGAGGGGGGTCTCAGCTCTGTCGTGGACAAACATTCTGCATCATGTGGGGCCTTTTTTTAAAACGATTGGTCCGCATGGGGACGAGGTACCTCGTCCACGGCAGCTGGCATTCGCTCCCATTGTCGTCCCAGTAGGTAGTTTCCTTTGCCCCCTGGAGCTAATCTTTTGTGTTACTGTTTTTTTTTATGGGAAAACACAAAAAAACATTCAGGTTCTCGTGAGGTGGCTGACCTGGCCCCCGAGACGTCATCTTCAGGTCTGAGTAGGAAGGAAGATTTTCCTCCACAAGGGCCTCCCACAGCAGTCTCCTGTTCTGGGAGTTCTTCTGAGGGATGCATTTCTGCTGCATATGACTCCCTTTTGATGGTAAATATTAATCCATCATTTTCCTATCACGCCTTGCACTCACTTCTCAAGGTGTATGGCACAGTTCTTCGCATTCGACTTGTTTATGATAAGGACTTTCCTTCTAACCTCTGCTATGTGACTTTTCTGTCATGTGATGAAGCCCGTTTGGCTTATGAACTTGTAGCATTGCCGGCTCTGGCTTTAAAACTGAATTTCTCCAGTCACGTAATATTTCAGACAGTGATATGGATTACATCCCAAATGTTTTTTAAAACTATTTAGAGAATTTAGTTCCAGAAGTCTGCCAGATCCCGCCTCCACGTTGGTTTGTGGCGTACTACAGAAATGGGCACGAGAATTTCATCCATGCCTCCCGGTACCTGTCCAAAGAGATCAGCACGATTCCTGAGGGAAACCTCAAGAAGTAAGGGTAAGGGGGTGCTAGTCCGAGCTAAAGATATCACGCAGGCAAGGATGTTGCAACATCTACCATGCCCTTCTGACAGCATGTTTGAGACCGTGAAGGCTCATCCCACCTTTAATTATAGCAAAGGTTGTGTTTATAGTCAAGATCTTTATGAATTTCTGGAGGAGGAAATACTGGCTATGTGTCCTAGCTCAGTCCAAAGGTGACTAAGATGAGGAACTCCTTCAACATGGTCCTTCTCACCTTTTTTGGTTCCACCCTTCCTGACCATGTTCATATCGGACCTATCAATCTTAGGGTGAGGCGTTTTATTTCCTGTCCTCTTCAGTGTTTCTCATGCTACGGCTACGGTCATGGCAAAAGCTCCTGCAAGGAAGCTTCTTGATGTGGTAATTGCTCTGCACTAGATTCACATTCTGAGGAGCATTGTAATGCTGTTACTGTTTCCATTGCCGTGATGCTCACCAGGTACGTTCCAGGCAATGCCCTGGGTATCGCCTGGAGCAGGACATTTTACGGCTTGCTAACAGTCAATTCATCAGCCTTGGTAGTGCCTGCCGCGAACTCCTGTACTGCCAGAAGGATGGTACTGGTGCGACATCCTATGCTTCATTGGCCGCTTGCTCTTCAGCTGAGTCTGCCAGTCCGAAGGCAACTCCTCCTGCTACCTCTCGCTCTGTTGGGGTGGGTGGTCCTGTTCATCTGGCTAACAGGTTTGCCCTTTTGTCTGATGACTCAGTTGAGTCATCTCTTAGAAGTGACGAGAATAATATGGACTTGACCAAAGTCACCCATGTAGTGGATGTCCATTTGCCCCCTTTGAAGGGCCTGACCAAACGGCACCGTGGCTCTGCGGAGTCGATAGATTTAGCTCAGCCTAAGTAATCTAAGGTTTCTCCCGGTGCACATGATTGTGAGTCCTCCAGGGACTGCTCTGCAATGGTAGCTCCAGTAGTTTCTGTCCAGCCTTCTGTGATGCCCTCCGTCTTAGATCAGGCTTCTTGTGATGAGGACGGTCTTAGCATGGAGACATCCGATGATATTGTCACAGCCGTCCCTTGTGGACCCACTGTGTCAAAAAGTGCAGTCCAGCCCGACCCTCGTCCTCCGATGACCGGTAGAAGTGATGATGGTTCGCATCACTCTCCAGTAGGCCGAAAGGCAGCAGTCCAACGACCCGGCACATCACAACTCCCGGTGTCTTCTCGTCGGTTGATTATTTCTAGTCAGGTAAGTCACGGGCAGCCTCTTCAAAAGGCTCGCCCATCCACTGCACCTAAATAGTCATCTTCAAGCTTCTACAGTGGAACTGTAGACGCCTTTGTGCCTTGTAAGGGGAACTCCGAGCTTTACTGTCGGAGTTCTCTCCAGCCTGTGTAGCTCTACAAGAGACTATGCTAGGTGATAGTACTCATTCTAGTCCTCCTGGCTATCGTGCCATTTTTAGCACTCCTTTCCCCAAACAGTGCCACCATGGTGGCATAGCTATCGAAGTCCGTCAAGACATACCTTTTGTCCCCTTGCAACTCAACTCTCCCCTTCAGGTGGTTGGTGTTAAGGTTTTTATGGGACGATCCTACACTATTTGCAGGGTTCCTGTTTCCAGGGGTGAGCTTGACGGCCTGGTGCGTCAGCTGACTCCGCCTTTCCTCTTATTGGGAGATTTTAACGGCCGTCACCCATTGCGGGATGAAGGTGCTAGTAATCCTCGTGGGGTTTTAATCCGTTCTTTTATTGAGGATCAGGGATTGGAGGTTTTAAATTCTGGGGATGTTACACATTTCCAC
Source organism: Portunus trituberculatus (assembly GCF_017591435.1). NCBI lineage: Eukaryota > Metazoa > Arthropoda > Malacostraca > Decapoda > Portunidae > Portunus > Portunus trituberculatus. The sequence goes on along the minus strand of NW_025541578.1, from coordinate 149,647 downwards.
AGTCCTATAGGGACTTTTACATCTATCGAACTTTCTCTGTGTACATCTAATTCTTTCCTTGATTTTAATTGGCGGGTCCTACCGGATTTACACGGTAGTGACCACTTTCCGATTTTATTAGAATCTGTGAACTCTGAGCCACAGTCCCAGCTGGGTTTTAGACAATGCAGATTGGCCTCGATTCACAGATCTTAGCTCTTTTATCCGTCCGTTGGCTGAATTTTCTGCTTGTGCTGAGGCTGTTGATTATTTTACTGATTTTTTACATTCAGCAGCGCTTCAGACAATCTCTAGCACGTCTGGTTGCTTTACTAAGTGTCCCGTTCCTTGGAGGAATGCAGCATGCACAAGTGCTGTGAAAGACGAACGGGCAGCTTTCTTTTGTCTCCGGCGACATCGTGGGGACTCGCAGTGTCTGGAAGCTTTTTGATGCTGCCGAGCTCGAGCCTGCCACGTTTTGAAAGAGGCACAAAGAGCCTCTTGGAAAGCTTATGTCTCTTCCATTAACGCCCGCACCCCTCTTACGGATGTCTTTAACAAAGTCCAGTGAATTGCTGGGAAGTATTCTGCTCCTCCCCCACCAGTTTTGTTGTCAGCTGGGCGAACGGTGGCAGACCCTAAGACTATCACCGACCTCTTTGCGGAGCACTTTGCCAGTGTTTCCCAGAAGGATCCTACAGCCCGAGGCGCACGTCACCACCAGAGAATGGAATCTCTCGGCATAAATTTTTCTTCCACTGGAGTAGGGGTGGGCAAGAATCTCTATTTTGGGAATCGCCGATTCCGATTCCAGAGGCTGTTGGAATCGCTGGAATCGTTTCCGGAATTGATTCCACCACTCTGCCAGCAGAGCCTGCCTCCCGGGCGGCATGGGGTGCGGGACAGTGGCAGTGCATCATGTCATACAGCGTTTCTCCCTGCGTCCTCGATACCGGAATCGTTTCATGGCCATCACGATTCCGGAATCGATTCCACCACTCTGCCAGCAGAGCCTGCCTCCCGGGCGGCGTGGGGCATGGGACAGTGGCAGTGAGTCATGTCATACAGCATTTCTCCCTGCGTCCTCGATATCGGAATTGTTTCATGGCCTTCACGGTTCCGGAATCGCGTCATGGTCTTCTCCGCTCTTTACACTCATGATTCTGATATCATGTTGACTTAGGCTATTGGCTACAAAGTAATTAACACACACACACACACACACACGGGACATCGTCGATGGCGGAGGTGGTCGCTGAGCTCCAGAGCAATCATCTATAATTCTACAGTTACCTAAGAGTAACCAAGGTGGGAAAGGAGCTGGTAATGTTTGTCCCGTCTCCATATAGTCATGTTAACTGTTGATTAGCAAAATAATGTCCAGTGAAGGTAAATATAAACTGTAGCCTGCGTTTGAGCCATCAGCTGGTTTGTTTACGTCTGCGCAACATGGCGGCCGTGAACTCGAAAGAGAATCAGACTTCACAGGGTTTCAAGGAATAATGGAGAAGAGCGCTTATGTGAAGAAAATTCTGGAGTTAGAAGGTAAAATTGAAAAACTGTTTGAAAAGTATGAGGGCCTGGAAACGAGTTATGACAATGTAAAGAGAGACTGTGCCGATATGAAGAAGGAAAATGCAGCACTGAAAGAGGAAGTTAAGCTAATTAAAGTGAATTGCGAAAATGTGGAGAATCTCTAGGAAAAGTGATGGAGAAGCAGGCTGAATGGAAAAAAGTCAGGAAGTGGAAAGAAAGGAGGTAAATTACAAAGTTGCAAGTCTGGAAAAGGAAATCAAAGAGTCAGGGAGAAAACTTTGGGCCTTGCTGAAATTATAGATCAACAGATCATAGAAGAGAAGATAGCTGAGAAAGTGGTGAAGGTTATTAAGTCAAATGAGACATTGGTGAGGGAAACTGTAGACAAAAAGAGATGTGTGGTGATATTTGGTGTGGAGGAGGATAAGACACCGAGTAAAATGGAGAGAGAAAAACATAAAAAGGTGATAAATAATATCATTAATGTGGTGCAAGAGGAGGAAAAGACCTAGTACAAGAAATAGAGGACTTCCATAGAATTGGAAAGTTCACAAGAGAAGGTATGAGGCCAATAAGAATCAAACTTAAGTCACAAAAGGATGTAGATGAATTGGTGGAGAAGTCATGGAGGCTAGCCCAGCAGGAAACAACAAGGAAGATTTGGTTGAGAAGAGATCTCGGTGAAAAGGAAAGAGAAATGTTAAATGAGTTGAGAAAGGAGGCTTTGAAAAAAAATGAAGAGAGGACAGAAGAAAAGAAAGAGTTTTTCTGGAGAATCTTGGATATGAGACTGAGGAAGTGGTTCATAACCCAGAAAAGTACAGCAAGAAAGGACTAAAGAAACTTACATATGAGCGAAATGTAATGTATTCCAACATAAATGGAGTGATATCGGGATTTTAGAACTCAACGATTACTTGAGGGACAAGAACCCAGATATTGTGGGTCTTACTGAAACAAAACTGAGAGAGGAGAAGACCTGATGAAGGTTGGAGAAGGAAATATAACGTTTGGAAAAGAAATAGAGTAGGTAAGATGGGAGGAGGAGTGATGTTGCTGGTTAAAAAGATATAAAGGTGGATCAAGTGAAAAAGGTATGGGAAAGGCAGAAGTGCTAAAGATCAGAGCAGAAACTAATGAAGGAAAAAGAGGCACTACATAGTGGTGTACGTACCACCTAAGACAAATGCATGGTCAGTACAGGAATATGAAGAAATGATAAGTGATACAGGAACATGTCTGGAAGAAATGTTGGGTGGCTGTGAACGAACTATAATGATGGGAGATTTTAATTGTAAAGAGGTGTGTTGGGAGGACTGGTCAATGGAAGGATCAGAGACAACATGGGAAATACACTATTGACACTGGCAATGGAAAATGTGTTAACTCAGTGGGTCAAAGAAGATACTAGGTTTGGAGGAGAGGGAGCATCGTCAAGACTGGACTTGGTCTTTAGTACAGAGCCAATGGTCATTGAGGAGATGAGGGTGGAGTGCCCTTTAGCAAAGAGTGATCATGCAGTTTTGGAGTTCAAGGTGATAGACGAAGAGAAATCTAGAAGAAATGAAGAATATAAAGTGGGAAGATGGAATTATGCCAAGACAGATTTTGGAAACCTAAAGAAATTCTTTCAAGAGACAAATTGGATGAAATTCAAGAGTGCTAAGGAGCAAATGAAAAGTGGAAGGAATTTATAAAATATACAAAGAAGGTGAGAAAAATTTGTACCAATAAGACAACATAGAGAAGTTGGAAAGCAGGACTGGTTTAACGATAGATGTGAAAAGGCTAGAACAAGAAAAGAGGATGCATGGAAGAGGTGGAGAAGGAAAAGACGGATTAAGCAGTGGGAAAGTTACAAAAGAGCAAGAAATGAATATGTGTTGATTAGAAGAGAAGAAAGAAAGAAACAAGAAAAGGATATAATTGATAAATGTAAAGACCAACCAAGGCTTTTTTACAGACATGTGAACAACAACATCAAAAATAGAGAAAGTATTGAAAGTTTAGAAGTAAATGGAGTATACAGTGAAGATCCCAGGAAATGGCAGAGGCTATGAATGGATGCTTTCGGAAGGTATTCACAAAGGAGACTGCTTTTGACAAACCACTGGTAATGGAACAGAAAGGGATTATGAAGGAGTTTCAAGTAACGGTGGAGGAGATCAAGAACATGATGGGGAGTTTAGAAGTGAGAAAAGCTGTGGGACCTGATGGGGTATCAGGATGGATTTTAAGAGAATGCAGGAGCAATTGGCAGAAAAAGTTTGTGAAGTAATTGATGCCTCATTAAGGGAAGGCGTAGTGCCCCAAGACTGGAAAAGAGCTAACATTGTCCCAATCTATAAATCAGGTAACAAGAGACCCATTGAACTATAGACCAGTGTCACTTACAAGTGTGGTAGCTAAGATGTGTGAGAGGGTGGTGAAGACTAGATGGACAGACTTCTTGGAGAAAAATGACATACTTTGTGAGTGTCAATTTGGTTTTAGGAAAGGGCGTTCATGCACGACAAACCTGATATGTTACTATTCGAGGGTGATAGATGTAATACAGGAAAGAGATGGTTGGGCTGATGGAATATATCTGGATTTAAAAAAGGCCTTTGATAAGGTACCACACCAGAGACTGATCTGGAAACTTGAAATGGTAGGAGGAGTGCATGGCAGTTTACTAAAATGGATGGAAGACTTTTGGTAGGAAGAGAAATGAGAACAATAATTAAGGACAGACCATCAGAATGGGGATTGGTGGAGAGTGGAGTTCCACAGGGATCAGTGTTGGCACCAGTAATGTTCGCAGTCTACATAAATGACATGGTGGATGGGGTGTCCAGTTATGTGAGCCTATTTGCAGACGATGCAAAATTGTTAAGAAAAGTGAGATGTGACAAAGATTGCGAACTACTCCAGGAAGACTTGGACAGAATATGGAAATGGAGCTGTACATGGCAAATGGAGTTCAACACGACAAAATGCAAGAAAATAGAGTTTGGCAAGAGTGAAAGAAGAATCAGGAGTATGTACAAGATAGGAAATGAAGACATAAAACCAGTCATGAAGAAAAAGACCTTGGGGTGACAATTACCAATGACCTATCGCCAGAGAGACATATAAACAAAATAATTGGAGAAGTATTGAACTTATTGAGGAACATAAGAGTGGCGTTCGTATATCTAGATGAAGAAATGATGAAGAAAATAATTACTGCAATGATAAGACCGAGGCTTGAATATGCAACAATACAATGGGCTCGAACTTAAAGAAACACATAAGGAAACTAGAGAAAGTACAGAGGGCTGCAACGAAAATGGTGCCTGACTTAAGAGATTTGACTTATGAAGACAGACTGAAAAGAATGCAACTTCCAACCCTGGAAAACAGAAGAGAAAGGGAGACCTGATAGCAATATACAGAGTGATGATTGGCATGGAAAAAATGGATAGGGAAGATCTGTGTATGTGGAATGGAAGAATGTCGAGAGGGCATGGGAAAAACTAAAATGGCCACTTATAGGAGAGATGTGAAAAATATAGCTTCCCTCATAGAAGGGTGGAAGCATGGAATAGTTTAGACGTGGAAGTGGTCAACGCAAGGAATATTCATGATTTTAAGAAAAAGCTGGACATTAATAGATATGGAGACGGGACAACACGAGCATAGCTCTTTTCCCGTATGTTACAATTAGGTAAATACAATTAGGTAAATACACACACACACACAAATAGCGAACTATAAGAAATTGATGGAAGAAGGACTCGGTAAAGCCGAGAAAGAAAAAGAAAAGCTAAAAGATCTAGTTAACAAAGAAGAAGAAAGAGTACAAGACGTGATTAAAAAAGAAGTACAAGCATGGAGAATCCAAGATAAGAAAGACAAGGAATCATTTCAAGAAGTATTTCAAGAACAGTTAAAAGAAAGAGATGAAAATATGACAAGCAAAATGATAGGAGTCCTCAAGAAAAAAGAAAATTTAGTAAGAGAAATTGCGGAAAAAAGAAGTGTAATTATTTTTGGACTGAAAGAAAAAAATGTTAAATATAGACCAAGAAGGGAAAAAGACAAAATGAAATCAGTAAAAGACCTACTAAAACATCTGAATGACAAGGATAGACAGAACTTAGAAGAGGAAGTAGAAGAAATCCATAGAATGGGACCATATCAAGAAGGAACAGTGAGACCAATTAAGATATTACTAAAATCACAAGCAGCAGCAGAAGAAGTACTATATAGAAAAACGAAACTCAGAGAAACAGAAGGTTGCAAAGATATATATATATATAAAGAAAAATAGAAACGAGGAGGAAAGGAAGAGACACAATGAACTGGTGGCAGAAGCAAGAGAAAAAATAATGAAAGGTCAGAGGAGGAGAAGAAGGCATTTTTGGAGAATTATAGGAGACAGGATAAGGAAATGGTATATAAAGAGAAAGAAGAGAAAAGAATGGAGCAAGTTTAACTAAAAATGATAAGAACAAGAGATTAAAAATGATGTATACAAACATAGATGGGATTTTATCTAGTAAATTAGAATTAAGAGATTACATAAAGAAAGAAGAACCAGATATTGTATGCATGGTGGAAACAAAGTTAAATGAGGCAATAAAAATAGACATAGATAAAAGGTATAATATATGGAGGAGAGAGAGTGGGTAAAGGAGGAGGAGGAGTCATGATGATGTTAAGGAAGGAGATAGTGGTAAATCAAGTGGGGTTTGGGGAAGGAAAATCAGAAATACTGTATGTTAAGATGCATATTAACAAAAAGGAGTTAACAATCATTGGAACATATGTGCCACCAAAACAAACTCATGGACTAACCAAGAATATAGAGACATGATAGATGACACAATAAGGAGTCTTACAAGAATCATTAAGGAAAGGAGAAAAGTGATATTGATAGGAGATTTCAACTGTAAGGAGGTAGACTGGGAAAATTATGAAAGTGGTATGGGGGAAGATGCCTGGGAGATAGATTCCTGAACCTAATGATAGATAATTTGATGGTCCAAAGAGTAAAGCAAAACACAAGATTCAGAGGAAAGGATGAGCCGGCAAGATTAGACCTAGTTTTTACAAGGGATATACCAATTAACGATGATATAAGATACAAGTGCCCATTGGGAAAGAGTGACCATGTAATATTAGAGATGGATATAGAAGAAGGAAAGGAAGATAGAGATGAATCATACAAAGGAGACTGATTAAATTACAGAAAGGCTGATATTGAGAATCTCAAGAACTATTTTAAAAACGTAAACTGGGAGGAGATGGAAAACTCATTAACGGTTCAAGAGAAATATAACTTATTTTTGGAAATATACAAAACTGGGGTCAGGGAATATGTTCCGAAATATAGACCTAAAGAAGAAGGAAAGAAAGATTGGTTTAATGCAAGATGTGCTAGGGCAAAGGAGAAACGAGATGGAGCATGGAAAAGGTGGAGAAGAAACAGAAATCCAGAAAATAAGGAAAACTTCAAAACAGCAAGAAATGAATATGCTAAGGTGAGAAAGAAGAAGAAAAGAACTATGAAAAGGACATTGTTGAAAAATGTAAGGAACAACCAAAATTGTTCTACAGATTCATAAATGGAAAAATAAGACAAAAAGAAACAATAGAAAGGTTAAAAGGAGAAAACGGAATAGTGGAAGACCCAAAAGTATGGCAGAACTGTTAAATAGTAAATTTCATGAGGTCTTTACTAAGGAATCCAAATTTGAAAGACCACAGGGTAATAGAGAGACTGTCTATATGAAAGAGATTAAAGTAACCAAGCTTGAAATAAAAAGTTGATGACGGAATTGGATGAGGAAAAGGCAATGGGACCGGATGAAGTCTCAGGCAGAATACTGAAAGAATGTAGGGAAGAACTAGCAAGTCCAATATACAACATCATAAAATGCTCAATAGAAAATGGAACAGTGCCAGTGGAGTGGAAAAGAGCTGAGGTGGTTCCCATATATAAGAGCGGAAGGAAGGAAGAACCTTTAAATTACAGGCCGGTATCACTAACTAGTGTAATATGCAAGATGTGTGAAAAAGTAATAAAGAAGCAATGGATCGAGTTTCTTGAAGACAACAAAATATTATCAAATAGCCAATTTGGTTTTAGAAAAGGTCGGTCATGTGTGACAAATTTATTGAGTTTCTACTCTAGAATAGTTGATAAAGTACAAGAGAGAGAGGATGGATTGACTGTATTTATTTAGATCTAAAAAAGGCTTTTGATAAAGTGCCACATGAAAGATTACTATGGAAGTTAGAGGAGAAGGGTGGCTTAAAAGGAAGCACATTGAGATGGATGAAGAATTACTTAAGGGGAGAGAAATAAGGACGATAGTTAAAGATATGAAGTCCAAGTGGAGAACAGTAGACAGCGGAGTGCCACAGGGGTCAGTATTGGCACCAATACTTTTTCTCGTATATATAAATGACATGCCAGAGGAGTGAACAGCTACATAAATCTGTTTGCGGACGATGCGAAACTGTGCAGAGTCATTAAACAAAAGAGGATTGTGAAATACTACAGGAAGACTTAAACAAGATCTGGAAATGGAGCAAAAATGGGAGATGGAATTCAATGTGGACAAAAGCCATGTCATGGAAATGGGAAAAAGTGAAAGACGACCAGTGGGAATCTATAAGATGGGAGATGGAGTAGAACTAGAAAAAGTAAAAAGGAAAAGGACTTGGGAGTGACAATGGAAGAAAATAATCAACCGGTTAGCCATATTGATAGAATTTTCAGAGAGACGTATAATTTGCTAAGGAATATTGGAGTAGCATTTCACTATATGGACAAGGAAATGATGAAGAAATTGATAAGTACTAAAATAAGACCTAGATTGGAATATGCAGGAGTTGTGTGGACTCCCCATAAAAGAAACACATAAGAAAATTAGAGACTACAAAAATGGCTACAAGAATGGTTCCAGAATTTAAAGGGATGGCATATGAGGAGAGACTAAAGGCAATGGATCTACCAACCTTGGAGCAGAGAAGAGAGAGGGATCTGATACAAGTTTATAAATTGATTAACGGAATGGATGAAGTGGATAATGAGAAACTGATCCTGAGAGAAGAATATGACTTTAGAAGCACAAGATCGCATAGTAAGAAACTAAGGAAGGGACGATGTCTGAGAGATGTTAAAAAATTTAGTTTCCCGCAAAGATGTGTTGAGACTTGGAACAGTTTGAGTGAGGAAGTGGTATCAGCAAAGAGTGTACATAGTTTTAAAGAAAAATTGGAGAAGTGTAGATATGGAGACGGGACCACACGAGCATAAAGCCCAGGCCCTGTAAATCTACAACTAGGTAAATACAACTAGGTATAGGCTACATATATCACCTTATATATTAAAAAGATAGCAAATAAACAACTGCTTGAGGTATATGACATTTATTATGATAGTATTGCATCATACATGTTCTATACTGCAATATTACAAAAACATATATGTATATAATCACAGCCCACACATAATCACAGTTCCGTATCACAGAATGAAAGGGAAATTCCTTTTAAAATATAATATAAATCAAAAATTATATAATATATATATATATATATATATATATATATATATATATATATATATATATATATATATATATATATATATATATAAACAAGGACTGGTAAAAAAATACATTGTATTCCTAAAGTGACTATGGTAGGACTAGCAGCTACATTCATAAATACATATTCCTTTAGTTCAATCTATCTCTTCGATGAAATTAAAAAGAAATTGCTGTCATGAAGCGTGACTAGTAGTCTATTCCTGTTGTTCAGGAGAAGCATTTTATTTTATTGATTTATTTTAAGTTCTTGTTGAGGAAAAGAATCATGTTTACATTTTTGTCTTTGAGAGTGCTTTGCCTTTGTGATATTAATTCTCCTGCTTTTGAAAAGAGCCTTTCAGATGGTACCGATGTTGCTGGTACACATAAGATTCTTTTTGCAACTTTTGAGAGGTTTGGAAATATGGGTGCCTTTTTCTTCCACCACGAGAGGGGATCTTCAATTCTGGAAATTCTTGGCTCCTCAAAATATCGCCTCAATTCTATTATTGCCTCAGAAGATGGATTCGAGACTGTCTGTGAGATCTTTTCTGCTTTAGCATCAAAGGTATTCCAAAGAGATTTTTTCCCTGATTTTATTGTTGATTCAGGGAGGCTCAGCACTGAAGGTGCCACAGAACTTTCTGATCTTTCATTTGTGTTCAGAGAGTGCAATATGCTTATTAAATGCTCTTCTGTGACCTTGATGTTAGAAGCATCTGAGAAGGGTAATTTCTTAACTCTGTGGTCTAGAATGGTTGACGCCCCAATATAGAAGATTCCTTCCATAGCGGCAAATCTCCGATTTAGATGTTTTTTGAGTTCCTCACATAACTGAACATCCACGTCGTCATCAATCACTTGCAGAGAGTCTTGCAGCCCTCTTACAATTGGAAGGACCTTGGAGAGTGATGTAAACTTTTCTTCTGATATTTCTTTAGTTGCTTCATCGAAGTATTCCAGGAGAAGTATGACTTTTTTTATGAGACTAAGCCCATCATTACTGAGACACAAATAATTTTTTCCAAGCAAGCAAAGAGTAGTGGTGACAAGATTACTTTGCTGCACGAAGCGTTCCAGCATATGATAGGTAGAATTCCACCTTGTCTCTACATCTTGAATAAGTTTCTTAACTGGAAACATTGTGTTGTACTTGAAGCTGGCTAAGTTTGTCAGTTGCTTTGACACTATGGTGGAAAAAGGTGACAATTTGTTTTACTTTCTCTTTTACTATTTGTAAATCCCTTATATTTTTCAGTGAATCTTGAACTACTAAATTTAGTGTATGTGCAAAGCATGGAAGATTGCGTAGTTTCATATGTGACTGGATTGCTGAGGTCATGTTAGCAGCATTATCAGTAACTATACAACATATCTTATTTAGAATTTTCCATTTATTGCATATGGTAGTAAGTTCCTCTGCAATATTCATTGCTGTATGATTTTTTTATCATCCTTGCTGTTTCTAAAACAACTGATCTGATCTTATAGTCTGAAGAAATGAAGTGTGCCGTGACTGTGATAAACCCTTGTGTTTGTCTGGAGGTCCAAATGTCGGTTGTTAATGCAATGTCCTCAATATTCTCAAGTTCCTCGCTGATTTTGGCTACTTCTTGTTCGTACAGATTAGGTAAGAGAGTCCTCGTCAATTCACTGTGACTAGGTAGCTTGTAGTGAGGGTTGAGGCCATGGACAAAGTCCTTAAATCCTTTATCTTCAGTTATAGACATTGGCTGAAGATCTTTAACTACCATTTTTGCAAGAAGAAGATCGAGTTGATTTTTTTTTATAGAGTAATTTCTGTAAGACTGCGTTCTGTCTATTGTCTACATTAAAGTTGGTTGCAAAGTAGCAGTTGATGTTCCAGGCAACCTCTCACACTCACTCTCAGACTCGTATGAGATAGTGACAGGGATGGAGTCCTCCTGCATCTGCTTGAACTCATTCGGATGTTTTGTTCTCAAATGTTTGGTCATGTTTGAAGTATTTCCACAGTATTTCAAAGAATCCTTACAAATGAGGCAAACGGTAATGTTAGGCATTGTTTTCTCCATGTATGTCCATACTGGAGCTTTTTTACATCTCTTTGGAGCGGAGGCCATGACTAAAAATGTTGACACGGACTTGTTTGTGACAATTTCTTGACCAAGAGTATGAGAATTCTGGGGAGAAAATTATGTTTTTCGTGCAAGGAAGGGTTGCACAGTAGTGAGGAACTGTTTAATAATTACAAAAAGAATTTAATAATTTAGCATATAATCATGGTGAAGCACGACACGGGTTCACCCCCTGAGAGCATTAGCTAGACTGATTGCCCGCCCTCTTCCTCCTTTATATATAGCTGCGTGAAGCCGCAGGCATCTGGCATCAATCACCTAACGTCACAGAGTATCGACCAATCAAATAGTGTTTTTCTCCCTTTAGATGCCACTGCCCAGATTCAATTGGTTGCATTGCCTTTTGTGTGCATCAAATCTAGTGGAATCATCAGGCTATGGCGGAATCGCTGGAATCGATTCCGGAATCGTATTTTGCCCAGGGTTACACTGGAGGGGAGTCCTATAATGTCCCCTTCTCTGCCTCCGAGTTGCGGACTGCTTTGTCCCAGTGTCATGACTCTTCTCCTGGTCCAGATGACATTCCTTATGCCTTTTTGCATCACATGTCTGACCGTGCTTTTAACTTTTTATTAAATCTTTATAATATGATTTGGCATACCGGTGACTTTCCATCTTCTTGGGCTGTGGCAGTGGTTCTCCCGTTTCCGAAGCCTGGGAAAGATCATCTCCAGGCTACGAACTACCGTCCTATATCTTTGACATCTTGTATCTGTAAAGTGTTAGAAAAGATGGTAAATGTAAGACTCATGTGGTACTTGGAGAGGGGGAAGTACTTGTCATCGGTACAGTATGGCTTCCGAAAGATGAAGTCTACTACTGATGCTCTTTTATCCCTGGAGTCTTTTATTTGTGAGGCCTTTGCTAATCACCACCACCAGGTTACTGTATTTTTTTACCTGGAGAAGGCCTACGACACAGCTTGGTGTCATGGAATTTTACGTTTCTTGTTTAATTTTTATCCAGCAGTTTTTATCCAGACGTCTTTTACGGGTTCGAGTTGGAAGTGTTCTCTCCGAGGCTAGTGCTCTAGATGATGGTATCCCCCAGGGAAGTATTCTTAGTGTTACTGAATTTGCAGTCGCCATAAATGGTGTTATAGATACTCTACCAGATGTCGTTCACAGCTCCTTATATGTTGATGATTTATGTATTTCTTTTGGTGCTGCCAAGATGTCACTGATTGAGCGAAAGCTCCAACTGGTAATCAATCGGGTGTCCAGTTGGGCCAACATAAATGGTTTTTGTTTCTCCACCTCAAAGACCGTGTCCATGCATTTTTGTCGTAATCCAGATCCTGATTTATATTTAGCCAATAAACGCATCTCATGTGTGGAGGCCACTCGATATCTTGGCCTATTGTTTGACAACCGTTTTACTTGGAGTCATTTAATTGTTGTTGGGTTGGGCGTCTGTTGAACGCTGTTGAATAATGCAAGGTGGTATCATCAGCATAGGAGTGGATAGGGCATTGAGTCAGATTTAGGAGATCATTGATGAATAATAGAAAGAGAGTGGGTGATAGGACAGAACCCTGTGGAACACCACTGTTGATAGTTTTAGGGAAGAACAGTGACCGTCTACTACAGCAGCAATAGAACGATCGGAAAGGAAACTGGAGATGAAGGTACAGAGAGAAGGATAGAATCCGTAGGAGGGTAGTTTAGAAATTAAAGATTTGTGCCAGACTCTATCGAAGGCTTTCGATATGTCAAGGCCGACAGCAAAGGTTTCACCGAAGTCCCTAAAAGAGGATGACCAAGATTCAGTTAGGAAAGTAAGAAGATCACCAGTAGATCTGCCTTTACGGAAACCATACTGGCAATCAGAGAGAAGGTTGTGAGCTGATAGATGCCTCATTATCTTCCTATTAAGGATAGACTCAAAGGCTTTAGAAAGGCAGGAAATCAAAGCTATAGGGCGGTAGTTAGAAGGATTGGAGTGGTCACCTTTTTAGGGACAGGTTGAATGTGAGCAAACTTCCAGCAAGAAGGATAAATAGAAGTAGAGACACAGATGAAAGAGTTTGACCAGGCAGTGAGCGAGTTCGGAAGCACAGTTTTTGAGAACAACAGGAGGGACTCCATCCGGACCGTAAGCCTTCCGAGAATCAAGGCCAGAGAGGGCCAGGAAAACGTCTTTATAAAGAATTTTAATTTTAGGGATGAAGTAGTCAGAGGGTGGAGGAGTAGGAGGAATATGCCCAGAATCATCCAAAGTTGAGTTGGTAGCAAAGGTTTGAGCGAAGAGTTCAGCTTTAGAAAAAGAAGAGACAGCTGTAGAGCCATCTGGATGAAGTAAAGGAGGGAAAGATGAAGAAGTAAAGTTGTTAGAGATATTATTGGCTAGATGCCAGAAATCTCGAGAGGAGTTAGAATTGGAAAGACTTTGACATTTTCTATTGATGAAAGAGTTTTTAGTAAGTTGGAGAATAGATTTGGCATGATTACGGGCAGAAATATATAGGGCATGAGTTTCAGCAGTTGGATGGCTACGGAACCGTTTGTGAGCCGCCTCTATCATTGACAGCACGAGAACAAGCAGAGTTAAACCAAGGCTTTTTAGCTTTAGGGTTAGAGAAAGTATGAGGAATGTATAGCTCCATGCCAGAGATAATCACCTCTGTTATGCGCTCGGCACAAAGAGAAGGATCTCTGACATGAAAACAATAATCATCCCAAGGAAATCAGAATAGTACTGCCTTAGTTCCTCCCACTTAGCAGAGTTAAAATGCCAGAAGCACCTCCGCTTAGGCGGGTCCTGAGGCTGCACTGGAGTGATAGAACAGGTAACGGAAATTAGATTGTGGTCGGAGGAGCCCAACGGAGAGGAAAGTTTAACAGAGTAAGCAGAAGGGTTGGAGGTTAGGAAAAGATCAAGAATGTGGTTCCCCATTTCTGTTCTCTTAAAGCGTCTTGCAGGATGGCACTATCCCTTCTTCGGATTTTAAGTCACACCTCTTGGGGTGCGGACAGGGACACTTTGCTGCTTCTGGACCGTACACTTATACTTCCAAAGCTGGAATACTGCTGTGAGATCTACTCATCCGCAATGGATGCACTGCTACGTGTGTTTGACTCCGTGCATCATGCTGAGGTCTGCTTGGCTACGGGTGCATTTCGGACATCTCCAATACCTAGTCTATTAGTGGATGCTAGATTCTGGCCGCTCGACCTTCGGCGAAAGTCTTTGATGCTCCAGTGTTGGTTTCGCACCCACTTTATTCCTGATTCTGTCCCTTGTCTGTCAATATTGCGGGACTCTCATTCGCAGGTGTATGTCACTCGATCGAGTCTACCAAAACATTTTGGCCTTCGAGTGACAAACCTCATGATGGACTTGTCTATCGATCCCACTCCTGTCTAATCTTTCCGGCTCCCACAAGTTGGTTATTGGCAGCTTCCGGTTGTCTCAATATGCCCTCTTGCCATGGATGGCAAGAAGGATTTTTTACCAACTTTGTCCCACACACGGTTTTTAGAACACTTTTCTTCCCATTCTGATGATATCCCTGTTTTTACTGATGGTTCCAAATCCGATGCAGGCGTTGGGTTTAGTGTGGTTTTCCCCTCTTTTTATCGGTCTGGCAGTCTTCCTTCAGTGGCATCCGTTTTTACCGCAGAGCTGTCTGCCATAGTCCTAGCTCTACAGATAATTTTTACTGCCCCGGTTTCATCTTTTACAATTTTCAGTGACTGTCGCAGTGCTCTTACTGCTCTCTCTTCTTTTATTTCCCTTCATCACTGGTTTTATCAGCCCTGGAGTGGCTCTATCTACTTACCAGAAGAGGATATCGTGTTGGGTTCTGTTGGGTCCCTGGTCATGTAGGTGTTCCCGGGAATGAACATGCAGATCGCCTCGCTAAAGAGGCAGCAAGTCACGCTCCATCTCCTGCCCCTGTTCCGTTTCAAGATGTATTTCACTCTATTTGTGTGGCAGTTGCAGCATTATGGCAGAGGAGATGGCTAACGGGGCTTGCAACCTCGAAAATGGGAGAGATCACTACTTTCACTATCCGTTAGTGGACATAATCCCATGTCTGGGATCGCTGTGCACAGACTTTATTGGCACGACTACGTATAGGTCACACGTACCTTATACAAAGGTACCTGTTGACCAGGGACCCTCAGCCTTACTGTGATGACTGCTTGGTGCCGCTCACCGTGTGGCACCTTCTGGTAGAGTGCCCTAGTTTGATCGAGTTACGACACCACTATCTGTACCAGTGTTGCGGTATAGATAGCGGTGTCTACTATATCTCAAAGGTGCTTGGACCAGCATGTCTGGCCCCAGACCATGACGTTTACAAGTACCTGGGAGAAGCTGGGCTCCTCCCAAATGTGTGAATTTTATTTCCTTTTATTATATGTATGTGTTTTTAATGTTTTATTTAATTTTAATGTAGTTTTAGTATTTCTAGTGACCTTTGATTTTATTGTTTTTAATTGCTTTTAGTTTTCATAAACTACAGTATGAATAAAATATCGTAGCGGCGTCATATGACTGTTGATGTTGCGGCACCTAAAATTAAAATCCATCCATCCATCCATCCAAGAGACAGAAAACTGCTGATGCGAAAGAGAACTAAACTAAAAAAGAAACTCAAGAATACC
The DNA here is from genome assembly GCF_017591435.1 of Portunus trituberculatus. NCBI lineage: Eukaryota > Metazoa > Arthropoda > Malacostraca > Decapoda > Portunidae > Portunus > Portunus trituberculatus. Next base: position 133,837 of record NW_025541578.1, on the reverse strand, counting down.
AGCAGCAGTGATATAATGACACAAACCGAAAATAAAATTTTCAATACTATCGAAAAATCAAAGAGATCAGTTGAATTAGAAAACGACAGGAAAGAAATACAAGTGGTGGCATGCATTAAGACCAACCCTAAATACTTTTACAAATATGCTGCGAACAAGTCAGTAGTGAGAGTAAGTGTTGGTCCATTGATTGACTCGGACGACCAAACTATAAATGAACCTCAGAAGATCGTCGAAACACTACTTCTCCAATATAAAAGTGTTTTCAGCTACCCAGTAGGAAACAAAATCATATGTTCACCCATGGAATTTTTCTCTACTTCAGATATTGATGGCACGCCAAAATTGACGAACATAAGCTTAAGTAGAGACATTATAGAAAATGCTATTAAAGAAGTTTCTACAGTTTCGGCTGCTGGTCCAGACATCTTCTCTACAATACTTCTAAAAATTTGTGCAAGGGAGCTTAGTGTCCCTTTGGAAATGTTATATAGAAGTTCTCTGGAATCTGGAATGATACCAAAGCAACTAAAAAGTGCCAACATAACACCAATCTACAAGGGTGGGTCGAGAGCTGAAGCTAAAAGCTATAGACCAGTATCTTTAACCTCCCACATTATTGAAGTATTGGAGAGAATAATTGTAAAAGCTATGGATACATATCTCAAACAGAATAACAGAATGAATCAAGACTAACATGACTTTCGTACTGGACGTTCATGTCTCTCCCAATTACTAGCACACTATGAAGCCATCTTAGAAAAGCTGGAATGTAAAGAAAATGTTGACGTGGTCTACCTTGATTTTGCAAAACCATTTGATAAGGTAGACCACGGCATTTTACTATACAAAATAAGAGAAATGGGCATTGCCGGAAAGCTTGGGATGTGGCTGCACTCCTTTATTAGGGAGCAGCGCGTAGTGGCTAGTGGTGCAGTGTCTCAGTCATTTACGATAGCTAGTGGAGTGCTACAAGGGTCAGTCCTTGGCTCCATCCTGTTCTTGATCCACATTACTGATATCAACAGACATGTCATACACTCTACAGTAGCTTCGTTTGCTGATGACACAAGGGTATTAAAGGAAGTCTCCTCGAAATGAGATGCTGAGAAACTACAAAAAGACCCACATCACTTTACTCATAAAAATATGTCCTTTAATAATGTTACGAATGTGTGTGTATGTGCGTATGTGTTTGAACGGGCTGGCTTTGTGAGAGTTGGCATGTGGCACGGGAGAGAGTCGGCAAGAGAGCATGTGCAAGGCAAGACTGAGAGACGCACGCTCTGTTTATTAAGACATGCTGCCTGCTGCTGTGGTCTGTTGTGGCCGTCCCTGGGAATGCCTGTGAGTGCCTGAGTGCCCTGCGTGTGTGTGTGGAGGCTGCCCTGTGAGGTACTGTGAACTGAGGACTCAGTAAAGGACGTGAGTAAGCTGGTGTTTCTCTGTCGTTGCCCGCCATTACCCGCCATTGTGTGCCTCGTGCTGATGTGCTCCGGGACCCTGACAACAAAGCTGACGCAGCCAGTCAAAGCTGATAACCAAGGCTGAGAAGGTAACAATAATAATGAATTTGAACATATACATTATAGCCCACAGGGACTCATCGAAATTATATATACCTATATTGCACCAAATGGTTCTTGTATCAACACTAAGGAATGCGTGAGGGACCTAGGAATTACCCTTAGCTCTGACGGCAATTTTACTGAACATATTCAGATTGTGGTACAAAAGGCACGAAGCCAGTCTGGCTGGATTCTCCGCACATTCTGCACACGAAAGAGATGCCCTATGCTGACGCTGTACAAGTCCCTTGTCATACCATTAGTCGAGTATTGTTGTCAGTTATGGAGTCCTTGGAGAATAGGAAAGAAACAGTCACTTGAAGCAATACATCGATCTTTCACCAGTAGAATATCAGACACTCAACATCTCGACTATTGGGAAAGGTTGCAAAAACTTAACCTTTACTCACTGAAGAGGCGTAGAGAAAAGTACGCCACATTATACATCTATAAAATAATTATTGGAAAATCTATTAACAATTTGAATATTCAGTTTACCATCCACCAGCGACGAGGCCGGCTCTGCCATATAAAAAGAGTATACTCTAGAGCAAGCACCAGAGCCAAAACGCTCAAAGGAAAATGCCTTCGCCATAAGGGGGCCACAGCTTTTCAATGCACTGCCTAGACATCTACGAGACTCAACAAGGAGTATTGAGAGCTTCAAAAACAAGCTGGACAAGTTTCTACACACAATACCTGATCAACCCAAGCTGACACACTACCATGCTTGTGCTGCCAGCAACAGCATCATAGATCAGCTGGCGCAAAGACGAGCAGACGGGTTGTATTAGTGGCAGCGCATCAGCGTGGTCACGGGCAGCGACTGCTGCCTAAAACTTCAACCACAGGACACCACAGGTGTGTGTGTATTTCACTCTTTGATCTGCTGCAGTCTCTGACGAGACGGCCAGACGTTACCCTACAGAACGAGCTCAGAGCCCATTATTTCAAATCTTCGGATAGGCCTGAGACCAGGCACACACCACACACCAGGACAACAAGGTCACAACTCCTCGATTTACATCCCGTACCTACTCACTGCTAGGTGAAAAGGGGCTACACGTGAAAGGAGACACACCCAAATATCTCCACCCGGCCGGGGAATTGAACCCTAGTCCTCTGGCTTGTGAAGCCAGCACTCTAACCACTGAGCTACCGGGTGTTTCACTGTTTCACTGTTTGATCAGCTACAGTCTCTGACGAGACAGCCAGATGTTACCCTATGGAACGAGCTCAGAGCTCATTATTTCCGATCTACGGATAGGCCTGAGATCAGGCACACACCACACACCGGGACAACAAGGTCACAACTCCTCGATTTACATCCCGTACCTACTCACTGCTAGGTGAACAGGGGCTACACGTGAAAGGAGACACACCCAAATATCTCCACCCGACCAGGGAATCGAACCCCGGTCCTCTGACTTGTGAAGCCAGCGCTCTAACCACTGAGCTACCGGGCGTGTGAAACTTTCCAATCTGCAAGTCTATAATCCTTTGTGTGTGTGTGTGTGTATTCACCTAGTTCACCTAGTTGTAATTTTACAGGGCCTGGGTATCATACTCGTGTGGCCCAGTCTCCATATCTACACACATCCAACTTTCCTTTAAAACTATGCACACTCCTCGCTGACACCACCTCCTCACTCAAACCATTCCACACCTCCACACATCTTTGTGGGAAACTATATTTCTTCACATCCTTCAAGCATATTCCCTTGGCTATCTTTTTACTGTGTGATCTCGTAGTTCTATTTAAGTTTTCCTCTCTCAACATCATTTGCTCATTATCCACTTCATCCAGTCCGTTCAACAGTTTATAAACCTGTATTAAATCTCCTCTTTCTCTTCTTTGTTCCAAGGTAAGCAAATTCATTTCTTTTAATCTCTCCTCATAGGTCATTTCTGCCAATTCCGGAATAATTTTTGTTGCCATTCTCTGCAATCTCTCCAACTTCCTTATATGCTTCTTTTTATAAGGGGACCAAACCACTCCAGCATATTCCAATCTTGGTCTAATTACCGTACTAATTAATTTCTTCATCATATCTTTATCCATATAATGAAAGGCTAATCCAATATTTCTTATCAAATTATACGTTTCTCCAAACATCTTATCAATATGAGCCTCAAACTGCCCATGGTCTTGTATTATCACTCCCAAATCCTTTTCCTTTTCCACCTTTTTCAACACTACTTCTTCACCCATCTTATATGACCCTCTTGGCCATCTTCCACTCTTCCCCATCTCCATCACATGACTTTTGCTCAGATTAAATTCCATTTGCCACCTCTTGCTCCACTCCCAAATCTTATCCAGATCTGCCTGTAAAATTTCACAATCTTTATCACTCTTCACACACCTACACAACTTCGCATCATCCGCAAACAAATTAATATAACTGTTTACTCCCTCTGGCATGTCATTAATATATACAAGGAAAAGTATTGGTGCCAGCACTGAGCCTTGTGGGACTCCACTCTCCACCACCAACCAGTCCGACCTTGCATCCCTTATTACCGTTCTCATCTCCCTCCATCTCAAGTAGTTTTCCATCCACTTTAACACTTTTCCTTTCAGTCCTCCATAAATCTCTACTTTCCATAACAGTCTCTCGTGAGGTACCTTGTCAAAAGCTTTCTTTAAATCCAAATATACACAGTCCATCCATCCCTCTCTCTCCTGTATTTTGTCAACCACTCTTGAATAAAAGCTCAGTAGATTTGTTACACGTGACCTCCCTTTCCTGAAGCCAAATTGATGATCCGATAATAACTTATGATCCTCCAGGAACCGTATCCAATATTTCTTTATCACCCTCTCACAAATCTTACCGACCACACTTGTTAGAGACACAGGTCTATAGTTAAGAGGCTCTTCCTTACTGCCTCCCTTATAAATAAATGGGCACCACTTCAGCTCTCTTCCACTCTACTGGTACTTCCCCTGTTTCTAATGAACACCTTATAATATCATATAATGGATCAATCAATTCTTCTCTACACTCCTTCAATAATTTTCCTGAAACTTCATCTGGTCCCATCGCTTTATCATCTTTAAGTTCCTCCAACATTTTATATAACTCCTTTTTAGGTATCTTAATGTCCTCCATGTGCACATTTCCTTGTACATTCTGTGGCTTTACAAACATTGTTTCTTCAGTAAATACTTGCTGAAACCTATTATTTAGCAATTCCGCTATATTCTTAGGGTCATCTACTATCCCTTGCTCTCCTTTTAATCTTTCAATGGACTCTCTTTTTAAGTTTACCATTTATGAACCTGTAAAACAATTTTGGATGTTCCTTACTCTTGTCTACAATATCTTTTTCATATTTTCTTTCTTCCTCCCTCCTTACCCTCACATACTCATTTCTCGCCACTCTATAATTCTCCTTATTTAGTTCTCTCTTTTCCTTAGCCTTAACACAAGTTGCATTAAACCAATCCTTTCTTCCTTCCTCTCTCGGTTTATACTTTGGTACAAATTTCATAACTCCTTCTTTATAATATTTCATAAAAATCTCATATTTCTTTTGCACTTCTCTGATTTGTAATATCTCCCAATCTAATTTTCTGAAATAATTTTTCAAACTTTCTGTGTCCATCTTTCTATAATTCAATCTACCACTCCTGTATGTCTCGTCCTTCCTTCGCTGTGTTGTTGCTATCTGCATTTCCATAACCACATGATCACTCTTTCCCAAAGGACACTTGTATTGTATATCTCCACATAGGTACACTTCTCTTGTTAACACCAAATCCAGTCTAGCCGGTTCATCATCTCCTCTATATCTAGTATTTTCCTTCACCCTGTGCCATTTTTAATAGGCAAATGCACTAGCAATTAATAATACGTCAATCATGCTGAGACCTGGATGGACACACTATAATTGACACATAGAGAAAAATCTGCTTTCACTTTACCATGACAGATGTGTCTTTATTATCAAAATATAGTCATTCATCAAGTCATATCATATGGATCAATCATGAAATGCATGAAATAATACTTTTATTTTCCTTTATGAACAAGTTGACACACAACAAGTGTAAATGAGCTATAAAGGTTTGAACATGACCTCTTGACAAGCTGGGGCAGAAAACAACTCAGCACACCACATACACCTTGACTAACATTTCTCTGTCCTTCAGTACTCAGACATCATGAATCCAGTAAGACCACAGCAATAGGTTATGACAAGCTGACAAGCTCATTAAGAATCCACAAAATAAATTCTTCGAAATACAGTAAATTCCTAGTTAATCTTATACTGTTCGCTATACTAAAATTACAAAGCAAGCCTGTTTTGCAACCATTAAAAATTTTCATAGGTTCTTTATATATTTACAAAAAAAAAAAAAAAAAGCATCATCAGAAGTAGCAAAGCACAGAATTTTGACAGTTAATGATAAAGTTACAGCTCTGTCCTGGGTTCACGCTTAATTTTTATCCTCTGCACATAATTACCGGGGAAGGTTCCAAAGATGCCAGTTCTCTGACAGGTTCCCAAGAACCAGCCGTCTCTGCACTTATCCGACACCATCACCAGGTCATTCACCAGGAGTTCCAGCTCATCGTTCTTCTGAGGTTTGTAATGGTAGAGTGCTCGATATCTGGAAAGACAAATATCATGCTTCCTTGAGAGCCTTGCTTAAAAAATGCTTACATCTTGAAATCTCTACTTCAAAGTTAATACAATTGAACCTTGATTTAACGGATTCCGTCACAACAGACAAGATCCAATGGACAAACTCTGCAGATCTGAATGTTTGTCCGATAGTTTAAAACTTGCATAAGAAGCGTACTGAGAAAGGTCAAGTATACATACATGCACAAGGTTAGATAAGTTCATGGATAGGGATGATAGATGGAATTAGGTAGCTTTAAACACACAGGAACTGCCTGGTGGCCTGTTGCATCTTCCCTCTTTTCTTATGTTCTTATGCATAATACCTACAGACATACATACATACATACTGTATATATTGTACTGTCATTGCAAAAAGTTCAGGGGAATCAATCAAAATTAACCGACAATTTTTTTTATTTTGTTTTCCACTACATGGTTGGACACACATCTTCCAACCTCTTCCGTAAAACAAATCCTCATTGGTTTGTGACCTCACCTGCCCTCTCCCCCAACAGAGACAAGAAGAGTGAAGAGGGGGGAAGGAAAGTAGGGCAAGACTCAGATAGGGATTAGCACCTCTCTCTCTCTCTCTCTCTCTCTCTCTCTCTCTCTCTACATACATACATATATATATATATATATATATATATATATATATATATATATATATATATATATATATATATATATATATATATTGTTGTTGAAGTCTATAGTAACTTGATCATTATTCTTTTTTTGAAAGGAGCTTTTGTATTTTTCACACAGGGGTGCATTTGTCTGGTTGTAAATTCTGGAGAAGTGCGCCAAAATCCATGTTGTTCTTAATATGTTTTTTGGTCCTGTCTGGACCATCTTCAGGAGAAGAGTGAGGAGACTGGGCAGGCATAGAGCATCTTATGACTACTCGTGGGAGACTTGAATTTATTAAAAATAAATTGAAAAGTCTTCATAATCTTTCCTTTATTCATAGTAAGTATTCATGGTGAGTAAATTTATTTAAGTTTATTTATTTATATACTTTATTTGATTTTTTTCCTGCATTACACCTTCACTTTTTGGTATAGGAAAATAAACTAGGAACGGGTAGTGGAGGAAAAGTAGCAACAATGTCCACTCTCTCAGAGAGAGAGAGAGAGAGAGAGAGAGAGAGAGAGAGAGAGAGAGAGAGAGAGAGAGAGAGAGAGAGAGAGAGAGAGAGAGAGAGAGAGAGAGAGTACAGGTAACTCGATTCATCCAATAGATGCGTTCAAAGAGGCATCGCGTATATCAAAATTCGCGGAAAACAAACATGTAATTCTCATAAGAAACAATAGATAATAGGAGGGAATGCGGGATGTGGTAAAAAAAATTCATATAAAATCCTCTATTTATTTGGCTAAATTAACATGTTTTTATTATTTACCATTCTAAATACTAAAAGCATATTTAAAGTAAAGGGAAGAGCAAGATATAATGAGAGAAAGCAAAAAATAATAAGAGAAAACAACAAAACAAAGAATACGTAAACAAAACACTTACTGCATTCACACCACAGTCAGTCACTCTTCCTCTGAGCTTTACCACTTATATAAAATCCACTTATCAAAAATAACCCCACATGCAGAAGAAATTGAAGGACATTCTGGGGCCATATTGGTGAATTAAAGGCAGACTGAAGAGATCCCGTCTGTACTTAATGTTAGCAGACCGCAAATGAGACACGAGAAGAGCAGGAGCTGGATCCAAGATTCTTTAACGTCAGAGCAACCTCCTGCCGCGAAATGGCATCCATGAATGCTTGGAGGGACGGTAACGAGGTTGCTATGAGGTTGCTCTGAGGTTGTTGGGAACACCACCTCTCGAGGTGATGTTGCTGTCTTATATATATGCATTTATGTTCACAAAACAACATTTCTATTAGATTTTTCTTCTTGTGACCCTTTTAGCTTGCCTGTTGCTTTCACCACGATATTCTATGTTTCCACTCCTCTATTGACTGTTATAATGGATATCATATCTTAGTATTCATATACGCTCATGCCATGAGGATAACCTCAACTTCGTGGCACTGAGTGATAGTGAATTACTAATGAAATACCGTGGTATTTCATTAGTAATTAGTCAGGGCTGAGTCAATAGGGAGCTTTAAAAGAAGGTTAGATAAATTCATGGATGGGGAAGATAGATGGAATTAGGTAGATTAACCACACTGGAAATGCCTTGTACAGGCCTAGCGGCCTCTTGCAGCTTCCCTCTTTTCTTATGTTCTTATGTAATTCACTATCACTCAGTGCCACGGAGTCGAGATTATCCTCATGGTATGAGCGTATATGAATACTAAGATATGATATCTATTATAGCAGGTAATAGAGGAGTGGAAACATAGAATATGGTAGTGAAAGCAACACGCAAGCTAAAAGGGTCATAAGAAGAAGAAGTGGCCAAGTCGCTGCGAGTCTCCACCTCGTCTGTGGCCGATCTCATCTCTGCTTTTATTTTTTGGTATTCCATGTAAGATTTCACTTAATGCATTACAAAACAATCCTTTCTTGGGGGCAAGGTTTGTAAAAAGCTAATAGAAATGTTTTGTGAACATAAATGCATATATAAGACAGTAACATCACCCCGAGAGGTGATGTTCCCAGCAACCTGAGAGTAACCTCATAGCAACCTCGTTACCGTCCCTTCAAGCGTGCATGGATGCCATTTCACAGCAGGAGGTTGCTCTGACGTTGTTAAAGTGTCTTGGATCCAGCTCCTGGCAGCCAATGAGCACTTTAAGGCAGGCTACCAACCTCCACCCACCCTCAGCAATGAATCTTTGTGGATGCTATTTTACGAAGGTTGGTATTTGAGCAGCAGGTTGCTGAGGAGGTTGTCTGTACCAACATAGACAACAGCCTGGTTCTTGGATCCGGCCCCGGAGATCCCACCTATTGGCCAGCTGAGGAACTCTCTGGCACGCAGTTTGAAATTGCGTCTGGCGCTCAGTTTGAAAATGCAGTTGGGCCAAATCGCATATAAGCAAACCGATTGCGCAAATTAAATTAATTATAATATTTTTTCAGTTGTGTTATAACAAAAACACATAAATCAAACATGCGTAAATCGAGTTACCTGTATGTGTGTGTGTGTGTGTGTGTATTTACCTAATTGTAACATACGGGAAAAGAGCTATGCTCGTACTGTCCCGTCTCCATATCTACTCATGTCCAGCTTTTTCTTAAAATCATGAATATTCCTTGCGTTGACCACTTCCACGTCTAAACTATTCCATGCTTCCACCCTTCTATGAGGGAAGCTATATTTTTTCACATCTCTCCTATAAGTGGCCATTTTAGTTTTTCCCATGCCCTCTCGACATTCTTTCATTCCACATACACAGATCTTCCCTATCCATTTTTCCATGCCAATCATCACTCTGTATATTGCTATCAGGTCTCCCCTTTCTCTTCTGTTTTCCAGGGTCGGAAGTTGCATTCTTTTCAGTCTGTCTTCATAAGTCAAATCTCTTAAGTCAGGCACCATTTTGTTGCAGCCCTCTGTACTTTCTCTAGTTTCCTTATGTGTTTCTTTAAGTTCGGAGCCCACTGTATTGTTGCATATTCAAGCCTCGGTCTTATCATTGCAGTAATTATTTTCTTCATCATTTCTTCATCTAAATATACGAACGCCACTCTTATGTTCCTCAATAAGTTCAATACTTCTCCAATTATTTTGTTTATATGTCTCTCTGGCGATAGGTCATTGGTAATTGTCACCCCAAGGTCTTTTTCTTCATGACTGGTTTTATGTCTTCATTTCCTATCTTGTACATACTCCTGATTCTTCTTTCACTCTTGCCAAACTCTATTTTCTTGCATTTTGTCGTGTTGAACTCCATTTGCCATGTACAGCTCCATTTCCATATTCTGTCCAAGTCTTCCTGGAGTAGTTCGCAATCTTTGTCACATCTCACTTTTCTTAACAATTTTGCATCGTCTGCAAATAGGCTCACATAACTGGACACCCCATCCACCATGTCATTTATGTAGACCGCGAACATTACTGGTGCCAACACTGATCCCTGTGGAACTCCACTCTCCACCAAGCCCCATTCTGATGGTCTGTCCTTAATTATTGTTCTCATTTCTCTTCCTACCAAAAAGTCTTCCATCCATTTTAGTAAACTGCCATGCACTCCTCCTACCATTTCAAGTTTCCAGATCAGTCTCCGGTGTGGTACCTTATCAAAGGCCTTTTTTAAATCCAGATATATTCCATCAGCCCAACCATCTCTTTCCTGTATTACATCTATCACCCTCGAATAGTAACATATCAGGTTTGTCGTGCATGAACGCCCTTTTCTAAAACCAAATTGACACTCACAAAGTATGTCATTTTTCTCCAAGAAGTCTGTCCATCTATTCTTCACCACCCTCTCACACATCTTAGCTACCACACTTGTAAGTGACACTGGTCTATAGTTCAATGGGTCTCTCTTGTTACCTGATTTATAAATTGGGACAATGTTAGCTCTTTTCCAGTCTTGGGGCACTACACCTTCCCTTAATGAGGCATCAATTACTTCACAAACTTTTTCTGCCAGTTGCTCCTGCATTCTCTTAAAATCCATCCTGATACCCCATCAGGTCCCACAGCTTTTCTCACTTCTAAACTCCCCATCATATTCTTGATCTCCTCCACAGTTACTTGAAACTCCTTCATAATCCCTTTCTGTTCCATTACCAGTGGTTTGTCAAAAGCAGTCTCCTTTGTGAATACCTTCCGAAAGCATCCATTCATAGCCTCTGCCATTTCCTGGGATCTTCACTGCATACTCCATTTACTTCTAAACTTTCAATACTTTCTCTATTTTTGATGTTGTTGTTCACATGTCTGTAAAAAGCCTTGGTTGGTCTTTACATTTATCAATTATATCCTTTTCTTGTTTTTTCTTTCTTCTCTTCTAATCAACACATATTCATTTCTTGCTCTTTTGTAACTTTCCCACTGCTTAATCCGTCTTTTCCTTCTCCACCTCTTCCATGCATCCTCTTTTCTTGTTCTAGCCTTTTCACATCTATCGTTAAACCAGTCCTGCTTTCCAACTTCTCTATGTTGTCTTATTGGTACAAATTTTTCTCACCTTCTTTGTATATTTTATAAATTCCTTCCACTTTTCATTTGCTCCTTAGCACTCTTGAATTTCATCCAATTTGTCTCTTGAAAGAATTTCTTTAGGTTTCCAAAATCTGTCTTGGCATAATTCCATCTTCCCACTTTATATTCTTCATTTCTTCTAGATTTCTCTTCATCTATCACCTTGAACTCCAAAACTGCATGATCACTCTTTGCTAAAGGGCACTCCACCCTCATCTCCTCAATGACCATTGGCTCTGTACTAAAGACCAAGTCCAGTCTTGACGATGCTCCTCTCCTCCAAACCTAGTATCTTCTTTGACCCACTGAGTTAACACATTTTCCATTGCCAGTGTCAATAGTGTATTTCCCCATGTTGTCTCTGATCCTTCCATTGACCAGTCCTCCCAACACACCTCTTTACAATTAAAATCTCCCATCATTATAGTTCGTTCACAGCCACCCAACATTTCTTCCAGACATGTTCCTGTATCACTTATCATTTCTTCATATTCCTGTACTGACCATGCATTTGTCTTAGGTGGTACGTACACCACTATGTAGTGCCTCTTTTTCCTTCATTAGTTTCTGCTCTGATCTTTAGCACTTCTGCCTTTCCCATACCTTCTTTCACTTGATCCACCTTTATATCTTTTTTAACCAGCAACATCACTCCTCCTCCCATCTTACCTACTCTATTTCTTTTCCAAACATTATATTTCCCTTCTCCAACCATCATCAGGTCTTCTCCTTCTCTCAGTTTTGTTTCAGTAAGACCCACAATATCTGGGTTCTTGTCCTCAAGTAATCGTTGAGTTCTAAAATCCCGATATCACTCCATTTATGTTGGAATACATTACATTCCGCTCATACGTAAGTTTCTTTAGTCCTTTCTTACTGTACTTTTCTGGGTTATGAACCACTTCCTCAGTCTCATATCCAAGATTCTCCAGAAAAACTCTTTCTTCTCCTCTTCTGTCCTCTCTTCATTTTTTCAAAGCCTCCTTTCTCAGCTCATTTAACATTTCTCTTTCCTTTTCACCGAGATCTCTTCTCAACCAAATCTTCCTTGTTGTTTCCTGCTGGGCTAGCCTCCATGACTTCTCCACCAATTCATCTACATCCTTTTGTGACTTAAGTTTGATTCTTATTGGCCTCATACCTTCTCTTGTGAACTTTCCAATTCTATGGAAGTCCTCTATTTCTTGTACTAGGTCTTTTCCCTCCTCCTGCACCACATTAAGTGTGTGTGTGTGTGTGTGTGTGTGTGTGTTCACCTAGTTTTATATTACAGGGTTAGAGTGGGGCTCACAGTGACCTGTCTCTATATCTAATTTTATTCAACTTTTCCTTAAGTTTGTGCACACGTAGTGATGTTATAATTTCATTATTCATGTTGTTGCAGATATTCACTGTCCTATTTGGAAAACTGAACTTTCAAAGTTTTTCTGAAATTGACTTTTCATGATCATCTTGGAGTGTCCTCTTCTCCGTCTATTTACATTTTCACTGAGTGATACAAAGTCTTGTGTATCTATCTTTTCTATATGGTTTACCATCTTGGACATCATTATTGGATTTCCTCTCTCTTGTCTATTCTTCAAAGTTGGTAGTTCCATTTCCTTTAGTCTATCTTCAAAGGAAAGGCCCTTTATATCTGGCACCATCTTTATGACTATCCTTTGGATTCTTTCTAGTTTCTTGATGTCATTTTGCATGTGTGGTGACCGTACTATTGCTGTATATTCAAGTCTAGGTCTTACCATCATGCTTATGATCTTTTTCATTATACTCTAGTCCGTGCAGTTAGATACCATCCTGATATTTGATAGTGTCTTGTATGTTGAAGCAAATGTGTCTTTTTGGTGTCAGGATGTCTTGTACAATCCCCTTTTCTTCTTTGTTTTTCATTATAACCTCTTCTCCCATTTTGTACTCCCACGTAGGTCTTCTATTACTTTCACTCATTTCCATCACATTTTTTTTTGGAGAAGCATTAAATTCTAATTTGCATAGGAGTCTTCTTCTATGTGGTACTCTGTCAATAGCTTTTTTAATAACTAAATATACGGTGTCAATCCATCCATCTCTCCCTTGTACTTCATCTATTATTCTTGTAAAAATGCTTTTATTCATACATTTTTGTATGTACAAGGTGGTATAAAAAAAAAAAAAAAAAACATTTGAAAAGCCAGTTCCCTTAAATATTAAAACAGAATTAGTTAAATGTCCGGGAAAAATGTCTTGACACCTCTCTCTCATGATCTTCCTTTCCTAAAACCAAATTAGGAGTTATTTATTATCTCCTTTCCCTCCAGATATTCAACCATTCTTCTTTAATAACAATTTCACAGATCTTTTCCATAACACTAGTTAGCGACATTGGTCTATAATTTAGGGGCTTGGTCTTTATTCCTCCTATATTTGCTCTTTTCCACTCCCTTGGTACCTTCCCTTCCATTAGAGAGCTGTTAATTACAGCCCATATTGGTTCCAACAGTTGTTCTCTAAATTGTCTCAGTGTCTATCCACACAGTCCATATGGCTCCATTGCCTTTCTTGCATCTACCTTTTCTAGTAATACTCTAACTTTCTGTTTTTGCACCACAACGTGTCTTAATCCTTCCTATATCGCATGGCTGCTTGGCTCTATCAACTCTTCTACTTCATTAAATACTGATTCATTCATAAGTTCACTTATTTCTTCTGTTGTTTCATACATCTTATTTCCTTTAATTAACTTAGTTTGTCATTTTTCCATTCATTTACTTGAAAAAAGCTTGGATTCCTTCTCATGTCTTTTCACTATATCATCAAAATTTCTCTCTTTCTCTCTTCTTATTATAATATATTCATTACATTCCAATTTACTTCTTCCTGTTTACTTCATTCCACTGTTTTCTTATTTTTTTTTCCAGGCTGCATCTTTAAACTTTAAAGCTTTTGCACATATATCATTATACCAGGAGTGTTTGCTCTCTTTTACACTGTATTTAGGAACATATTTCTTTATCCTGTCACTATACTTGTCTAGAAATATATTCATACTTCTCTTAACTTGCATATTTTCCTCCCAATCAATACTACAAGTAATTTCTTAACACTTCAAAATTGGTCTTGGTGTGATTCAATAATTTATGTTTATATTTCAAAATTTTGTGATCCTATAATCCAATTTCTAAAACCACATGAGCACTTTTTTCCTATTGGTCTATGATATTTGATGGTTGGACAGGGCTCTCATTCTTTTGTAAAAACCAAATTCAGTATAGATGGTTCTTCTTCCTCTATATATGATGGTAGGATATATGTGAAGCTTCAAATTTCTAATCAAATACATGTCATCACTACTGAAGCAGGACTTACAGATTTTCTAGATATGTATCCAGTACTGAAAGGAGTAACAACCACTTAGATGTAAAAGTAAATTAATATAACTGCTTGTTTAAATTCTATTATTATCTTACCATTCACAATTTTTCAAAATACTTACTGAGCATAACAACCTACCGGAATTACTTAATATCTGTTTATCCGTTAATAGTGATACACAATTCGCTATATCCTAGATACTTTACTGTATTATCATATTTTTTATATATTTTTTTATTTCTTCTTGTATTGCACATTTTTCTAATTCCATTGATTTCATGTATGTTTTCTCTATTACTATATATATATATATATATATATATATATATATATATATATATATATATATATATATATATATATATATATATATATATATATATATATATATATATATATATATATATATATATATATATATATATATATATATATATATATATATATATATATATATATATATGTTTTAATGTTGTTGCTTCTCCTCCTCCTCCTCCTCCTCCTCTTTTGGTACTAGTTTTAGCTGTAGTATTAGCGTCTACTTTTCTTGATCCTCCTCAATATCTCCATACAACTTGACAATGTTGAATGGTTTCTCCTACTTCTATTACTACAATTACTACTGCTACTATTAATAACATCAATAATACTACTGCTGCAACTACTACTACTACTACTACTACTACTACTACTACTACCACTACTAGTACTACTACTACCACTAATACTACTACCACCATTGCTATTAATACCACCACTACTACTACTATTGCTACTGCTACTACCACTACCATTATTATTACTTCTTTACTTCTCTACTTCTTCTCATCCCTATTCTGTCCATCTTCCTAATGCAAGAGTTAACCAGTATCTTCACTCCTTCATTCCCTACACTGGTAAACTCTGGAACTCTCTACCTGTGTCTGTATTTCCACCTGCCTATGACTTAAACTCTTTCAAAAGAGGAGTGTCAAGACACCTCTTACGTTAACTGGACCCTCCTTTTAGATTTTTTTGTTTTTTCTCTTTATACTATTCCTCTTAACAGGGCCTGGCAACCAGCGGATTTTTTTTCCAACTTTGTTTTCCCTTGGCCAGTGCCCTTGTAATGTAAAAAAAAAAAAAAAAAAAATAACTCTTAACACCACTACTACCACTACTACTCCTGCTACTACTACTACTACTATAACTAATATATGTACTACTGTTAATACTTTAACTTGCACTACTACTACTGTTCCTTATACTAATAATCCTCTTACTACTACTACTACTACTACTACTACTACTATAACTACTATTACCACCACCACTATCACCACTACTATTTATAACTGTTGATATTGATTATGTTTCTAATACTACAATTATCCCGTCATTTGATTTGCCTCTTAAGATGGCACTTATTCCATCTGATTTCATGAGTCATTCTACTTATTTTCTTTGGCATACCTTAGGAGCCATATATGCTTTGCTGTTCTATCTTTTTTCTATTATTTGCTTGTTTGTTTTTTAGTATTACTTATTATGGAGAATTTATATAAGTCATTATATGATGATAATCTCATAAATAATAACACAACTAACACTTTCAACCTAGAATTAAGTCAAATTGAAAAAAATTGCAGGACATCAAGACATCAACTGTTTATCTAAGTATTATAACTATGAAGAATACACTTCAGCTTTAAACCCATTAGCTAACAACTACATCAGTGTTATACATATTAACATTAGATCTTTACACAAAAACTTTGATATACTGAAGTCTTTTCTAAATTGTATACCTAAACCACCTGAAGTCATTGCAGTTACAGGAACATGGCTACAGCAAAACACTAAATACCTTTATTTTTTGGAGGGTTATGAATCATTCCACTTAACAAGGACTGACAGAGAACACGGAGGGATCACTGTTTTTACTAAAAATTAAATCAAAGCAGAACTACTAATGCAATATTCTTTCATTAATGAAAACATTGAAATCTGCACTTCTAAGCTAGAATTAGGGAACACTAAATATATCATTTTAGTAATTTACAGGCCCAACAGCAAACACATAGCTGTCAATGAATTTACTAACGTCATGAATGAGTTATTAAATAATGACATATTCAGACATAATAAATCAATCAATATAGGTGACTTCAACATTAACTTACTAGAACATTCATCTGACCTCCCTACCAATTTGTTTCTGAATTCCTTACAATCAGTTAATTTTTACCCTCATATATCCAGACCTACAAGATTTCCTGATAGTCCTGCCCTTGGCCAACCTTCACTGCTAGATCACATCTGGACTAATTTCCTACTTCGCTCTCTATCAGGTATCATTCACTTTTCAATATCAGATCACCTTCCTATATTCATAAATATCAACAATGAAGCCTTTCCAAATACCAAACATAAGATAACATACAGAGTTATTAATGCCAATAATAATAACATATTTACTAGTGAATTAGAAGGCATAAACTGGGAAGAACTACTTGTCCTGCCAAATACAAATGAAAATTTTAACCTTTTCCACAATATAGTTAATGAATGCTACAATAAATGCTTTCCTATCAAAACCAAATTTAAAACAGCTAAAAGAAGACTTCATAATGCATGGTTATCCAGTGGAATACTTAACTCAATCAAACACAAATGTAAATTACTTAAAATGTATAAATTAGGAATAGTTTCACATCACACTTTTAAACAGTACATAAATCAGCTCACTCAAGTTGTTTGATCTGCCAAAACTAACTATTATCGCCAAATCTTCATAAACTTTAGAAATAATACGAAGAAAATTTGGCAAGCAATAAATTAAATAAAAGGTAACTTTCAAAATAAAGACACAATTAAGACATTGCAATATGATAATAAAGTACTAAGTGATCCTTTAAACATCTCACATGCCTTCAGTAATTATTTTTCTAAAATTGCACCTGATCTGGAGAGCAAACTTCCTCACTCAAATAAAAATCCATTAGATTACCTCAAAGAAAATTATCCAAATTCCATGATAGTTCCCATTATCACTACATATGAAATGAATTCAGTAATTAAGTCTCTTAAAAACAAAACCTCTGATATAAATGATATTTCGGCTACCATCATCAAAAGTAACACTAATCTTTTATCAATCCCTTTAACAATACTTTTTAATCAGTCTGTAACAAATGGAATTTTCCCTGACATGTTGAAAACCGCAAAAATTACTCCCATTTATAAATCTGGCCCTCATGATGACCCCAAAAATTATAGACCAATTTCTCAACTTACAATATTTTCCAAAATATTTGAGACATTAATGAAAAAACATTTAATTCATTCCTTAGAACACAAAAATATTCTTAATCCTTCGCAGTATGGTTTTAGACAAAATTGTAGCACTTTTAAAGCATTGAATAAATTTTCTAATGACATATTTACAGCTATTGACTAGAAGTTTTCTGTTTTATCAGCATTCATTGATTTTGCTAAGGCATTTGACACAATAAACCATAAAGTTCTCCTTAATAAAATGCACCACTATGGAATTCGCAGCCCTATTTTTTCATGGTTTACAGATTACTTAACAAACAGGCGTCAATACACTTCCTTTAGTTATGCAAATTCATCTTCAACCTTAATTACTCTCGGTGTACCACAAGGCACTGTGCTTGGACCTCTATTATTTCTCCTCTACATCAATGATATATCTGATATTTTTTCTGACTCTAAAAGCATCTTAATTGCCGATGACATGACAGTTTATCTAATAGGAACAGACCCGAATCAACTTGTTTTTAGTGCTAACAATGAACTTAAAAAAACTATATCAATGGTGCCTTTGCAATGGGCTCACAATAAACACTGACAAAACTTACTTTATGGTATTCACTGGTAAAACTATGCTGGATTTACCTAATGTACTAATAACAGAATAATTAATAAAATTGATAAATTCAAGTTCCTTGGTGTTACTTATGATAGCTCTTTAAATTCTAAGTACCATATAGATAATATTACATTAAAAATATCGAGACATATTGCATTACTTTATCAAATCAGAGATTTTATGCCACCGTATATCCTAAAATCCATCTACTTTGGTCATATTCACACATTGCTAACATACTGTAACCCTATTTGGTCCACTGCTTACCCTACATTCCTAACTCCTTTAAAATTACAGTTCAAGAAAGTTGTCAGAATTATAGCTAACAGCACCTACCTTGAACACACTGACCCTCTTTTCAAACAGACCAAACTTTTAAAACTTAATGATATAACAAAGCTTGCTATAGCCGCACACATGTATAACAATAAAAATTATATTCACAGCATTCTTCCATCACATGATTATAGTACGCGCCACCGTGGTCATCTTACTTTACCGATACATTGCCTTTCTAAGTTTCAGCATTCAACTAATTATCTAGGACCTGTTAAATGGAATACTATTCCTCACAAAATTCAAGAAGCATCATCTCTCAATGCATTTAAAACAATGCTATAAAAACATATCTTGTCTAACTACTAATCTATGTCCTGCTAAATCATATGTACCAAGTGCTGTTCTAATATGGGTTTATAAATTTTCACTCTTGATGATTTGTAAAATATACATTGTGTCAGTTAGTTGTGATTGTTATCATTATTATCATTATTACTATTATTATTATTATTATTATTATTATTATTATTATTTATTATTTGTTGTTATGATCATTATTATTATCTATACTATTGTTATTATTATCAATAATATTAATATCATTATTGTCATTATCATTTATATCAATATTAATATTATTATCATTATTATTATTATTACTCTTATTATTACTATTATTATAATTGTTATCATTTGTATTTTCATTATGATTATTATTACAATTAATATTATTATTACTATTATTATTATTATTATTATTATTATTATTATTATCATTATTATATTTATTATTACTATTATTATTATTATTATTTAAATTAACTTCAGAAAAAAACATTTCGTTTGTTGTAGCTAACATTATTAGTTATTATTATTATTATTAAAATAGTTCTTATTCCACCAGTCAGTATAACTATTTTATACTCTGATACGTACTTGCCTGAAAAGTTCTACATTATATAGGCTAGCTTAGTTTAACTATAAAGATTGCATATACTCATACATACCAGTATGTACAATGACTTGGCTATAAATAAATGTTTCAAATGTTCCAAATGTTTCAAATGTTACCTTGTATAGTCCATCACCCATTGATCCAATGTGTTTACACTCTTTCCCCACAATGTTCAGCATAATAACTGTTTGTATCCAATTCATCCTAATTTACATGTTTGCAGTTTAGATCTTCCACAAGTACCACTCTTCTGTCCTTTTCTATCATATTGTCCAGGCAGTTTAGTACATCTATTTGCATTTCTTTGTGTACATTACTCTTCGGTGGGACATATGTTACTATGATACTCCTCCTTTCTCTCCCAGGGCCATTGGTCCTAATTGTTAAGATTAAAACCTCTGCCAGTCCATCTCCATACTGTACCTCCTCCACCAATATATGCTTGAGGCCAATATCAATATTCCTTTAACGAACCAGTGAGCCCCAAACTTTTAGTCCATTGCATGGAGGTTCAAGTGCATGTCAGCAGAGACTCTCACATTAGAGACTGGTATTAATGTAAAGCTTTCAAGAGACTCACGTCTGGAATACCTTTGGAACTCATGAATGCTAGTTTTCTTTCTTTTTTCCACTTTTGATTAAACAATTTTACATGCTTGATAATGACTGATATGCAAATTTGTAATTAATTTTCAAACTTCATCTTAGAAAGTAGTCAAAGTTTCCATGAAGTATTCCTGGCTTAGTCAAATAAGACAATGAAGACAGCACTCACGGGACAGATTTTTGCAGGGTGTTGACGGTGAAGGATTGTGGGTGAGGTCTGGATTCATTTTGAATGCTCAGTTGTCCCTGTAATCCACAAAAGAGGAAAATTTTATATAATTGATTTCAACAAGAGATTTTTAACCTGCCTTTTTTTTTTTCCAAAAGACTAGGCAGAGCAGTTCATCTTCAAAAACTTGGCAAGGATGTTTTCTCATAAGTTTGAGCCTGAAAATTAGATCTATTAACTGAAGCAAGAAAGCACTTAAGACATTATTTCATTAATTCTATAGGGCTTACTAAGGAATGATTATCATTACTGGATACTTAAATCAAGAACATTATATCTCCGAGTGGCCCATAAGCTTGATATTATACTATTTACGATAAAGCACCTGCATTCCCACCAAAAAATACAAGAGAAATGTTGATCAACTGAATGAGATTGGCTACTGAATCTTGATACAGGCAACTGTTTTATATATATATATATATATATATATATATATATATATATATATATATATATATATATATATATATATATATATATATAAAGTTATTTCTGAGACTGTACACACCAAGGTGGAGTTGGAAGAGGCACAATTGTAGAGGAGGTTAGGTGCAGGCAGGGCGGGGAGTGGCACAGGCAAGGAGCTGGGAGTCGCTGGCAATGATACATCAAAACAACTGAAAAACTTCCAAATTTCTGAGAATGTTAAGCTTAAGGAAAAATTCTGAAAGTGAAATCTTACCTGTCATATTACACAGAACCAGCTAAAACAGTACAAAGAGACAGCATCTTCTTTGATTAATGCATATTGAAGATGGGAACAAAGGTTTTTTTACTGTAAAATTAGTTGCAAATGAAGTAGTTCAATTTTGCAGCCATTACACTTTCATACTTGTGACTGTGAATGATTGGTAAACATATTGCTAAGTGTGGATGACACTTAACATTCATACAAAAATTTCACAAATACAAAATATGAACATTATTTAGCACAAACTTATGTAGAGACAGGCACATGTTGATTTTTAATATAATAGAAACATTTGAAGCAACATCTATTAGTTCCCTGTAGGGTTTAAAGCATCATAGCTAACATGCAACTATTATCATAAGTCTTTGTGTATCTCATGAGCACAGAAACCAAAAGTGGAAACGGTATGCAACACATGACAAATTTACTAAGTATTTAGTAGTAGATGATGTACAAGAGACAGATGGATGGGTTGATGCAGTTTGTTTAGATATCAAAAAGGCTTTTGACATAGTACAACAAAGCAGACTCTTATGGAAAATAAAACATATAGAAGAAATACAGGTAAGCATATTAAACTGGATGGGGATCTATTTAATAAGAAGAAAAATGAGGACAGTTGTCTTGATACACCTAAAAGATTATCACCACCGGGTTAGTAAAGAAAAAAATATGAACAATAAAATAAGGAGAAAACTATGAAACATGTATATTCTAGATAGAGAAAGATTTGCTATGATACAAGACATGGGGATATTGCCATGAAGAAGGCTAGTTAATATCGAATTGTGAGTAGATGAGTCAAGTTACTAAGAAAAAAATTATTGGCATAATATGTAGCAGTCATGGATGTAATAGTAATTTATGTACTGGATGTGTTATTATGAAGCAAAAATCAGTATGAGAAGGGAAAGTCGTTATCAGAAGTAATGTTATCATAAGTAACAGACATTTAACAGAGAGAGAGAATATTAATTTAATTTCAGACAAGTTCTGCTGTTGTATAAGAATTAATTGATATTGGAGAGAAAAGGTTACAGGATGCACACTTATCTTGCCAATGATCTTGGCAAATAAAAGGAAAGAAAAAAAGGTACGGTAATACTCCGCTTAACGAACGTTCATTTAATGAATTTCCGGTTTAACATACTATATTAAGTTAGACCAAAAATCCGCATAACGTACAACCACATCCGTTTTAGCAAATTTCCTGGGTTTGAATTTGCCGGGTGAGGGACCAGACACGGTAGTTTCGCTGTGATTGGCTGGCTCCCCGCCTCTGTCTCTAGTGCTCCTAGAGCTGGATCCAAGATTCTTTAACGTCAAAGCAACCTCTTGCAGCGAAATGGCATCCATGAACGCGTGAAGGGACGGTGACAAAGTTGCTATCAGGTTGCTCTGAGGTTGCTGGGAACACCACCTCTCCAGGTGGTGTTACTGTCTTATATAATGCATTTATGTTCACAAAACAACATTTCTATTAGCTTTTTACAAACCTTGCCCCCAAGAAAGGTTTGTTTTGTAATGCATAAAGTGAAATCCTACATGGAATACCAAAAAATAAAGCAGAGATGAGATGAGCCACAGATGAAGCGGAAGACTTGCAGCCACTTGACTGCTTCTTCTTCTTCTTGTGACCCTTTTGCTTGCATGTTACTTTCATCATGATGTTTATGTTTTCACTCCTCTATTGCTTGCTATATATATATATATATATATATATATATATATATATATATATATATATATATATATATACAGTAAGGTCTCGGTTTACGTCAGAGTTACATTCCTGAAACATGATATAAGTTGATTTTGTACGTAACTCGAGCTTCCGTACATTTCACAGCATATTATCGCGTTTTCAACCAATCATCGTTTATGGTCATTCAGGTAAGTAAAAGGTTATATTGTTATATTGTTATATTATTTACAAGTATGTAGGAATATGAAACACAAGCTTGTTTTTGTTGTTGATTAGGGCCGTGAACGCAAAGGACTGCAGGTTGCCGCAAGGGTGTACCCCTGAGGCCGCCAGGAGGGTGGGCAGGTCGAATGTTGTGACGGCAAGGGCGGACAGCTGGGAGCGTAGTGCAGTGCGGTGGGAGTAGAAGTGTGGGCAGCGGAGCAGGAAATGCAATAGGAAAGGGCAATAGGGATCAGCAGACAGGCGCAGATGGTGCAAGTGAGCTGCGAGTGTCGTGTGGCCCAGGCGAAGGCTCCAGATTTGTTATTGTTGTGATGGTGGGTGCACGAGCCCTCAAAGTCATCAACCTCCCCATTGTCATGGTAACGGGCTTCCCATTTTCTTCTTCCCTCCCTCACACACAGCTGCTGCCTCACTCGCTCACTCATTCCATTTTCCTTTTCTTAGCATCACTGCTGTCACTAAGGAGGCGTGGCAGATAACTCCTGAGGTGTGTATGATTCAAGATTACCAGCTGTTCCACCACCTCAGGAATCAGCGCAGGGGGGAGGAGTGGCCCTGATTTGCCGCTCTGACCTCAGCCCCTCACACCTACACGTCGACGTCCCCGCCGGATTGGAGGCCCTGTGGGTGAGGGTTACCCCCCCTGCCCCCTGCAACACAGCCTCCATCATTGTGTGTGTTGTCTACCACCCTCCACAGGCCGCCACTGCACGATTGCTCACTGATCACATCATCGAGACTGCTGATGTTCTACGGGTGAGATTTCCTGGAGCCAATCTGGTAATCTGTGGTGACTTCAACCGCTTGGATGTCAGTGAAATCCCGCACCAGCTACACCTCACCCAGGTCGTGGACTTCCCCACCCACCACCAGTCCACCCTCGACCTTATCATGACAGACCTGACCCAGCAGTACTCGCCTCCCAAGCCACTCCCCCCCATGGGACGCAGCACCCACCTCTCCATCCTGTGGACACCCACCCCCACCACCTCGGTTCCCAGGTCAACTGTCACCAGATCCCACAGGCCCATGCCTGACTCTGCCATGAGGGAATTTGGGCAGTGGCTGACACATCACCCGTGGACCGAGGTACTGGATGAGGAAGATGTTCACACAAAATGGCGGAACTACTTCACCACCACTTCCCCGCCAAGAACATCACAGTGGACCCATCTGATGCCCCTTGGATGACGCCCTGCATCAAACGACTCCTTCGTCAGCGTGACAGGGCTTTCCACTCTAGCCCTGACCAGTACAGGAGATTAAGGAACAGAGTTATCAGGGAGATCAAAACAGCCAAGGCAAGCTACTACCCAGACAAAATTCACCATCTCAAGCTTGCTAACAACAGACAGTGGTACGACAAGATTAAGTCTTTGTGTGGTTTACAAAAACAAGCCTCTTCTCTTCCCTGTATTTCACACCTTTCACCTGACAACGCGGCCGAAGAGATTAACGGTCACTTCGCTGCGATCTGTCTGACACTCCCTCCCCTTCACTCTACTACTAGTTAATCTTTGAAAGATCACTTAGGTTTGCTGAGATACCTCAGGACTGGAAGTTAGCTAATGTTACTCCAATATTTAAAAAGGTAGGAAGGATGATGCGAATAATTATAGACCGATCAGTTTAACTAGTAGAGTATGTAAGATACTAGAGAAAATCATTAAGGGTAGTATTTGGGAGCATTTAAATGAGAATAGATTAATTAGAGATACCCAACATGGCTTTAGATCAGGGAGGTCCTGTCTTACAAATTTGCTCGATATCTTAGAATATATTACCAAGGAGTTAGATGATGGAAATAGCATAGATGTTATATATCTAGATTTTAGCAAGGCGTTTGATAAGGTACCGCATAGGAGACTAGTGTACAAATTGAGACTACATGGGATAGGAGGTAGGTTAGTTGATTGGATTAGTGAATGGCTTTCTGATAGGAAACAGAGAGTAGTATTAAATGGGGCAATGTCTGAGTGGAAGGAAGTGGTTAGTGGGGTACCCCAAGGATCAGTGCTAGGACCTCTTCTTTTCTTGGTGTACATCAGGGGCGGGCAACCTCCGGCCCGTGGGCCACATCTGGCCCGCGAAGGCTTAGCGTCCGGCCCGCCACCCTGCTAGGCTTTATTAATGCAATCTGGCCCGCGGACCTCCCACTAAAAGTAGAGAAGAAACTCTAATAAATTTTAAGTTTTCAAATGAATAAATTATACTAGTGAATTACTTTACATTTCATTATTATTATTATTATTATTATTATTATTAGTAGTAGTAGTAGTAGTAGTTGTAGTAGTAGTCGTGTGTGCATACGTTTTCTTTTATTACTATAGTATTCCATGCATTTGTCTGAGATTTCGTTTTTCACTCCGGCCCGCGACCTCCTTCCAAGAGTCTCATCTGGCACTCACTCTAAAAAGGTTGCCTGCCCCTGGTGTACATTAACGATTTAGATATAGGAATTAGTAGCAAAGTATCAAAGTTTGCAGATGATACTAAGATAGCATGTGCAGTACAGGGTGAAAAGGACAATTACAGAATACGAGACCTGGACAGGCTGATAGCATCGGCAGACAGGTGGCAGATGGAGTTTAATTCTAAAAAGTGTCAGGTTATGTATTTAGGTAAAGACAACACAAACTTTAACTATGAGATGGAGGGATATTGGCTAGAGGCAGTAGAGGAAGGAAAGGATTTAGGAGTAGTGATAGACAGGACTATGAAATTTTCAAAGCAATGTTTAGAAGTAAGAAATAGGGCAGATAGGATCCTGGGTTTTATAAATAGAAATGTTAGTTATAAAAGTAAGGAAGTGGTGCGTAGCTTATATAATTCCTATGTTAGGCCCCATTTAGAGTATTGCATACAGGCCTGGTCACCCCACTATAGGCAGGATATCAACATGTTAGAAGCAGTTCAGAGAAGAGCAACTAGGATGATACCAGCATTAAAGCGCCTGGAGTATAGAGATAGATTAAAGGAATTAAACATGTTTTCATTTGAGAGGAGATGTATAAGAGGGGATATGATAAAGTTATTTAAAATGTTCTCAGATACAAACTACATAGATGTGAGATCTTTCTTTACCTTAGAGGAGGGAAATAGGACTAGAAATCATGGCAGGAAGAGTAGAAAGCAAGGCTGCAGGTTAGATATAAGAAAATATTTCTTTAGTCATAGGGTGGTAGACTTCTGGAATGCATTGCCATTGTAAATAGCACTAGTTTGACAATGTTTAAAAACAGATTAGATAAGCACTTAAATTTATTAGATTTATAATTATGTATAGCACTGCATGATAGTTTTTATAAGAAATTTACTATAGTTAAACAAGACATGATCCCCATGTATGGGAACCACAAATTGTAGAGGATTTTGCTGCAGGACTTAGCCCTGTTAATGGGCCAAATATTTAGAATTAGTATATAATGTATTGTGTACTTGTAAGTGTATCTTTTAGTACTGATGACGAGGTTGCTGTGCGACTGATACAGGATAACCTAGATGGGCCCTGGTGGCCCTTTGTTATCCTATTATTTATGTTATGTTATGTTATGTTACTCTCCCAGCCTACCTCCCTGCCCCCTCCCCTCCACCCCCTGTCCAGGAGGTTGATGTTTACAGGAAGCTTCTTAAATTTAAACTAAACAGATTCACCACTCCCACTGACCTCCCCATCAAAATTTACAGAGAATTTGCCCCAGAACTTGCCACACCCCTTTGCTCTATCATCAACGCCTCCCTTTCTCAACATTCCTGCCCCAATGACTGGAAGACATCTTACGTCACCCCCCTCCCCAAAACTTCCAATCCACAGTCACTGAATGATCTAAGACCAGTCGCCATCACCCCTACACCCAGCCTTATCTGTGAAGATTTTGTGTTCGACTGGGCCTACAACAAAATTTGTAACTCTATTGACACACAACAATTTGGTAATATTAAATCCACCTCCACATCTCACTACCTTGTCAGCTTCCTGGAATTTGTCCACAGCCACCTGGGCAAATGCAACACTTCTCTAGCTATTGCTTTTGTGGACTTCAGAAAGGCCTTTGATCTTGTTGATCACACTGTTGTGATAAAGAAAGCCATCACTCTGGGTCTCTCTCCCTACCTAATAGCGTGGCTGGCAGACTTCCTCACGGGAAGGCGTCAGGCCGTTCGTTATCAGGGCTCTGTCTCCTCTTTCCAACAGCTCACATGTGGGGTCCCTCAGGGGACCAAGATGGGTCCTCTGTGCTTCCTCATCCTTATCAACGATGCTCTCGTCTACACCCCCACCACTGGAAGTATGTAGACGACTGCACCGTGGGCTTACTTACCAGTCAACAACACCAACCCAGACTTCTCAGCACTTCAGTCCACTCTTAACCAACTACAGACGTGGACAGAGGACAACAAAATGACCATCAACCACACCAAGACCGTGGTGATGCACATTTGTACCTCCACAGCAGCAGTCCCCCCTCCCCAGCTATCTGTGGGCCCTCACTCCCTCCAGGTGGTCTACAGCACCAAGCTTCTAGGTATCTTGGTGGATGATCAATTATCATGGAAGCAGCATGTTTCCATCATCATCAGGTCAGCCTCATACAAGATCTATATGCTGCGCCGACTCAGGTCCCTGGGTGCACCGGCAGATGAGCTGAGGGGAGTGTACCTCACCTTTATACTCACTAAGCTCATATACGCCTCCCCAGCGTGGTCCTCCTCCCTGAACCTCACACAACGACAACAGCTGGAGAGGGTTTAGAAGAGGGCGTTCAGGGTCATCCTTGGGCCTGCATACAGGTCCTACGAGGACGCCCTGACCTGCCTGAGTCTGCCAAGGCTGGCCACAAGACACCAGGAAGCCTTGGAAAAATTTGGGGAAGGGCTGCTGCATCATCCACGTCTCCGCCACCTGCTACCCTCAGACGTGACTCCCCCTTCCCAGGCCACCCGACACCAGAATCGCGTGGCGCCCTTAAGAGCATCGCGCACTGACCAGTACCACCTTAGCGCAGTGCCCACTATGGTGCGAGCCATAAATAAATAAATCAATAAATCAATAAGTTAATTCTTGGTTAAGTTAGATTCATAGTTAGGTTAAGCATTTCATTGTTTTAATGTTCCCCCCCTGTACATTTTCAGTGTAAACTTTTTGTTGCACTGCCAAATTAATAAACCGTATATTATTATTATTATTATTAAGGAGTTTTCTCTTTGGTGCCATTGAGCAAGATACTAAGAACTTGAGTCAGTAAACACAGAAGTAGGATAACACTCTTGCCAGGGGCGATGGTGTGGTGGAACTGAGGCAGGGTGTTATTGTATTCAAGCGTGAGGCGGCCAGTGTGGCGGGTAACCACTAGTGACGCCTGGCGGCCAACAATAACAATAAATCCCACGCTTTACGATTTATAAACTTTCAACTTTTTAAATCTTAAATTGCCTTATAGTGGACTGATGTAACTACGAGTTTGACGTAACTCGAGACCGACGTAACTCGGGACCTAACTGTGTATATGTATATATATATATATATATATATATATATATATATATATATATATATATATATATATATATATATATATATATATATATATATATATATATATATATATATATATATATATATATATATATATATGTCTAATTATATATATAATAAGTCCTCGGTAAACGGTACAAATGCGTTCCTGAAAACCTTACCGCAAATTGAATTTTCTGTATACCGAACCCATTACAGTAATACTCTGCTTAACGAACAGGATTGGGGGTGTCAAAGCTGTTCGTAGAGCGAAAATTCGTTAAGCGGACGTAATTTTCCCATAGGAAATAATGGAAATAGAGGGGGATGCGTTCTGGGCTGGTCCCCAATATACCACATGGGTTAAAAAAAAATACTAAGAAAAAATATTATATTTATATATATATATATATATATATATATATATATATATATATATATATATATATATATATATATATATATATATATATATGTTACGTCCAGGATCTTAGTGGGACTTTCTGTTAAGGGAGAATCAAGAACAAATAAGTTTGGAACAGCCAAGTTACCCGCAAGATCATTACCCAGTACAAGATGTACCCCCGGTACTGGCAGTTCACCAGGTTTAATGGCTACCTCAACCTCTCCTGAAATGAACGGGCATTGTAAGCTAATATTAGCCAAGGGATAGGAGAGCTGTGATTCGAGACCTGTAAGGATCACCTTCTCCCCAGTGAAAGCCTGTTTGATGTTAGGGATGACATCTTTCCTTAAGATGGATTGGGCAGCACCTGTATCACGCAGAACCTTGATATTTATTGCCTTGTCTTTACCATCAGTCAAGGACACTTTACCTTGATACATGTACGAGTCATAAAGTTCTAGAGGAGAGTTGACAGGGTTAGCTAGGGCCACTGGTTTCTTGTTCTCAAATGTGTTAGGTCTAGGGGCCACAAAAGAAAATTGACGTTGAGAACCCTTGCAATTTGGGTGTCTACATTTCTGGATCGTGTGACCTGGCTTCTTACAGTATGTACACCAGGGGGAATTATATGCATTTGGCGAGAATCCGGTTGGCTTACCACCCGCGCTCCCAAAACCTTCCCCAAAGGAGGACCTAACATTAGACAGTGAACCACGACCTCTACTACCCAGGGATCCCATCAACAAAGCAAACGCATCAGCCACTTTAGCGGCAGACATAAGATTACTCTCTCCCGTTCTTCCACATGCCTCAGAATATTAAAGGTAACTTGTTCTTCCATTCTTCCAGGACCATTAGATTGAGCAACTCCGAAAAGGTGGTAATGTTAAGGGCGGCTAACCATTTCTTAAATTGTCTTAGTTTCTCACTAGCGAATTCAACATAGGTGTGAGACTCTGGTTTCACATACTTTCGAAACTGCTGTCTGTATCCATCAGAAGTGATAGAGTAGGCGTCTAGAATGTTACCTTTGATCTCTTCATATTCTACCTCATCACTAAGGCCGTTGTATACCCTATAAGCTTTTCCTACTAGCTTAGGGACAAGGAGAGACACCCACTGATCCTTGGGCCATTTATTCCTATTAGCAATGCTCTCAAAAGCGCGAAATGACCCGTCAACATCAGATTCATCAAAAGGGGGAACTAGCGGAGCAGCTGTAGCAGGATTAAAGCTTGCTAACTGTTTCTTTATATCTATTTCTTCCCCTCTAAACTTAGCGTCATTTCGTAGGGTTAACTCCTGAAGTTCTAACTCTTTCTCCTGCCTTCTAAGTTGTAATTGAAATTCTCTCTCTTCTTTCTTTTCCTGTAGTTCTCTCGCTTCTCTTTCTGCCTGTAGTTGCATTTGTTTTCCTGCAGCCGGTATTCTAGTTTAAGCTTCTCAATTTCCCACTGACTTATCCTACTCTTATCCTGTTCTTCCTGGGGACTGTGTATTATAGTCCTCGTAGAGGCTGACATGGGAGTTAACTCTTCTATGGCATTTCCTAGCAACTGACCTTCTTGCACTAGATGTTCAACAACTACATTCTTAATGACCTCTTTAGTCATCTGAGATGTGATGGAAACATCAAAATGTTTAGCGATGGTCTTCCATTGGTCCTTCTTTATATTAGCATCTTTAAGTTGTTCCAGAGAAGGGTCGGCACAAAAAACTTCAACGTTAAACTGAGCGGAAGCCATATTAAATAGATGTTAAACCACAACAAAAAAAAATGATAAGCGAATTACTTAAGTGAGGAACTTGGCAGATTGATAATAAAGGCAACCTTGGAAATTACCTAGATTATACTTAAGTAAACACTCATGAGTACAATCACTAATGAGGGGTAAACTAGAGAGTTACGGCATTAAGAGGGATCCGGATTACTCTAGTTACGAGACTTGAGAGTGAGGAGCGAATTGTACTGAGACTTGTTATTGATAAGGAGGCGGATTAGTCTGAGAGACTAGTTAAAATGGCCGATTCTAACTAGCGAGAAAAATGATCCGCAAGTGAGGGCATTGAGGGTTCGCATGAACATATGATGATCCCAACACTTGGATAACACTTATTACACACCTGCCTATGTGCAAAAATAGAGATAAGTGCTATCGGTGAACACGCCTTTCTACCTGGTTTCCTGCTCTACCACTGCTATGCGATACCAATGAAAGTCACGAAGCACGTTTTAACCCAAAAGGAGCCACTTGAACGCACAAAGGTAAATTTAAACCACACGCAGAGTAAGTCACAGAAAAAAACACATCAGAGTCACAACACCACAGAAACACAAGCAATCACAGAAAAAAAAAGTCACTGGAAAAATGGAACACTGAACATGGGTTATAATGGTCCTGTCACGGTCGCCAATTGTTACGTTCACCGGTTAAACTGGTAAGATTGGCATCGGAGAGCCGGTGAACAATAACAATAAAAAAAAACACTGCAGGTTCAACTGGTGAGGAAATGCAAAGGGGTCACTTTAAAAGCTATTTTAATAACCCATAATGAAATTGACACATATATAACAAGAAACATGAAACACAGATATATAACATGAAACACAGGAAAATGACATACACATATACATATAACACAGTAATAAATATAACAATAAAGAACCCAACTTAATACCTAACAATAATCCTAATCCTATATAGAGGCAATGTGGAAAACACGGACGAGGGAAGTGATACTTATGCGGTGTCGCAGTGGTGAAATGCTGGGTGATGGTTGATCCCACGGCAGAACCAAGAGGCGTGGTGTTCACTCGTTGAGGCTTGGATCTCAACTCCCAATCCAGAAAACCAAGAGCTGGCTCAACACTTTCGGTTGAGTCGAAAGGCCGCGTGAATCCAACTTCGGGACAGTAGCCGGGCTTCATGAAACGGTGACGTGGAAGGTTCACGAGACGGTGGCGTGGAAGGTTCACGAGACGGTGACATGGAAGGGGAGGCGGAGAGGTGGCAAACGAGGTAACAAGCAGAGGAGGTGATGGTAGTAATGCATGTTACGGGCGGGCCGTAACAATGTATATATATATATATATATATATATATATATATATATATATATATATATATATATATATATATATATATATATATATATATATATATATATATATATATATATATATATATATATATATATATATATATATACACACACACACACACACACATATATATATATATATATATATATATATATATATATATATATATATATATATATATATATATATATAAGCGGCATTAAACAGTACATTAACAGTAATATAATGGATACTTACAAATGGTTAGTATTTCAATGGTCTTCCTTTCTTCTTTAGGCACTCCTTGAGACGTTTCGGTACAGAATCAAGTTTAGTTTTTTAAATGTTCTGCGTCGATATTCTTCCACGCCTGCTGCACTGCCTCAATCAGCTGCGGGATGGTGAGTGTGTCGTGCTGCCTTAGATCCCTTTTAATGATGGCCCACAGGTTTTCGATGAGATTTAAATCTGGAGAATTTCCTGGCCAGTCTACAATAAAGTCTACCTGACAGTCTTTTAGGCACTGCTGTACATCACGGGCAGTATGACATGGTGCCCCGTCCTGCATAAACATGTCAGTCTGGCAAGCCTCAAAACACTTAGGCAGGTGGTCACACAAAAGCTCCAGGTAGGTGTTTTTATTGAGGTTTTCATTCCTCGGCAGCACAACTCATTGTCCCTGGCCATGGTACCCCAAATCACCCCACACCATAACACTCTCAGAGAATTTTTCAGTCAGGCGTGTGTAGCGTGGGTCAAGCGGTCGCTGCCACTGCGACAGTACACATTCCCACCTCTGTTCCCAGCCACAGAAAAAAGTGATTCATCACTCCACAGGACCCGCCGCCCCTTTGCTGCATCCCACTCTAAATATTTCCGGCAGAAAGCAATCCTGTTCTTCACTTGCTGCTGAGTGAGACGAGGCTTGCGGCGAGGGTGACAGCTGCAGTATCGTAGCCTGTCATGGAGGGTATGCTGCACCGTCCTCTTGGAGACATAAGCCAGCAGGAGTGGGTTATTTTGCTTTATTTCACTTGCTAAAATCTGTGGGTTACCCTCGACTTGCCGCCTGATTATATTAGCAGTCCATTGTGTATTTTTTAATGGCCTCCCAGAGCGGTGTCCATGCTCCGGTAAATCCACGGCACCACCATCCTTGTAGCGCTTGACCCTCTTTTGAACAGTTCGTTCTGCCAATCCTACAATTTTAGAAATGTCTTTCACAGACTGCCCTGACCTGTAGAGGGACACAATGCTTGCCAGCTGCTCCTTTGTAGAGTGCCTGGGATTTTCCATGTACTCCGTGTAGGGAACAATGAGACTGTGTCAAGGTCACCTTACTCGCAGACCGTTTGAAAAAAACTGCCAGCTTGGAGCCAGTGAAACATACCCCAAGGCAGTTACAGTAGCAGAGCGTTGCACTGACACTGCCTGATGTACGATGTCATTATTAGCTGGCTATGAGAGACTCGACACACTGTCTGTATTGGTGAATTACGTTACCATAAAACGTAATTCAAGAATAAAGGGCTATTTCAGCTGTCCATTAACCTTCGTTATTATAATGAGAACAGACGTATCTAGCTTTCATCTGTCATAAGTTTGAAAAATGCCATCTTAGTGAGTCATGTTCGATCAATCAATATATGTATAAAGTTGGGTATGAAGATCATAATCATCCATGGTCCTCACCATTGCCTCGTCACGCGATACCAGGTGATACATTGCGTAGAGTATCGTTCACTAATATAGAGAAAACGGAGAAGCCATATTATAGGGAAAACTTCTGTAAGATTGCTGGACAGTTAAAGGATGCCTCTATGACACAAAAAAAAAGTTCAATACAAAGGTTAATAATATGTAGGGCTCACTCTCATTTGTTTTACGCTTGTTGCGTCGGAGCCGCACGAACTTTTGGCGCGGACTGTGTATATATATATATATATATATATATATATATATATATATATATATATATATATATATATATTACTTCTATAAATATATATATACAGAGCATTTTATCATATAATTATAGCAACATCTGGTACTACAAGGTGAGGCTATTCGGCCTGGCCAGGCTGGGTTCATCAGTATTGCCGTCACTCACAACACTTCTACTATTTTTTTCTTTTTACTTTGGATAATTGATTATTTCTTTTTTCCATGCTCATTATCTTATATTTGTAACGCTGATATTATTACACACCCTAAACATACGCTAAGTACCATTATAAGTTACTACAGTTGATATCAGCAACACTGTTGAATATGTATGCCATGTTTGTATGGTACTATATAGTTTTTTATGCATATGATGGTTACTATTGATTCAGCCATCTATATACACAAGTCAAAATTTTATACATCTGAATTGATGGTATTTGCGATACCTTGTACACCAATAACTTCCATTTCACATCGCAATTTTTGGAAACGTGGCAGCACTGTAGAGTTCCCCTCGCCCCTCCATAGCCGTAAATTAAGCTCGGTCAGACTATAGCTTGCAAGAAAGATACGGTCTCACCAGCCTTCTTAATAGAGTCTGCTGACTTGAAAATAGAGACAGTATAATATGGAGTCAAGATAGTGGCCAGCACTGCTATAGTTTTCTGGCCTCTCTCGTGTCTGTGAATAATATCTAGCTTCACTTGGAGAGTAAGAGACTTCCTGGTCTTCTTACGAACACTAGGCCAATTGCAGGGCATTTTGGTGGTAAGTTGAGCTAGGGAAGACAAGCTGCTGCTGACACTTTTATGTTTTGACTGGGGAGTGAGTGTTGCGCGTGTTGTCCACGAAAGGCTTGATCTTGATCTTGATCTTCATTCTATAGGTGTCCCAGGTTTTTTCCTAAGGCAGGTCTTAGTACCAGCAGCTCCTGGTGTATTCAAAAGCCTATCAGCTTGCGTGATATGGTGAGGCTTTCAAATTTTGAAAAAAATTACCTGGATAAAACTTCGTTAAAGCGAGTTTGGTGTTCGTTAAACGAGCAGAGGGTAGTAAAATAAAAACCTTCGTTGTAGCGAAATTTCGTTGTGTGAACCTTCGTTAAAGGGGTTGCCTGTATATATATATATATATATATATATATATATATATATATATATATATATATATATATATATATATATATATATATATATATATATATATATATATATATATATATATATATATATATATATATATATATATATATATATATATATATACGTTTACAGCATATTGGGCCACTGGTGTACCACTACTTTTATGATGTCATATGAGTCATTGGAAGTTAGAGGAGCTATGTACAAATTTTCTCACATTCTCACATATATGTTCACAAAACAACATTTCTATTAGCTTTTTACAAACCCTGTCCACAAGAAAGGACTGTTTTGTAATGCATAAAGTGAAATCTTACATGGAATACCAAAAAATACAGCAGAGATGAGATGAGCCACAGATGAAACAGGAGACTCACGGAGACTCGGCCGCTTCTTCTTCTTGTGACACTTTTAGCCTGCTTGTTGTCTTTCCCCATGATATTTGTTTCCACTCCTCTATTGCCTGCTATAATGGATATCATATCGTAATATTTATATACGCTCATGCCATGAGGAT
Organism: Portunus trituberculatus; assembly: GCF_017591435.1. Lineage (NCBI taxonomy): Eukaryota > Metazoa > Arthropoda > Malacostraca > Decapoda > Portunidae > Portunus > Portunus trituberculatus. Next base: position 97,980 of record NW_025541578.1, on the reverse strand, counting down.
AACCTTGACTCTGTGGCACTGAGTGGTAGTGAATTATTAATGAAATACCGCGGTATTTCATTAGTAATTCACTATATCTCAGTGCCACGGAGTCAAGGTTATCCTCACTGCACGAGCGTATATAAATACTAAGATATGATATCCATTATAGCAGGCAATAGAGGAGTGGAAACAAATATCATGATGAAAGTAACACGCAAGGAAAAGGGTCTCAAGAAGAAGAAGCGGCCGAGTGGCCGCGAGTCTTCCGCTTCGTCTGTGGCTCATCTCATCTCTGCTTTATTTTTTGGTATTCCATGTAAGATTTCACTTTATGCATTACAAAACAGTCCTTTCTTGGGGGCAAGGTTTGTAAAAAGCTAATGGAAATGTTGTTTTGTGAACATAAATGCATATATAAGACAGTTGCACCACCTGGAAAGGTGGTGTTCCCAGCAGCCTCAGAGCAACCTCAGAGCAACTTTGTCCCCGTCCTTCCAAATGTTCATGGATGTCATTTCGCTGCAAGAAGCTGCTCTGACTTTTTAAAGAATCTTGGATCCAGCTCCAGGAGCACTAGTGACAGAGGCGGGGAGTCAGCCAATCACAGGGAAGCTACCACCCGGCAAATTCAAACCCAGAAAATTCGCTAAAACGGATGTGGTTGTACATTATGCGGATTTTTTTGTCTAACTTTATATAGTATGTTAAACTGGAAATTTGTTAAACGAACGTTTGTTAAGCGAAGTATTACTGTATAACATATAATAATAGGGAATGCGTTCTAGCACGTCAAAAGTTACCCTTACAGAAATGAAAATCCATGAAAAAAAAAAAAAAAAAAAAAATGTAAAGTACTGCGCAAAAGAAACAAACAAAATTTTTTTTATTTACTTTTCAATTGCTATGTATTATCAGATGATGTCCCTTCCAAGGCTAAGGGCAAGTAGGGATTTCAGCCCTTACTCATCTTCCGCTGAGTGGGCAGACAAGGATAAGACGTCGACGTCTGCACTGTCGAAAGCAGATGTGGAAGGGCCAGCTGTAGCAGGGTAGGCACATTTCAGTGGTTTGAAGAAAGATGATGTTGAGGAAGTGCCAGCTGTAAAACCATCAGCAGCAGATGTGGAAGGGCCAGCTGTAGCAAGGTCGGCAGATGTGACAGGGACACCATGTCTGACTAGCTTGAAGAACGAGTAGATGGAGGACTGTTTGGTTTTTCTTGCTTTTTCATCATAGATTTCTTGATAAATCTTGACACTTTTCTCTATATCATGAGCCACTTTGCTACTCCTGGCAGGATTTGCATCACGTTCCTTCAGGGTTTCCAGAGCTTTTTCGATACCACCAAGACATTCTCTAGAGTTTTGATGTCCAGGCCACGCACAGGTTCTTCTTCCTCGTCGCCCTCTTTTTCTGCCTTTTGTGATGCCTTGTCTAGCTCTATAAGTTATCATTTGAGAGAGGTTCAGCATGGCTTTCCAAAAGATCTTGAACATAATCATCATCAACTTCATCGAATCCAGCCCTATGGCACAAATTTACTATGTCATTTCTGATCACACCGATGTCATCTTCAGCAAAGCCTGGGAAGTCATGCGCCTATTCTGGCCATACTTTATTCCATGCCAAGTTCATGGTCGACGTCTTCACTTCGTCCCAAGATGACTTGATGTTATCTAAGGCGTGCTTGATGTTATGCGACTTCCACCATTCTCTGATAGTGGGCTTGCCAGGCCCTTTATCAATTGCTGCATGGTTTGCCGCTGGTAGTAGGCTTTAAATGTTTGCCACAATTATTATGAATATATTTGTGCTTACAATAGACCCTTTAATATTTCATTTATTCATCTAATTAGTAATGCATGTAAGTAATATGTAATGCAGTAAAAAAAAAAAAAAAAAAGGGGGGGAAGGGGAACAGATAAGGGGCTCCAAAGGTGGTCAAGTCAAAGTCAGTAATGTGAGTGATGGGGAGGGGTGGCGTGGATGATGTCATCACCCGTGCTCCCCCGCCCTGGGCCCTCTCGGATCACATGAGCAGATACTGTATCTGTGAATTTTTCTTACCGTATATCGAATCGAGGGTAGTAATTTCCAAGTACCGTAACTGTGAATTTACCAGATAAAGAACTACCATATAACGAGGACTTACTGTATATATATATATATATATATATATATATATATATATATATATATATATATATATATATATATACACACACAGTGGAGACTCAGTACTGGAACTTAATTCATTCCAAATGGTTGTTTGAGTATTAAAAAGTTTGACTGTCAATACCTAAAAATCAGGTAATTTGTTCTAATCTTAGTGAAACCTCAAGTTTATAAAAGTGTCAATGTAAATTATTTATAATATTGATTTGTAGATAAGTGAAGGCTGGTGGCGGATAACAGAAGAGGAGGGAAGAAGGGTGGGGAGGAGGGGAGGATTATTCATCGAAAACAAGTCATCAGTCATGAAAATGTCTGGTGTGACACCTGTGAACCCACTAGTGGAGGGTTGTGGCTCACTAACACTTGCACTTTCCTTATTTTCACCACTAAATGAAAAACTACTGACAGAATGCAGAAGAATGTGGTTTTTCTCAAGGCTACGGCAGGACTAGGGATGCACACCAGTATCAGTATACTGAAATACCAGTATTTTTTTTTTATCAGCAATATGTTATCAGAATGGAACAATGGCAATGGCAGAGAGGAAGAGGCCACAGCTTTGTTTACAACCATGTGTGCAGCCATTGCATTACCAGATCATTTCACCACTAATAAGCGTTTGGCGTTTATGTAAGTTTATGAATGAAAAACTACAGACAGAATAACCGAGAATGTTATATCTGAAGACAGTAGCACCACAACTGGCAGAGAGGGAAGGAGGGGCTAAGTAGTCTTTGTTTCCAACCAAGTGTGTGGACATTTGATTATCAGGTAGTTTTTCGAGTATTAATCTGGAACTTTTCCATTCAAGTATTGAAAAGTTTGACTGTTAAGACATTCAAGTATTGAAAAGTTTGACTATTAAGATATTCAAGTACTGAAAAGCTTGACTGTTAAGACATTCAAGTATTGAATTTCCACACTATATATGTATCATAAATTATATGTTTTGGTGTGCACTTCTCGTACATATGTTGTTTGACTGTTAAAACATTCAAGTATTGAGTTTCCACACTATATATGTATCATAAATTATATGTTTTGGTGTGCGCTTCTCGTACATATGTTGTTGATGACGTGGTGTCTGCCTTCCTGGGAGGTGGCTCGTGCCGGGGTTAGTCAGTCATTCGCCAGCATTGATGTCTCCGCCACCACCTTCTCCCTGCCTTGGATTATTGTGTTATGGATAGTGTTTGGGTTTGATGAGTAACACTGGTACTTGGATTGAGGAGTGTGTGACGTTTCTTTCAACTGAGAGGTGGTGGTGGTCGGTGTGCTGCGGTGACTTGTGTATGCTGGAGTGCCTGGGGCTGTTTGACTACCAATCAAGTAAATTGTCACGTGTTTATACGTATGTTAATTACTGGATGTGCAATGATTATGGTAGGCATTGGAGCAACATATATAATGTATTTGGTGGTTATATTGCCTATGTAATAGTGTTAGGGTGTTGGGTGGTGTCGGTTTAGCTGGGAGGTGGTGGTTGGTGTCTACCCGGTGTGTCTGACCGGTGACCAGGTGAGCAGTGCTGGTTCATGTGGAAGTGACGTTTGATTCGGCCTATTGGAGGGTTCCTAGTGGCTGTCTTTCCTGTAGTGACTATGACGAATGTGCTGTGGGCCAATGAAGTGAGTTGTTTAACCCCTTCGCGCTGGATGTTAAAAAAGCCCGCCTGTATGATATATGGGTGGTAGTGCCGTGCGCCCGAGCGCGGGAAACTTGTGCAAGCTTGTCATACTTGTCTTTGTGTATTATGCTGCTATTTTTTAGTCACTATATCGCCTTCGAAGAGGAAAGTGGACGCTTCTCTCTTCGGAGAAAGAGAGAGAGAGAGAGAGAGAGAGAGAGAGAGAGAGAGAGAGAGAGAGAGAGAGAGAGAGAGAGAGAGAGAGAGAGAGAGAGAGAGAGAGAGAGAGTGACATTTGCTGATATTTTAGACACAAGCGGGACGCATGTAGCTTATCTTTCGAAAGGAAGAGGGGGAGGGAGGGAAGGAAGAGGAAGGAAGGAGAGAGAGAGAGAGAGAGAGAGAGAGAGAGAGAGAGAGAGAGAGAGAGAGAGAGAGAGAGAGAGAGAGATTAAAAAATTTGTTGTTTGTGTGTATTTACCTAATTGTATTTACCTAATTGTAACATACGGGAAAAGAGCTATGCTCATACTGTCCCGTCTCCATATCTACTCATGTCCAGCTTTTTCTTAAAATCATGAATATTCCTTGCGTTGACCACTTCCACGTCTAAACTATTCCATGCTTCCACCCTTCTATGAGGAAGCTATATTTTTCACATCTCTCCTATAAGTGGCCATTTTAGTTTTTTCCCATGCCCTCTCGACATTCTTTCATTCCACATACACAGATCTTCCCTATCCATTTTTTCCATGCCAATCATCACTCTGTATATTGCTATCAGGTCTCCCCTTTCTCTTCTGTTTTCCAGGGTCGGAAGTTGCATTCTGTTCAGTCTGTCTTCATAAGTCAAATCTCTTAAGTCAGGCACCATTTTTGTTGCAGCCCTCTGTACTTTCTCTAGTTTCCTTATGTGTTTCTTTAAGTTCGGAGCCCACTGTATTGTTGCATATTCAAGCCTCGGTCTTATCATTGCAGTAATTATTTTCTCCATCATTTCTTCATCTAAATATACGAACGCCACTCTTATGTTCCTCAATAAGTTCAATACTTCTCCAATTATTTTGTTTATATGTCTCTCTGGCGATAGGTCATTGGTAATTGTCACCCCAAGGTCTTTTTCTTCATGACTGGTTTTTATGTCTTCGTTTCCTATCTTGTACATACTCCTGATTCTTCTTTCACTCTGCCAAACTCTAATTTCTTGCATTTTGTCGTGTTGAACTCCATTTGCCATGTACAGCTCCATTTCCATATTCTGTCCAAGTCTTCCTGGAGTAGTTCGCAATCTTTGTCACATCTCACTTTTCTTAACAATTTTGCATCGTCTGCAAATAGGCTCACATAACTGGACACCCCATCCACCATGTCATTTATGTAGACCGCGAACATTACTGGTGCCAACACTGATCCCTGTGGAACTCCACTCTCCACCAAGCCCCATTCTGATGGTCTGTCCTTAATTATTGTTCTCATTTCTCTTCCTACCAAAAAGTCTTCCATCCATTTTAGTAAACTGCCATGCACTCCTACCATTTCAAGTTTCCAGATCAGTCTCCGGTGTGGTACCTTATCAAAGGCCTTTTTTAAATCCAGATATATTCCATCAGCCCAACCATCTCTTTCCTGTATTACATCTATCACCCTCGAATAGTAACATATCAGGTTTGTTGTGCATGAACGCCCTTTTCTAAAACCAAATTGACACTCACAAAGTATGTCATTTTCTCCAAGAAGTCTGTCCATCTATTCTTCACCACCCTCTCACACATCTTAGCTACCACACTTGTAAGTGACACTGGTCTATAGTTCAATGGGTCTCTCTTGTTACCTGATTTATAAATTGGGACAATGTTAGCTCTTTTCCAGTCTTGGGGCACTACACCTTCCCTTAATGAGGCATCAATTACTTCACAAACTTTTTCTGCCAGTTGCTCCTGCATTCTCTTAAAATCCATCCTGATACCCCATCAGGTCCCACAGCTTTTCTCACTTCTAAACTTCCCATCATATTCTTGATCTCCTCCACAGTTACTTGAAACTCCTTCATAATCCCTTTCTGTTCCATTACCAGTGGTTTGTCAAAAGCAGTCTCCTTTGTGAATACCTTCTGAAAGCATCCATTCATAGCCTCTGCCATTTCCCTGGGATCCTCACTGCATACTCCATTTACTTCTAAACTTTCAATACTTTCTCTATTTTTGATGTTGTTGTTCACATGTCTGTAAAAAAGCCTTGGTTGGTCTTTACATTTATCAATTATATCCTTTTCTTGTTTCTTTCTTTCTTCTCTTCTAATCAACACATATTCATTTCTTGCTCTTTTGTAACTTTCCCACTGCTTAACCCTTAACTTCCGGCGGTCGTATATAAACGTTTGCGTCAGAACGTCCGAAGTGACGGATTCGTCCCAGTAATCAAGATTTTTCCCGGCGTAATTTTAAGTCTCTCGCGCTCTCTTGAGGCGGATGGTGAGTAAAGTATCTGGCATCTTTTACCACACAAGTGTTTCCACAAGAGCTCCTAATTTTAGAGGTAACTGAACTGTTTTCCCGTTTTATGGGCGACACTTGGCAACTCCGGTGACGCGCTGGGTAGAAAGGTCAGTGATAACAGCGAAGGATCGGGTCAGATTGTAAATCACCATGGAGCAAGGCAGAACCCTTTTACTTAGCAGTGGTTCTGAGCTAGAAGAAAGTGACAGTGAATATATAGAAGAAGAAACTGGGGAAAGTGAAGAGACTAGTAGTGAGGACACGGATGTAGAGCATCATTCACCTGCTTTCTCAGGAGAACAGACAGAGACAGAGACTCTTACACAGTATAAGTGACAGTGAAGGCAATAATGATGAAGAACAGACTCAGATAATGTGTCAAGGACACAGAGTGTTTCTAGGAGACGCAGGCATGCGCGTGCTCCTCGCGTTCTGGGAGACGATCAAGGGGCGTGGCAGAGGTGGCGCGAGACCCCGACCTGTCTTTCAATGGAGGGAATTCAATGATGATTTTTCCCAGTTATGCCTGATTTATCTGTGTCTCCTGGCATAACAGCTGAATTCCTCCTGTGCAACACAATTGTGACTATTTCATGGCGTTTCTCAGTGATGCTTTCTTGGACCATATAGTGAGTGAGAGCAACACTTTTCATGATGAAGAAACAGCAGATGATGATGATGTGCCCATAGCTCTCACGAGAAAGAGTGGAAAAACATCACAAGAAATGAACTCCTGACGTTCATAGCCGTCACGCTTCTTATGAGTCATTCGAGAAAAGCTTTGAGGTAACTCATCTGAGTCACACACGCGGGCCTACACACATCAACACTTGTCAGAGAGAGAGAGAGAGAGAGAGAGAGAGAGAGAGAGTAATGCTTACACACACACACACACACACACACACACGTGTCTCAGAAATCAGTGATATATGACACACACACACACACACACACACACACACACACACACACACACACACACACACACACACACACACACACGTGTCTCAGAAATCAGTGATAATATGTCCTTCCTTCCTCCTCTCTCTCTCTCTCTCTCTCTCTCTCTCTCTCTCTCTCTCACACACACACACAGAGAGAGAGAGAGAGAGAGAGAGAGAGAGAGAGAGAGAGAGAGAGAGAGAGAGAGAGAGAGAGAGAGAGAGAGAGAGAGAGAGAGAGAGCGTCGCTCTCCTCTCCGGCTGTTTCCTCTTGACTGGTCACACCGTGCCCGGAGGAGGAAACTTTGATAAGGCAATAACTAAACTCTCAGACGTCATATCGAGCTGGAAAGTACATCATTGTATTCAGAATAACACAGAGAAAATAATTATCAGTATTCAAACTGTGTTCTGACAATTTTTAGGTGTACCATTTTTCCCCGTCATTAGACAGGAAAAAATATTTTAATCCCCGGAAGTTAAGGGTTAATCCGTCTTTTCCTTCTCCACCTCTTCCATGCATCCTCTTTTCTTGTTCTAGCCTTTTCACATCTATCGTTAAACCAGTCCTGCTTTCCAACTTCTCTATGTTGTCTTATTGGTACAAATTTTTTCTCACCTTCTTTGTATATTTTTATAAATTCCTTCCACTTTTCATTTGCTCCCTTAGCACTCTTGAATTTCATCCAATTTGTCTCTTGAAAGAATTTCTTTAGGTTTCCAAAATTTGTCTTGGCATAATTCCATCTTCCCACTTTATATTCTTCATTTCTTCTAGATTTCTCTTCGTCTATCACCTTGAACTCCAAAACTGCATGATCACTCTTTGCTAAAGGACACTCCACCCTCATCTCCTCAATGACCATTGGCTCTGTACTAAAGACCAAGTCCAGTCTTGACGATGCTCCTCTCCTCCAAACCTAGTATCTTCTTTGACCCACTGAGTTAACACATTTTCCATTGCCAGTGTCAATAGTGTATTTCCCATGTTGTCTCTGATCCTTCCATTGACCAGTCCTCCCAACACACCTCTTTACAATTAAAATCTCCCATCATTATAGTTCGTTCACAGCCACCCAACATTTCTTCCAGACATGTTCCTGTATCACTTATCATTTCTTCATATTCCTGTACTGACCATGCATTTGTCTTAGGTGGTACGTACACCACTATGTAGTGCCTCTTTTTCCTTCATTAGTTTCTGCTCTGATCTTTAGCACTTCTGCCTTTCCCATACCTTCTTTCACTTGATCCACCTTTATATCTTTTTTAACCAGCAACATCACTCCTCCTCCCATCTTACCTACTCTATTTCTTTTCCAAACATTATATTTCCCTTCTCCAACCATCATCAGGTCTTCTCCTCTCTCAGTTTTGTTTCAGTAAGACCCACAATATCTGGGTTCTTGTCCCTCAAGTAATCGTTGAGTTCTAAAATCCCGATATCACTCCATTTATGTTGGAATACATTACATTCCGCTCATACGTAAGTTTCTTTAGTCCTTTCTTGCTGTACTTTTCTGGGTTATGAACCACTTCCTCAGTCTCATATCCAAGATTCTCCAGAAAAACTCTTTCTTCTCCTCTTCTGTCCTCTCTTCATTTTTTTCAAAGCCTCCTTTCTCAACTCATTTAACATTTCTCTTTCCTTTTCACCGAGATCTCTTCTCAACCAAATCTTCCTTGTTGTTTCCTGCTGGGCTAGCCTCCATGACTTCTCCACCAATTCATCTACATCCTTTTGTGACTTAAGTTTGATTCTTATTGGCCTCATACCTTCTCCTGTGAACTTTCCAATTCTATGGAAGTCCTCTATTTCTTGTACTAGGTCTTTTCCTCCTCCTGCACCACATTAATGATATTATTTATCACCTTTTTATGTTTTCTCTCTCTCCATTTTACTTGGTGTCTTATCCTCCTCCACACCAAATATCACCACACATCTCTTTTTGTCTACAGTTTCCCTCACCAATGTCTCATTTGACTTAATAACCTTCACCACTTTCTCAGCAATCTTCTCTTCTATGATCTGTTGATCTATAATTTCAGCAAGGCCCAAAGTTTTCTCCCAGACTCTTTGATTTCCTTTTCCAGACTTGCAACTTTGTAATTTACCTCCTTTCTTTCCACTTCCTGACTTTTTTTCCATTCAGCCTGCTTCTCCATCACTTTTCCTAAAGATTCTCCACATTTGTCGCAATTCACTTTAATTAACTTAACTTCCTCTTTCAGTACTGCATTTTCTTTCTTCATATCGGCGCACTCTTTCATTACATTGTCATAACTCGTTTCCAGGCCCCATACTTTTCAAACAGTTTTCAATTTTACCTTCCAACTCCAGAATTTTCTTCACATAAATGCTCTTCTCCATTATTCCTTGAAATCCTGTGAAGTCTGATTCATCCTTCGAGTTCACGGCCGCCATGTTGCGCAGATGTAAACAAACTTGAGCTGATGGCTCAAACGCAGGCTACAGTTTATATTCACCTTCCCTGGACATTATTTTGCTAATCAACAGTTAACATGACTATATGGAGACGGGACAAACATCACAAGCTCCTTTCCCACCTTGGTTACTCTTAGGCAATGGCAACTGTAGATTTAGAGATGATTGCTCTGGAGCTCAGCGACCACATCCGCCATCGACGGTGTCCCGTGTGTGTGTGTGTGTGTGTGTGTGTGTGTAATTCACTGTTTGATCTGCTGCAGTCTTTGACGAGACAGCCAGACGTTACCCTACGGAACGAGCTCAGAGCTCATTATTTCCGATCTTGGGATAAGTCTGAGACCAGGCACACACCACACACCGGGACAACAAGGTCATAACTCCTCGATTTACATCCCGTACCTACTCACTGCTAGGTGAACGGGGGCTACACGTGAAAGGAGAAACACCCAAATATCTCCACCCGGCCAGGGAATCGAACCCCGGTCATCTGGCTTGTGAAGCCAGCGCTCTAACCACTGAGCTACCGTGTGTGTGTGTGTGTGTCTGTGTGTGTGTGCGTGTGTGTGTGTGTGTGTGTGTGTGTGTGTGTGTGTGTGTGTGTGTATTTACCTAATTGTATTTACCCAATTGTAACATACGGGAAAGGAGCTATGCTCGTACTGTCCCGTCTCCATATCTACTAATGTCCAGCTTTTCTTAAAATCATGAATATTCCTTGCGTTGACCACTTCCACGTCTAAACTATTCCATGCTTCCACCCTTCTATGAGGAAGCTATATTTTTCACATCTCTCCTATAAGTGGCCATTTTAGTTTTTCCCATGCCCTCTCGACATTCTTTCATTCCACATACACAGATCTTCCCTATCCATTTTTCCATGCCAATCATCACTCTGTATATTGCTATCAGGTCTCCCCTTTCTCTTCTGTTTTCCAGGGTCGGAAGTTGCATTCTGTTCAGTCTGTCTTCATAAGTCAAATCTCTTAAGTCAGGCACCATTTTGTTGCAGCCCTCTGTACTTTCTCTAGTTTCCTTATGTGTTTCTTTAAGTTCGGAGCCCACTGTATTGTTGCATATTCAAGCCTTGGTCTTATCATTGCAGTAATTATTTTCTTCATCATTTCTTCATCTAAATATACGAACGCCACTCTTATGTTCCTCAATAAGTTCAATACTTCTCCAATTATTTTGTTTATATGTCTCTCTGGTGATAGGTCATTGGTAATTGTCACCCCAAGGTCTTTTCTTCATGACTGGTTTTATGTCTTCATTTCCTATCTTGTACATACTCCTGATTCTTCTTTCACTCTTGCCAAACTCTAATTTCTTGCATTTTGTCGTGTTGAACTCCATTTGCCATGTACAGCTCCATTTCCATATTCTGTCCAAGTCTTCCTGGAGTAGTTCGCAATCTTTGTCACATCTCACTTTTCTTAACAATTTTGCATCGTCTGCAAATAGGCTCACATAACTGGACACCCCATCCACCATGTCATTTATGTAGACCGCAAACATTACTGGTGCCAACACTGATCCCTGTGGAACTCCACTCTCCACCAAGCCCCATTCTGATGGTCTGTCCTTAATTATTGTTCTCATTTCTCTTCCTACCAAAAGTCTTCCATCCATTTTAGTAAACTGCCATGCACTCCTCCTACCATTTCAAGTTTCCAGATCAGTCTCCGGTGTGGTACCTTATCAAAGGCCTTTTTAAATCCAGATATATTCCATCAGCCCAACCATCTCTTTCCTGTATTACATCTATCACCCTCGAATAGTAACATATCAGGTTTGTCGTGCATGAACGCCCTTTTCTAAAACCAAATTGACACTCACAAAGTATGTCATTTTTCTCCAAGAAGTCTGTCCATCTATTCTTCACCACCCTCTCACACATCTTAGCTACCACACTTGTAAGTGACACTGGTCTATAGTTCAATGGGTCTCTCTTGTTACCTGATTTATAAATTGGGACAATGTTAGCTCTTTTCCAGTCTTGGGTGTTACGGCCCGCCCGTAACATGCATTACTACCATCACCTCCTCTGCTTGTTACCTCGTTCGCCACCTCTCCGCCTCCCCTTCCACGTCACCGTCTCGTGAACCTTCCACGCCACCGTCTCTGAACCTTCCACGTCACCGTTTCATGAAGCCCGGCTACTGTCCCGAAGTTGGATTCACGCGGCCCTTTCGACTCAACCAAAGTGTTGAGCCAGCTCTTGGTTTTCTGGATTGGCAGTTGAGATGCAAGCCTCAACCAGTGAACACAACGCCTCTTGGTTCTGCCGTGGGAACAACCATCACTCAGCATTTCACCACTGCGACACCGCATAAGTATCACTTCCCCTCGTCCGTGCTTTCCACATTGCCTCTATATAGGATTAGGATTATCGTTAGGTATTAAGTTGGGTTCTTTATTGTTGTATTTATTACTGTGTTATATGTATATGTGTATGTCATTTTCCTGTGTTTCATGTTATATATCTGTGTTTCATATGAAGTGTCTTGTTATATATGTGTCAATTTCATTATGGGTTATTAAAGTAGCTTTTTAAAGTGATCCCCTTTTACATTTCCTCACCAGTTGAACCTGCAGTGTTTTTTTTTTATTTGTTATTGTTCACCGGCTCTCCGATGCCAATCTTACCAGTTTAACCGGTGAACGTAACAATTGGCGACCGTGACAGGACCATTATAACCCATGTTCAGTGTTCCATTTTTCCAGTGACTTTTTTTTCTGTGATTGCTTGTGTTTCTGTGGTGTTGTGACTCTGATGTGTTTTTTTTCTGTGACTTACTCTGCGTGTGGTTTAAATTTACCTTTGTGCGATCAAGTGGCTCCTTTTGGGTTAAACGTGCTTCGTGACTTTCATTGGTATCGCATAGCAGTGGTAGAGCAGGAAACCAGGTAGAAAGGCGTGTTCACCGATAGCACTTATCTCTATTTTTGCACATAGGCAGGTGTGTAATAAGTGTTATCCAAGTGTTGGGATCATCATATGTTCATGCGAACCCTCAATCCTCTAAACTTCATCATTTTTCTCGCTAGTTAGAATCGGCCATTTTAACTAGTCTCTCAGACTAATCCGCCTCCTTATCAATAACAAGTCTCAGTACAATTCCTCCTCACTCTCAAGTCTCGTAACTAGAGTAATCCGGATCCTCTTAATGCCGTAACTCTCTAGTTTACCCCTCATTAGTGATTGTACTCATAAGTGTTTACTTAAGTATAATCTAGGTAATTTCAAGGTTGCCTTTATTATCACTCTGCCAAGTTCCTCACTTAAGTAATTCGCTTATCATTTTTTTGTTGTGGTTTAACATCTATTTAATATGGCTTCCGCTCAGTTTAACGTTGAAGTTTTTGTGCCGACCCTTCTCTGGAACAACTTAAAGATGCTAATATAAAGAAGGACCAATGGAAGACCATCGCTAAACATTTTGATGTTCCCATCACGTCTCAGATGACTAAAGAGGTCATTAAGAATGTAGTTGTTGAACATCTAGTGCAAGAAGGTCAGTTGCTAGGAAATGCCATAGAAGAGTTAACTCCCATGTCAGCCTCTACGAGGACTATAATACACAGTCCCCAGGAAGAACAGGAAAAGAGTAGGATAAGTCAATGGGAAATTGAGAAGCTTAAACTAGAATACCGGATGCATGAAAGACAAATGCAACTACAGGAAAACAAATGCAACTACAGGCAGAAAAGAAGGAAAGAAATGCAACTACAGGCAGAAAAGAAGCTGCAACTACAGGCAGAAGATAAAGAGAGATTTCAGTTACAACTTAAAAGGCAGGAGAAAGAGTTAGAAATTCAGGAGTTAGCCCTACGAAATGACGCTAAGTTTAGAGGGAAGAAATAGATATAAAGAAACAGTTAGCAAGCTTTAATCCTGCTACATCTGCTCCGCTAGTTCCCCCTTTTGATGAATCTGATGTTGACGGGTCATTTCGCGCTTTTGAGAGCATTGCTAATAGGAATAAATGGCCCAAGGATCAGTGGGTGTCTCTCCTTGTCCCTAAGCTAGTAGGAAAAGCTTATAGGGTATACAACGGCCTTAGTGATGAGGTAGAATATGAAGAGATCAAAGGTAACATTCTAGACGCCTACTCTATCACTTCTGATGGATACAGACAGCAGTTTCAAAGTATGTGAAACCAGAGTCTCACACCTATGTTGAATTCCTAGTGAGAAACTAAGACAATTTAAGAAATGGTTAGCCGCTCTTAACATTACCACCTTTTCGGAGTTGCTCAATCTAATGGTCCTGGAAGAATGGAAGAACAAGTTACCATTTAATATTCTGAGGCATGTGGAAGAACAGAGAGTGATCTTATGTCTGCCGCTAAAGTGGCTGATGCTTTGCTTTGTTGATGGGATCCCTGGGTAGTAGAGGTCGTGGTTCACTGTCTAATGTTAGGTCCTCCTTTGGGAAGATTTTGGGGCTGGTGGTAAGCCATCCAGATTCTCGCCAAATGCATATAATTCCTTGGTGTACATACTGTAAGCCAGGTCACACGATCCAGAAATGTAGACACCCAAATTGCAAAGGTTCTCAACGTCAATTTCCTTTTGTGGCCCCTAGACCTAACACATTTGAGAACAAGAAACCAGTGGCCCTAGCTAACCCTGTCAACTCTCCTCTAGAACTTTATGACTCGTACATGTATCAAGGTAAAGTGTCCCTGACTGATGGTAAAGACAAGGCAATAAATATCAAGGTTCTGCGTGATACAGGTGCTGCCCAATCCATCTTAAGGGAAGATGTCATCCCTAACATCAAACAGGCTTTCACTGGGAGAAGGTGATCCTTACAGGTCTCGAATCACAGCTCTCCTATCCCTTGGCTAATATTAGCTTACAATGCCCGTTCATTTCAGGAGAGGTTGAGGTAGCCATTAAACCTGGTGAACTGCCAGTACCGGGGGTACATCTTGTACTGGGTAATGATCTTGCGGGTAACTTGGCTGTTCCAAACTTAATTGTTCTTGATTCTCCCTTAACAGAAAGTCCCACTAAGACCCTGGACGAAACATCCCCTCACTTCTTCCCAGTGTGTGCAGTCACCAGGTCTCAGTCCAAGTCCCCTGCCTTTTCATCACCTCCTCCACCAATGATTGCCTCTACTGACAACTTGTATAAAAACATCATTTCAAAGGAGAATTTGATTAATGCTCAGGAACAGGATCTCACTTTGGCTAAGATCAGACATGTCCAGTGAGACAAAGGATATGTCTAAATTGCCTTGTTTTTATTATCAGGAAGGAGTCCTGATGCGTTCCTACAGACCTCCTGAACTGAAACAACTAGACACCTGGTCAGAAACCCATCAAGTTGTCATCCCCTTGTCTGTAAGACCAGCCATTATAGAACTAGCTCATGATGGATTGTCAGGTCATCTAGGCATCCAAAAAACCTACAAGAAGGCTCTTCAACATTTTTTGGCCAGGAATGAAAAGGATGTGTCACACTATGTAAAACATGTCATATATGTCAAGTTGTGGGTAAGCCTAACGAACGCCTTGTGTCAGCTCCTCTGACGCCTATTCCAGTTCAGACGGAGCCCTTCGAAAAGATCATTCTAGACTGCGTAGGGCCCTTACCCAAAACCAAACGAGGGAATCAGTATTTGTTAACCCTCATGGATCCCACTACCAGGTACCCTGAAGCATTCCCTCTTAAGAACATCACATCAAAGACCATTGTAAAACATCTGATACATTTTTTCACCTCGGTAGGAATTCCAAAACAAATTCAGTCTGACAAGGGTAGCAATTTCACTAGCCATTTTTTCCAACAGATAGTGAATGAGCTAAACATCGACCATGTTACCTCCTCGGCTTACCACCCCAATCCCAAGGCTGTCTGGAGCGGTTTCACCAAACATTAAAATCCATGATGAAGAAGTATTGCTTGGAGCATCAAGGAGACTGGGATGAAAGTATTTCTTTCCTTCTCTTCGCTTTAAGAGAATCTCCTCAAGATTCTTTAGGTTACTCCCCTTTTGAATTACTCTATGGTAGACAGATCAGGGGGCCTCTCAAAATATTAAAGGATCAATGGTTTACTCAAAATACTCCTTCAAGCCCGTGTGTCTGACTACATCAGTAACCTTAGGAATAAAATCAGTGAAGTCAGATCTTTTGCTAAATCAAACTTCCTCAAATCTCATACTAAAATGCAACAGAATTCTCTTCCCAAATCTGTCATGAGAAGTTTCAAACCAGGAGACAAGGTTTTACTTTTTCTCCCACTCCAGGCAATGCTCTTCACAGTAAGTTCATGGGACCTTATGTTGTGGCTCAAAACTAAGTCCATTAAATTATGTGGTCCACACTCCTGACCGTCGTAAGGATTCCCAACTTGTTCATATTAATTTAATGAAACCTTACCACTCCAGAGAACCAGAGGACGACTTGTCTCGCGCTGTACCTGTATGTCTGGTAGGAAGGAGTCTGGTCCTGTGCCCCCCGAGGAAGAGTCCGACATCGAATTCCTCTTCTCGTCACCTAAAGGACGCCCCTCAAACAGCCAAATCATGTCCAACCTTGATGAGGTGTTTCTTTCCTTAACACCTTCACAACAGTCTGATCTTAAAAGTTATTGCCAGACTCCTACCCATTGCCTTTGATAGAGGACCTTATAGATAGTATAGGAGTAGCCAAATTTGTAACCACTATAGACTTGCTTAAAGGTTACTACCAGATTCCCCTCTCGGACGAGGCCCAATTAATATCCGCCTTCATCACTCCCTTCGGACTATACCAATACACAGTGATGCCCTTTGGATTGTCTAATGCTCCCGCCACCTTCCAGAGGGCTATAAATTACATAACTCAGGACTTGGAGGGCAACATCTACTTCACCGGCCTTTTCCTGGGCGGCACCTTCCTCACCTACGGCACAGAGGTCATCAACTTCCCTGACATGGACCCCGAGAAGCGCATCGATCCCATGACACGCATCTTCCCAGAGTCACCAAGTGCACCTTCAGGAAGTTCGGCCCTTCAAACCATCGAGACCCACGACACCATGTGTGTACTGGCGGTTAACATCATCAACGAGAAGATCTACATTTTCATCTGGTTCTGGCTGGTCTCTCTCACCACCATCACCGCTGTCTGGCTCTGTATCGCCTCCTCGTCATCGTCTCCTCCGATGTGCGCTTCAAGCTTCTGCAGGTTCTTCCTTTGCGAGGTGCTGTGTCTGGTGGTTGGACAACATCATCGCCGACGCCTTATCAAGATCTCCTGTCTCACCTCCTTCATGAGCCCATTACGGAGGTCTTAAGGAAATGTTATCCCGCCCGTAACATGCATTACTACCATCACCTCCTCTGCTTGTTACCTCGTTCGCCACCTCTCCGCCTCCCCTTCCACGTCACCGTCTCGTGAACCTTCCACGCCACCGTCTCGTGAACCTTCCACGTCACCGTTTCATGAAGCCCGGCTACTGTCCCGAAGTTGGATTCACGCGGCCCTTCGACTCAACCGAAAGTGTTGAGCCAGCTCTTGGTTTTCTGGATTGGCAGTTGAGATGCAAGCCTCAACCAGTGAACACAACGCCTCTTGGTTCTGCCGTGGGATCAACCATCACTCAGCATTTCACCACTGCGACACCGCATAAGTATCACTTCCCCTCGTCCGTGCTTTCCACATTGCCTCTATATAGGATTAGGATTATCGTTAGGTATTAAGTTGGGTTCTTTATTGTTGTATTTATTACTGTGTTATATGTATATGTGTATGTCATTTTCCTGTGTTTCATGTTATATATCTGTGTTTCATGTGTCTTGTTATATATGTGTCAATTTCGTTATGGGTTAATAAAGTAGCTTTTTAAAGTGACCCCCTTTTACATTTCCTCACCAGTTGAACCTGCAGTGTTTTTTTTTTATTGTTATTGTTCACCGGCTCTCCGATGCCAATCTTACCAGTTTAACCGGTGAACGTAACATGGGGCACTCCACCTTCCCTTAATGAGGCATCAATTACTTCACAAACTTTTTCTGCCAGTTGCTCCCTGCATTCTCTTAAAATCCATCCTGATACCCCATCAGGTCCCACAGCTTTTCTCACTTCTAGACTCCCCATCATATTCTTGATCTCCTCCACAGTTACTTGAAACTCCTTCATAATCCCTTTCTGTTCCATTACCAGTGGCTTGTCAAAAGCAGTCTCCTTTGTGAATACCTTCCGAAAGCATCCATTCATAGCCTCTGCCATTTCCCTGGGAAATGTGTGTATTTACCTAATTTACCTAATTGTAACATACAGGAAAAGAGCTATGCTCGTACTGTCCCGTCTCCATATCTACTCATGTCCAGCTTTTTCTTAAAATCATGAATATTCCTTGCGTTGACCACTTCCACGTCTAAACTATTCCATGCTTCCACCCTTCTATGAGGGAAGCTATATTTTTTCACATCTCTCCTATAAGTGGCCATTTTTAGTTTTTTCCCATGCCCTCTCGACATTCTTTCATTCCACATACACAGATCTTCCCTATCCATTTTTTCCATGCCAATCATCACTCTGTATATTGCTATCAGGTCTCCCTTTCTCTTCTGTTTTCCAGGGTCGGAAGTTGCATTCTGTTCAGTCTGTCTTCATAAGTCAAATCTCTTAAGTCAGGCACCATTTTGT
Organism: Portunus trituberculatus; assembly: GCF_017591435.1. Classification (NCBI taxonomy): domain Eukaryota; kingdom Metazoa; phylum Arthropoda; class Malacostraca; order Decapoda; family Portunidae; genus Portunus; species Portunus trituberculatus. The sequence continues at coordinate 79,663 of NW_025541578.1, read as the reverse complement.
TGCAGCCCTCTGTACTTTCTCTAGTTTCCTTATGTGTTTCTTTAAGTTCGAGCCCACTGTATTGTTGCATATTCAAGCCTCGGTCTTATCATTGCAGTAATTATTTTCTTCATCATTTCTTCATCTAAATATACGAACGCCACTCTTATGTTCCTCAATAAGTTCAATACTTCTTCAATTATTTTGTTTATATGTCTCTCTGGCGATAGGTCATTGGTAATTGTCACCCCAAGGTCTTTTTCTTCATGACTGGTTTTTATGTCTTCATTTCCTATCTTGTACATACTCCTGATTCTTCTTTCACTCTTGCCAAACTCTAATTTCTTGCATTTTGTCGTGTTGAACTCCATTTGCCATGTACAGCTCCATTTCCATATTCTGTCCAAGTCTTCCTGGAGTAGTTCGCAATCTTTGTCACATCTCACTTTTCTTAACAATTTTGCATCGTCTGCAAATAGGCTCACATAACTGGACACCCCATCCACCATGTCATTTATGTAGACCGCGAACATTACTGGTGCCAACACTGATCCCTGTGGAACTCCACTCTCCACCAAGCCCCATTCTGATGGTCTGTCCTTAATTATTGTTCTCATTTCTCTTCCTACCAAAAGTCTTCCATCCATTTTAGTAAACTGCCATGCACTCCTCCTACCATTTCAAGTTTCCAGATCAGTCTCTGTGGTACCTTATCAAAGGCCTTTTTAAATCCAGATATATTCCATCAGCCCAACCATCTCTTTCCTGTATTACATCTATCACCCTCGAATAGTAACATATCAGGTTTGTCGTGCATGAACGCCCTTTTCTAAAACCAAATTGACACTCACAAAGTATGTCATTTTTCTCCAAGAAGTCTGTCCATCTATTCTTCACCACCCTCTCACACATCTTAGCTACCACACTTGTAAGTGACACTGGTCTATAGTTCAATGGGTCTCTCTTGTTACCTGATTTATAAATTGGGACAATGTTAGCTCTTTTCCAGTCTTGGGGCACTCCACCTTCCCTTAATGAGGCATCAATTACTTCACAAACTTTTTCTGCCAGTTGCTCCCTGCATTCTCTTAAAATTCATCCTGATACCCCATCAGGTCCCACAGCTTTTCTCACTTCTAGACTCCCCATCATATTCTTGATCTCCTCCACAGTTACTTGAAACTCCTTCATAATCCCTTTCTGTTCCATTACCAGTGGCTTGTCAAAAGCAGTCTCCTTTGTGAATACCTTCCGAAAGCATCCATTCATAGCCTCTGCCATTTCCCTGGGAAATGTGTGTGTGTGTGTGTGTGTGTGTATTTACCTAATTGTATTTACCTAATTGTAACATACGGGAAAAGAGCTATGCTCGTGTTGTCCCGTCTCCATATCTATTAATGTCCAGCTTTTTCTTAAAATCATGAATATTCCTTGCGTTGACCACTTCCACGTCTAAACTATTCCATGCTTCCACCCTTCTATGAGGGAAGCTATATTTTTCACATCTCTCCTATAAGTGGCCATTTTAGTTTTTCCCATGCCCTCTCGACATTCTTCCATTCCACATACACAGATCTTCCCTATCCATTTTTCCATGCCAATCATCACTCTGTATATTGCTATCAGGTCTCCCTTTCTCTTCTGTTTTCCAGGGTCGGAAGTTGCATTCTTTTCAGTCTGTCTTCATAAGTCAAATCTCTTAAGTCAGGCACCATTTTCGTTGCAGCCCTCTGTACTTTCTCTAGTTTCCTTATGTGTTTCTTTAAGTTCGAGCCCACTGTATTGTTGCATATTCAAGCCTCGGTCTTATCATTGCAGTAATTATTTTCTTCATCATTTCTTCATCTAGATATACGAACGCCACTCTTATGTTCCTCAATAAGTTCAATACTTCTCCAATTATTTTGTTTATATGTCTCTCTGGCGATAGGTCATTGGTAATTGTCACCCCAAGGTCTTTTTCTTCATGACTGGTTTTATGTCTTCATTTCCTATCTTGTACATACTCCTGATTCTTCTTTCACTCTTGCCAAACTCTATTTTCTTGCATTTTGTCGTGTTGAACTCCATTTGCCATGTACAGCTCCATTTCCATATTCTGTCCAAGTCTTCCTGGAGTAGTTCGCAATCTTTGTCACATCTCACTTTTCGTAACAATTTTGCATCGTCTGCAAATAGGCTCACATAACTGGACACCCCATCCACCATGTCATTTATGTAGACTGCGAACATTACTGGTGCCAACACTGATCCCTGTGGAACTCCACTCTCCACCAATCCCCATTCTGATGGTCTGTCCTTAATTATTGTTCTCATTTCTCTTCCTACCAAAAGTCTTCCATCCATTTTAGTAAACTGCCATGCACTCCTCCTACCATTTCAAGTTTCCAGATCAGTCTCTGGTGTGGTACCTTATCAAAGGCCTTTTTTAAATCCAGATATATTCCATCAGCCCAACCATCTCTTTCCTGTATTACATCTATCACCCTCGAATAGTAACATATCAGGTTTGTCGTGCATGAACGCCCTTTCCTAAAACCAAATTGACACTCACAAAGTATGTCATTTTTCTCCAAGAAGTCTGTCCATCTAGTCTTCACCACCCTCTCACACATCTTAGCTACCACACTTGTAAGTGACACTGGTCTATAGTTCAATGGGTCTCTCTTGTTACCTGATTTATAGATTGGGACAATGTTAGCTCTTTTCCAGTCTTGGGGCACTACGCCTTCCCTTAATGAGGCATCAATTACTTCACAAACTTTTTCTGCCAATTGCTCCCTGCATTCTCTTAAAATCCATCCTGATACCCCATCAGGTCCCACAGCTTTTCTCACTTCTAAACTCCCCATCATGTTCTTGATCTCCTCCACCGTTACTTGAAACTCCTTCATAATCCCTTTCTGTTCCATTACCAGTGGTTTGTCAAAAGCAGTCTCCTTTGTGAATACCTTCCGAAAGCATCCATTCATAGCCTCTGCCATTTCCCTGGGATCTTCACTGTATACTCCATTTACTTCTAAACTTTCAATACTTTCTCTATTTTTGATGTTGTTGTTCACATGTCTGTAAAAAAGCCTTGGTTGGTCTTTACATTTATCAATTATATCCTTTTCTTGTTTCTTTCTTTCTTCTCTTCTAATCAACACATATTCATTTCTTGCTCTTTTGTAACTTTCCCACTGCTTAATCCGTCTTTTCCTTCTCCACCTCTTCCATGCATCCTCTTTTCTTGTTCTAGCCTTTTCACATCTATCGTTAAACCAGTCCTGCTTTCCAACTTCTCTATGTTGTCTTATTGGTACAAATTTTTCTCACCTTCTTTGTATATTTTTATAAATTCCTTCCACTTTTCATTTGCTCCTTAGCACTCTTGAATTTCATCCAATTTGTCTCTTGAAAGAATTTCTTTAGGTTTCCAAAATCTGTCTTGGCATAATTCCATCTTCCCACTTTATATTCTTCATTTCTTCTAGATTTCTCTTCGTCTATCACCTTGAACTCCAAAACTGCATGATCACTCTTTGCTAAAGGGCACTCCACCCTCATCTCCTCAATGACCATTGGCTCTGTACTAAAGACCAAGTCCAGTCTTGACGATGCTCCCTCTCCTCCAAACCTAGTATCTTCTTTGACCCACTGAGTTAACACATTTTCCATTGCCAGTGTCAATAGTGTATTTCCCATGTTGTCTCTGATCCTTCCATTGACCAGTCCTCCCAACACACCTCTTTACAATTAAAATCTCCCATCATTATAGTTCGTTCACAGCCACCCAACATTTCTTCCAGACATGTTCCTGTATCACTTATCATTTCTTCATATTCCTGTACTGACCATGCATTTGTCTTAGGTGGTACGTACACCACTATGTAGTGCCTCTTTTTCCTTCATTAGTTTCTGCTCTGATCTTTAGCACTTCTGCCTTTCCCATACCTTTTTCACTTGATCCACCTTTATATCTTTTTAACCAGCAACATCACTCCTCCTCCCATCTTACCTACTCTATTTCTTTTCCAAACGTTATATTTCCTTCTCCAACCTTCATCAGGTCTTCTCCTCTCTCAGTTTTGTTTCAGTAAGACCCACAATATCTGGGTTCTTGTCCCTCAAGTAATCGTTGAGTTCTAAAATCCCGATATCACTCCATTTATGTTGGAATACATTACATTTCGCTCATATGTAAGTTTCTTTAGTCCTTTCTTGCTGTACTTTTCTGGGTTATGAACCACTTCCTCAGTCTCATATCCAAGATTCTCCAGAAAAACTCTTTCTTCTCTTCTTCTGTCCTCTCTTCATTTTTTTCAAAGCCTCCTTTCTCAACTCATTTAACATTTCTCTTTCCTTTTCACCGAGATCTCTTCTCAACCAAATCTTCCTTGTTGTTTCCTGCTGGGCTAGCCTCCATGACTTCTCCACCAATTCATCTACATCCTTTTGTGACTTAAGTTTGATTCTTATTGGCCTCATACCTTCTCTTGTGAACTTTCCAATTCTATGGAAGTCCTCTATTTCTTGTACTAGGTCTTTTCCTCCTCTTGCACCACATTAATGATATTATTTATCACCTTTTTATGTTTTCTCTCTCTCATTTTACTCGGTGTCTTATCCTCCTCCACACCAAATATCACCACACATCTCTTTTTGTCTACAGTTTCCCTCACCAATGTCTCATTTGACTTAATAACCTTCACCACTTTCTCAGCTATCTTCTCTTCTATGATCTGTTGATCTATAATTTCAGCAAGGCCCAAAGTTTTCTCCCCTGACTCTTTGATTTCCTTTTCCAGACTTGTGTGTGTGTGTGTGTGTGTGTGTGTGTGTGTGTGTGTGTGTGTGTGTGTGTGTGTGTGTGTGTGTGTGTGTGTGTGTGTGTGTATTTACCTAATTGTATTTACCTAATTGTAACATACGGGAAAAGAGCTATGCTCGTGTTGTCCCGTCTCCATATCTATTAATGTCCAGCTTTTTCTTAAAATCATGAATATTCCTTGCGTTGACCACTTCCACGTCTAAACTATTCCATGCTTCCACCCTTCTATGAGGGAAGCTATATTTTTTCACATCTCTCCTATAAGTGGCCATTTTTAGTTTTTTCCCATAACCTCTCGACATTCTTTCATTCCACATACACAGATCTTCCCTATCCATTTTTTCCATGCCAATCATCACTCTGTATATTGCTATCAGGTCTCCCCTTTCTCTTCTGTTTTCCAGGGTCAGAAGTTGCATTCTTTTCAGTCTGTCTTCATAAGTCAAATCTCTTAAGTCAGGCACCATTTTTGTTGCAGTCCGCTGTACTTTCTCTAGTTTCCTTATGTGTTTCTTTAAGTTCGGAGCCCACTGTATTGTTGCATATTCAAGCCTCGGTCTTATCATTGCAGTAATTATTTTCTTCATCATTTCTTCATCTAAATATACGAACGCCACTCTTATGTTCCTCAATAAGTTCAATACTTCTCAAATTATTTTGTTTATATGTCTCTCTGGCGATAGGTCATTGGTAATTGTCACCCCAAGGTCTTTTTCTTCATGACTGGTTTTATGTCTTCATTTCCTATCTTGTACATACTCCTGATTCTTCTTTCACTCTTGCCAAACTCTATTTTCTTGCATTTTGTCGTGTTGAACTCCATTTGCCATGTACAGCTCCATTTCCATATTCTGTCCAAGTCTTCCTGGAGTAGTTCGCAATCTTTGTCACATCTCACTTTTCTTAACAATTTTGCATCGTCTGCAAATAGGCTCACATAACTGGACACCCCATCCACCATGTCATTTATATAGACCGCGAACATTACTGGTGCCAACACTGATCCCTGTGGAACTCCACTCTCCACCAAGCCCCATTCTGATGGTCTGTCCTTAATTATTGTTCTCATTTCTCTTCCTACCAAAAGTCTTCCATCCATTTTAGTAAACTGCCATGCACTCCTCCTACCATTTCAAGTTTCCAGATCAGTCTCCGGTGTGGTACCTTATCAAAGGCCTTTTTTAAATCCAGATATATTCCATCAGCCCAACCATCTCTTTCCTGTATTACATCTATCACCCTCGAATAGTAACATATCAGGTTTGTCGTGCATGAACGCCCTTTTCTAAAACCAAATTGACACTCACAAAGTATGTCATTTTTCTCCAAGAAGTCTGTCCATTTATTCTTCACCACCCTCTCACACATCTTAGCTACCACACTTGTAAGTGACACTGGTCTATAGTTCAATGGGTCTCTCTTGTTACCTGATTTATAGATTGGGACAATGTTAGCTCTTTTCCAGTCTTGGGGCACTACACCTTCCCTTAATGAGGCATTAATTGCTTCACAAACTTTTTCTGCCAGTTGCTCCCTGCATTCTCTTAAAATCCAACCTGATACCCCATCAGGTCCCACAGCTTTTCTCACTTCTAAACTCCCCATCATATTCTTGATCTCCTCCACAGTTACTTGAAACTCCTTCATAATCCCTTTCTGTTCCATTACTAGTGGTTTGTCAAAAGCAGTCTCCTTTGTGAATACCTTCCGAAAGCATCCATTCATAGCCTCTGCCATTTCCTGGGATCCTCACTGCATACTCCATTTACTTCTAAACTTTCAATACTTTCTCTATTTTTGATGTTGTTGTTCACATGTCTGTAAAAAGCCTTGGTTGGTCTTTACATTTATCAATTATATCCTTTTCTTGTTTCTTTCTTTCTTCTCTTCTAATCAACACATATTCATTTCTTGCTCTTTTGTAACTTTCCCACTGCTTAATCCGTCTTTTCCTTCTCCACCTCTTCCATGCATCCTCTTTTCTTGTTCTAGCCTTTTCACATCTATCGTTAAACCAGTCCTGCTTTTCAACTTCTCTATGTTGTCTTATTGGTACAAATTTTTCTCACCTTCTTTGTATATTTTTATAAATTCCTTCCACTTTTCATTTGCTCCTTAGCACTCTTGAATTTCATCCAATTTGTCTCTTGAAAGAATTTCTTTAGGTTTCCAAAATCTGTCTTGGCATAATTCCATCTTCCCACTTTATATTCTTCATTTCTTCTAGATTTCTCTTCATCTATCACCTTGAACTCCAAAACTGCATGATCACTCTTTGCTAAAGGGCACTCCACCCTCATCTCTTCAATGACCATTGGCTCTGTACTAAAGACCAAGTCCAGTCTTGACGATGCTCCTCTCCTCCAAACCTAGTATCTTCTTTGACCCACTGAGTTAACACATTTTCCATTGCCAGTGTCAATAGTGTATTTCCCCATGTTGTCTCTGATCCTTCCATTGACCAGTCCTCCCAACACACCTCTTTACAATTAAAATCTCCCATCATTATAGTTCGTTCACAGCCACCCAACATTTCTTCCAGATATGTTCCTGTATCACTTATCATTTCTTCATATTCCTGTACTGACCATGCATTTGTCTTAGGTGGTACGTACACCACTATGTAGTGCCTCTTTTTTCCTTCATTAGTTTCTGCTCTGATCTTTATCACTTCTGCCTTTCCCATACCTTCTTTCACTTGATCCACCTTTATATCTTTTTTAACCAGCAACATCACTCCTCCTCCCATCTTACCTACTCTATTTCTTTTCCAAACATTATATTTCCCTTCTCCAACCATCATCAGGTCTTCTCCCTCTCTCAGTTTTGTTTCAGTAAGACCCACAATATCTGGGTTCTTGTCCCTCAAGTAATCGTTGAGTTCTAAAATCCCCGATATCACTCCATTTATGTTGGAATACATAAATGTGTGTGTGTGTGTGTGTGTGTATTTACCTAATTGTATTTACCTAATTGTAACATACGGGAAAAGAGCTATGCTCGTGTTGTCCCGTCTCCATATCTATTAATGTCCAGCTTTTTCTTAAAATCATGAATATTCCTTGCGTTGACCACTTCCACGTCTAAACTATTCCATGCGTGTGTGTGTGTGTGTGTGTGTGTGTGTGTGTGTGTGTGTGTGTGTGTGTGTGTGTGTGTGTGTGTGTGTATTTTCACGAATGTTACAAGGCAGGACGCATGTAACTTATCTTTCGAGAGGGAGAGGGGGATGGAGGGAAGGGAGATGGGAGGGAGGAAAGGAGATGGGGAGGGAGGAGAGAGGAGAGAGAGAGAGAGAGAGAGAGAGAGAGAGAGAGAGAGAGAGAGAGAGAGAGAGAGAGAGAGAGAGAGAGAGAGAGAGAGAGAGAGAGAGATATGGGAACAGTCTATGCCATTGGGTAATTTTAGACACAAGGCGGGACGCATGTAGCTTATCTTTAGTGATTGGTGGAGACAAGGATGGTGGGAGGAGCACTAGGATTTTAAGGACAGCATATGGCGTGTGTAGTTGGTATCCAACACACTATACGGGACAACTGAACTGAAGAAAGCTCAGAAAAGAAATATGACGCCTACGTAGGCGTCACCGTGTATGCTACTGGGGCTTCATGACGCCTACATAGGCGTCACCGTATTGAAGGGGTTAATTACTGTTTTGAGGATGCATTGCTAATGTGGATTGCCACTGTGAAATCTATAATGTCTCAGTTTGTATTTGTGACGGTTTGTGTTATTGTGGGTGCATATTATGTGTTTACTATGATGTAGTGGCTGACATTTGTGACGGTGTTGTGTTATTGTGGGTGCACATTATGTGTTTACTATGATGTAATGGCAAACATTTGTGACTGTGTATGTGTTTCCCATACAAGTTTAAATAAATTAATTGACAACCCGTGGCCTCTCCAAATTCGTCCTACAATATATATATATATATATATATATATATATATATATATATATATATATATATATATATATATATATATATTCTCCTTTACACCGACGAGATTAAAGGTGACTGTTATTTCAGCATAGTTCAGCTTCTGCTGTGTCTTCTCTATCTTTCTAATCAATTCTCTTATTTGATTGGCAATGGCTCCGAGGAGCTCTCCAAAAGTAGGACTGTTTGTAGCAACGTTTCGTTCCTGCCTAGGGAACATCTTCAGTCTGCGTGAGTTTCAGCAGCTGGTTCAGCTCGTTATATACGCCTGAGCTTATTCAGGGAAGATGAGTTGAGAGGGTGTGCAGCTGCTGATTGGTAGAGCAGCGGGGCAGCGGTAGGGAAGGGCTGGGGCTTCTCATTGGGTGTGCTGTGGCATGGCGGTTTTTTGTTTCAGAGAGGGGAGGACTTGGAAGTTCTGTACTTGTTTGTTGATGCATTTTCCAGAATTGGTTATGTAGATTGCTTCCAAGTAGAGCAGCCTTCTTGGGTCCCTTTCTCTGTCCAGGATTTTTGTTCCTTCTTCCAGGTTCTGCCTTGTTACGTTTGACCGATGCGGTGTGGTGATTCTTGATTGCTCCGTCTTGTAGGTGGCATGTGAGGCGAAGCCTCGACAGTGTAATCCGCGTCATCCCGATGTATGATTGAGGTCCACAGCCCTCAGCGGTGCAAGTGTGCTCGTAGATGACGTGGTCTTCTTGAAGACCATCTACGAGCACACTTGCACCATTGAGGGCTGTGGACCTCAATCATACTACCAGCGGCAAACCATGCAGCAACTGATAAAGGGCACAAATGGGCCTGGCAAGCCCACTATCAGCGATTGGTAGAAGTCGCATAACATCAAGCACGCCTTAGATAACATCAAGTCATCTTGGGACGAAGTGAAGATGTCTACCATTAACTTGGAGTAGAATAAAGTATGGCCAGAATGTGTGTATGACTTCCCAGGCTTCGCTGAAGACAACATCAGTGCGATCAGAAATGACAGTAAATCTGTGCCATAGGGCTGGCTTCGATGAAGTTCATGATGATGATGTTCAAGATCTTTTGGAAAGCCATGCTGAACCTCTCTCAAATGATGAACTTATAGAGCTAGACAAGGCATCAGAAGAGGCAGAAAAAGAGGGAGATAAGGAAGAAGAACCTGTGCGTGTCCTGGACATCAAAACTCTAGAGAATGTCTCGGTGGTATAGAAAAAAGCTCTGGAAACCCTGAAGGGACGTGACCCAAATCCTGCCTGGAATAGGAAAGTGGCTCATGACGTAGAGAAAAGTGTCAAGATTTATCAAGAAATCTATAATGAAAAAAACAAGAAAAACCAAACAGTCCTCCATCTACTTTTTCTTCAAGCCAGTCAGACATGCCATCCCTGTCACACCTGCCGACCCTGCTACAGGTGGCCCTTCCTCCATATCCTCTTTCGTCAAACCAGTGAAACGTGCTGACCCTGCTACAGCTGGCCCTTCCACATCTGCTTCCGACAGTGCAGACGACGACATCTTATCCTCGTCTGTCTACTCAGCCAAAGATGAGTAAAGGCTGAAATCCCTACTGTCCTTTAGCCTCAGGAGGGACATCATCTGATAGAATACATGGCAAGTGAAAGGTAAATAAAAACATTTTGTTTATTTCTTTTGCGCAGTACTTTACATTTTTCTTTTATGACAATTTTCATGTATTTTCATTTCTGTAAGGGTGACTTTTGATGTGTTGGAACGCATTCCCTATTATTACATGTTATAATGGGTTCGGTATACAGTAAATTCTATTTACAGTAAAGTTTCCAGGAACGCATATATACCGTATAACGAGGACTTACTGTATATATATATATATATATATATATATATATATATATATATATATATATATATATATATATATATATATATATTGTGAGGGGCACCGCATTATTTCCCCTTCATTTAATTATATTATATGCGTAGCCTATGGCCACCCAGCACGGGCCCCTCGGGCTGTTCTGTTGAGCGGGCGGCCCGCCTCCCTCTCCCTGTTTCTCGTTGTCTGGCGAGTGAGTCAGTACCAAGATAGTCTTCAGCTGAGGTGGACACACGCTCTCGTCAGTCTGGCATAGAGAGAGAGAGCTACGGGTTTGCTGGGCTTTTCGAGGTACTCACTAGTCATTGGTCTGGGAGTTGTGCCCTCCTGTTTGAGTAGCTGGCTTGCTACTGGGTAGACAGTGGCTGTAGAGCAACGGGCTTGTTGTTCTGAGAGAAGCGTGGCAAGTTGGCTGCGCTTCTGTTTTTGCGTTTGTCCACTCGGGTGTGGCGATGCGGAGGGACGCATTATTGTTTCGTCCCATTGTGGCTGTTGATGGCGGCGGTCACCAGTGTGATTTGGTGGGCAGCTGTGTGCCCCCATCATCGTCTGTGTAGTATCAGTAGTATACTGTTTATAGTACCAGCCAGTCTTCAGCGGAGTTAACACGTACGCTCTGGGCACAGTGTAGAGACGTGTTTGCTGGACTGTGTGTTAAGAGGTACTCACTAGTCATCGGTCTGGGAGTTGTGCCCTCCCTTGAGTAGCTGACTTGCTACTGGGTAGACCATGGCTGTGTAGGACAACGGGCTTGTTGTCCTAAGGAGTGTGGCCGGTTGGGTCTACATTTTCTGTCTGGCGTTCATCCCCTCGTGGTGTGGCGGCGCGGAGAGATGCGGCATAGTCTCATCCTGTTTGTCGTTGTGGTGGCCGTGGTCACCAGTGTGTTTGGTGGGCAGCTGTGTGCCCCCATCATCTTTTGTGTAGTATCAGTAGTATACTGTATTGTAGTGGTTGTAGCCACACACGCTAGTGAAGGCTGAGAAGCTTCATGCTGTTGGCCAGTGGTGCGTAGTTGTCGTCCGCCAGACTTGTCTGTGACGAGTATCCGGACTCTGTGTGGTTGTTGTCACCCGTAGGTGGTGTCTGGGCTTGTGTGTACACCACCGGATGTGCTGTACACATCATATGTTGTAGTAGTCGTAGGCTAGGGGTGTCAGTCTGACAAGTGTTAGGAAGCACTTGTCGTAGTAGAATAGTATAGTAATATACTGCGCGTGTTGTCCCAGTCTGTGATTTATCACAGTCTGTGGGCAAGGCGTGTGGAGAGGCATTAATACTTCATAGAGAAGTGGGTGGAATTGTCCTTGTGGGCGGTTTCTCTAGGGGGTATTAAGGCCTCGCCTTGTTACACATAACATCTACCATTTATAAATTCTACTTGGTTGGGTACAGGAGGAGAAGGAGTTGCTAAGGAGATTCCCTTACAGTGGGGGAAGTTATACACTGCTGGCGACCTTGAAAGAACCTGAGTGTTACGGCTGCTGTGATTTATAGTAGTGGGGACTCTGTGGAGTGTTATATTCCCCACTGTACTGACCGTAACAAAGTTGGCGACCTCGCCAGGATAACACTCACTCTAGTGAGCTGTAGCAGTTAACCGCAGCCGTGACCGTAATAATAAAATATATATATATATATATATATATATATATATATATATATATATATATATATATATATATATATATATTTTTACAACCTCATTTTTTTTTTTTTTTTTTTTTTCTACATTACAAGGGCACTGGCCAAGGGCAAACACAGTGTTGGAAAAAAAAAAATCCCGCTGGTTGCCAGGCCCTGTTAAAAGAAAAGTAGAAAGAGAAAAAAAAAATCTAAAAGGAGGGTCCAGTTAACGTAAGAGGTGTCTTGACACTCCTCTTTTGAAAGAGTTTAAGTCATAGGCAGGTGGAAATACAGACACAGGTAGAGAGTTCCAGAGTTTACCAGTGTAGGGAATGAAGGAGTGAAGATACTGGTTAACTCTTGCATTAGGAAGATGGACAGAATAGGGATGAGAAGAAGTAGAGAGTCTTGTGCAGCGAGGCCGCAGGAGGGGGGAAGGCATGCAGTTAGCAAGTTCAGAAGAGCAGACAGCATGAAAACAGCGGTAGAAGACAGATAAAGATGCAACATTGCGGCGGTGACTTAAAGAATCAAGACAGTCAGTTAGAGGAGAAGAGTTGATAAGACGAAAAGCTTTAGATTCCACCTTGTTTAGTAAAGCTGTGTGTGGATCCCCCAGACATGAGAGCCATACTCCATACACGGGCGGATAAGGCCCTTGTACAGAGCAAGCAGCTGGGAGGGAGAGAAAATGGACGAAGACGCCATAGGACACCTAACTTCTTGGAAGCTGATTTAGCAAGAGTAGAGATGTGAAATTTCCAGTTTAGATTTTTAGTGAAGGATAGACCGAGTGTGTTTAATGTAGAGGAGAGGGAAGTTGAGTGTTATTGAAGAAGAGAGGATAGTTGTCTGGAAGGTTATGTCGAGTAGATAGTTGTAGAAATTGAGTTTTTGAGGCATTGAACAAAACCAGGTTTTCTCTGCCCCAATCAGAAACAAGTGAAAGATCAGAAGTTAGGCGTCCTATAGCATCTCGCCTTGAGTCATTTAATTGTTGTTGGGTTGGGCGTCTGTTGAACGCTGTTGAATAATGCAGGGTGGTATCATCAGCATAGGAGTGGATAGGGCATTGAGTCAGATTTAGGAGATCATTGATGAATAATAGAAAGAGAGTGGGTGATAGGACAGAACCCTGTGGAACACCACTGTTGATAGTTTTAGGGAAGAACAGTGACCGTCTACTACAGCAGCAATAGAACGATCGGAAAGGAAACTGGAGATGAAGGTACAGAGAGAAGGATAGAATCCGTAGGAGGGTAGTTTAGAAATTAAAGATTTGTGCCAGACTCTATCGAAGGCTTTCGATATGTCAAGGCCGACAGCAAAGGTTTCACCGAAGTCCCTAAAAGAGGATGACCAAGATTCAGTTAGGAAAGTAAGAAGATCACCAGTAGATCTGCCTTTACGGAAACCATACTGGCAATCAGAGAGAAGGTTGTGAGCTGATAGATGCCTCATTATCTTCCTATTAAGGATAGACTCAAAGGCTTTAGAAAGGCAGGAAATCAAAGCTATAGGGCGGTAGTTAGAAGGATTGGAGTGGTCACCTTTTTTAGGGACAGGTTGAATGTGAGCAAACTTCCAGCAAGAAGGATAAATAGAAGTAGAGAGACACAGATGAAAGAGTTTGACCAGGCAGTGAGCGAGTTCGGAAGCACAGTTTTTGAGAACAACAGGAGGGACTCCATCCGGACCGTAAGCCTTCCGAGAATCAAGGCCAGAGAGGGCCAGGAAAACGTCTTTATAAAGAATTTTAATTTTAGGGATGAAGTAGTCAGAGGGTGGAGGAGTAGGAGGAATATGCCCAGAATCATCCAAAGTTGAGTTGGTAGCAAAGGTTTGAGCGAAGAGTTCAGCTTTAGAAAAGAAGAGACAGCTGTAGAGCCATCTGGATGAAGTAAAGGAGGGAAAGACGAAGAAGTAAAGTTGTTAGAGATATTATTGGCTAGATGCCAGAAATCTCGAGAGGAGTTAGAATTGGAAAGACTTTGACATTTTCTATTGATGAAAGAGTTTTTAGTAAGTTGGAGAATAGATTTGGCATGATTACGGGCAGAAATATATAGGGCATGAGTTTCAGCAGTTGGATGGCTACGGAACCGTTTGTGAGCCGCCTCTATCATTGACAGCACGAGAACAAGCAGAGTTAAACCAAGGCTTTTTAGCTTTAGGGTTAGAGAAAGTATGAGGAATGTATAGCTCCATGCCAGAGATAATCACCTCTGTTATGCGCTCGGCACAAAGAGAAGGATCTCTGACATGAAAACAATAATCATCCCAAGGGAAATCAGAATAGTACTGCCTTAGTTCCTCCCATTTAGCAGAGTTAAAATGCCAGAAGCACCTCCGCTTAGGCGGGTCCTGAGGCTGCACTGGAGTGATAGAACTGGTAACGGAAATTAGATTGTGGTCGGAGGAGCCCAACGGAGAGGAAAGTTTAACAGAGTAAGCAGAAGGGTTGGAGGTTAGGAAAAGATCAAGAATGTTGGGCGTGTCTCCAAGGCGGTCAGGAATACGGGTAGGGAACTTCACTAGCTGCTCTAGGTCATGAAGGATAGCAAAGTTGAAGGTTTGTTCACCAGGTTGGTCAGTGAAAGAAGATGAAAGCCAAAGCTGGTGGTGAACATTGAAATCTAAAATGGAGATCTCAGCAAAAGGAAAGTGAGATAAGATGTGCTCCACCTTGGAAGTCAAATAGTCAAAGAATTTTACATAGTCAGAGGAGTTAGGTGAGAGGTATACAGCACAGATGAATTTAGTTAGAGAGTGACATTGAAGTCTTAGCCAGATGGTAGAAAATTCTGAAGATTCAAGATTGTGGGCACGAGAGCAAGTGGTGTCGTTACGCATGTATGCGCTCGTATTGGAGAGGACCTGAGGGAGAGAGGATTGAGTGGAGAGGAGTTTGGGGACAGAGCCTTGTGGAGAAGACTAGTGAGGAACAGCGACCCCATATGAACATGGGAGCAGCTGCAGAAGAAGAAGATATACAGCACAGATGAATTTAGTTAGAGAGTGACATTGAAGTCTTAGCCAGATGGTAGAAAATTCTGAAGATTCAAGATTGTGGGCACGAGAGCAAGTGGTGTCGTTACGCACGTATGCGCAACATCCAGCTTTGGATTGAAAATGAGGATAGAGCAAGTAGGAGGGAACAGAAAAGGGGCTGCTGTCAGTAGTCGCAGACAACTGTGTTTCGGTTAGGAAGAGAAGATGAGGTTTAGTAGAGGAGAGGTGGTGTTCCACAGATTGAAAATTAGAACGAAGGCCACGAATGTTGCAGAAATTGATAGTGAAAGTATTAGATGAAGTGTCAAGACACCCAAGGTCGACAGCAGAGGGGCAGTCCGACCTGGGGACATTTATGGTCCCTCCCAGAGGGGACTCGAGGCAGGGCGTGGTGAAGCCATTATTAAATTTTGATTTGAAGAGAGTGTAAAAGTGTAAGGTGTTGTAGTGTAGTGTAGGAAGTAGTAGAAGTTGTCTTTAGAGGGCAGGCTGCAGCTGCTCAATTGTATAAATGAGACCACAAAGGGAACCGGGAAGAGAGGACACGGGAATCACTCAGTCTGCAGCACTGCCTACATCCCCGTAAGTACCTCTCCTGGAGTATTCCACTGAATATATATATATATATATATATATATATATATATATATATATATATATATATATATATATATATATATATATATATATATATATATATATATATATATATATATATATATATATATATATATATATATATATATATATATATATATATCCAAAACAGGTTGATTTCTGGGAAATCGTATTTTCAGTAGGAAAGCAATCACTAAGGTAGCTACGAGCAGCATCGTTAATGGGCCAAACGTTTCGACATTTCATCTTATGTCATCATCAGTGGTCTAAAATAAAATAAAACGATAAAACAAATATAAGTCTAAAAGAATAAAGTAAAAATACAAAGAGAATTACAAAGGTAAAAATTCACACTATCATAAGTGGGTATGCTGACAGAGTATTGTTGAGGGATGGCTTTACTTGGGAAATATATAGGGATTCCAGTATTCTTAAACTGTTTCTATTACAGGTGGCGAGGATACAGAAATGACTGAGATTGGGTTGAACCTTACATGAGAGGCAGTGGTCCCATATCGCGGAAAACAGGGCGTTGTGTAGCGGGCGCCCTGTTCTGGCAGACTGGCCTAAATACTCGCTGGCTCGGTTTATAAGTGAGCGCAAGGTGCTACCCACATACTCAGCCTGGCAGCTGGGACAAGTGAAACAATAAACAGCCGACGAGTGTAAGGCAGTTGGCAGAGTGTCCTTAAAAAGGAAAAAACTACCTATACATAGATTATTTGTAGACACAATACAAAAATGTTTATCAGGATAATATTTTGTAAGTTTTTCATAGAGACCCCTTTCTAATTTCTTGGAAACCTCACCTAAAAATGGGATACGTAAATAGATTGTTTCTTTGGCAATAGTGGTAATTGGTTGTTTAAGATGATATTTACTTTGGAGAAAGTTATTCAGAATTTTCTCAAACAGGTTGGTGGTGAAGCCATTATTATAGAAAAAATCCTTTAGGAAAGTAACTTCATTATGGATATTTAGGTAAGAAGAAGACAGAGTAAAGGCACAGTGTAAGAGGGTACGGACTGAATTGATTTTGAAGCGGAAACTGCAAAAGCTGAAAAAAAATAATACCAAGACCAGAAAATGTAGGTTTATGATAAATAGAGGTGGAAAGTCTACCATTGAATTTTGTGATGTTTAGGTCAAGGAAGGGGATTTGTGAGTCTATTTCTGATTCCATAGTGAACTTGATATTGTCATGTTGTGAGTTAAGGTAATGTAGGAAATGGTCTGCATGTGATGCTTCCTTAAAAAACACCAAAGTATCATCAACATATCGTCTATATAACATAGGTTTGAAAGCGATAGGACAATCATCAAGCCAGTTTCGTTCGTGGTAACAAAGGAAGATGTTAGCGAAGGTGGGTCCGAGTGGTGAGCCCATCGCCACGCCGTCTGTTTGTTTATATAATTCATTGTTAAAAACAAATAGATTATCCTTAACACAAACACGTAGTAGATTCGTAAATAGGGATTTTGTCATATTTTTAAAAATGTCCAGACCTGAGAACACAGAGTTTACACATATATCTATCGTCTCATCCAGTGGAATGTTAGTAAAAAGTGACTGAACATCATAGCTAACCATAAAACACGAATCTGGTAGTCTGTAGTTCGAAAGGGATTGAGAGAGTTCATGAGAATTTTTTACAGTATAGTTATTAGTAGTGTATGGTCTAAGAATGGGAACCAGGAATTTTGCAAGATTATAAGAGGCACTATTATATGCCGCAATGATAGGTCTAAGTGGGACAGAAGGTTTATGAACTTTAGGGAGTCCATACATCACAGCAGGATTCGAACCAGTGGGTTTCAGAAGTGAAGCTTCTTCTTCATTAACAGCACCACGAGTTTTAAGATTATTAATGAAGCGTGTGATTTTATCTTCAACTTTAGTTTTGAGTTTATAGATGTCACCGAAAAAAAGTTTAGAGAACTTAGTATCATCGTGGAGGATATCACGCATTTTAGAAACATAATCAGACTTGTTTAAGAGAACAACTCCTCTCCCTTTGTCAGGTCTACAGATCACCAACAAAACAAACAGGACGAGGAATTAACGCGTCCCTCCGCACCGCCACACCCGAGGGGACGAACGCAAACAGGAAATGCAGCCCCAACCGGCCACACTGTCCTTAGGACAACAAGCCTGCTGTCCTACACAGCCACGGTCTACCGAGTAACAAGCCAGCTACTCAAGGGAGGGCACAACTCCCAGACCGACGACTAGTGAGTACTTAGAGAAGCCCAGCAACACGAATCTCCCTACCCTGTGCCAGACCACGAGAGACGTGTCCACATCAGCTGAAGACTACCCTGGTACTGAGGCGATTGCCAGACAACGAGAAGCAGGGAGAGGGAGGCGGGTTGTCTGCTCAACAGAACAGCCCGAGGGGCCCACGCTGGGGTGGCCATAGGCTACACGTATAATATAATTAAATAAATGGGAAATAATGCAGTGCCCCTCATAATATACATACATAATTAAAAATTAAAAAGAAGAAAGCGTTACTAATAAGTAAATATGTCAAGCATATTTGAGAGCAGTTACTTAATATAACAATTGGGAACCATATATATGAGATTATGAATCCATTGTGGCAGTTCATCTTAGACACAATGATGTTAGCGCATGTTTCCTGGGTATAATCATTATCATTGTTATATGCTCATTCTTATGACACGTCGTCTTTATGTGAGATATTGATACTACGTGACGATGCATACTGTGGGACATACATGTATGCAGGACGGTAGCGGAGGGATTAATCTGAGAGAGACCCAAAGGGATCAAGCCACGTCATTGCATTAACGTTAGCACTTACCTCCATCAATGAATTGCTTCTCGGCAGGGCCAGTGTGAGAGTCCTAAGGGGAAAATTTGATGTAAGGGTGATCATAAACACACACTTAAATTAATTATGGAGCTATTTGAAGGATTCTGGAGGAAATGACAAAAGGATTTTTTTCCTACATTACCCATACGGTCAAAGCGGAACGTCCAGATCGCAGACATAGTATTAGTTCAGGAGCCGATTACAGTCAGAGGTGTATGGAATTTAGCCCAAGTAATGGACACTGGTTGGTCGTGATAACCCTCTGAGGACTGTACGTTTAACCTGTTAGTTATCAGGTTGGTGATTGCAGATCGAATTCTGGTTTGTGAATATACAGAATAGGAGATCCTGGCATTTGTTCAAGACAGTATGAATTGTTATGGAATAAATTTATTGAACTTGACTTTGTAAATATTTACTGAACTTTTCAGTATTGCACTAGTTTCTGCTGTAAGTTGCAACATTTCATAAACTAATGTAAAAATTAATTTATATAACACTGCCACTTGAGTTTGGCAGTCTCATGCTGCTGTATATTACCATATAACTTTTTTGGATTCCTATTAAAGGTTTGCTTAAACCTAAATAATCACAGATGTTTTCAAAGACATTTTAGATCACTGTTACCAACTCAGTGTCTTATCAAGATGTAGCCCTCCAAGTGAGCCAAGACAGAAGAAATACTTACAGTAAGTGTCTGGTCCAGGCTCTATCATGGTTTTAACGAAGGACACAGGGAAAATACCTTTGCGGTTTCCCATCCTCCCCTCATACCAGTTTTCATCAATACGTCGAGTTAAGATAACCAGCTCCCCTGGAAAAAGTGTCTTAAGTCAGTGCCAAGGGTAGACATCTCACTCACTGAAGTGAATGGTAGTAGCTATAGGTTTTTTTTGTGGTGTACATTCAGGTTCGGTAAAAATACATGCTGTGGAAGAATTGAGAGATGCTTGCGTCCTCGCACACTCTAACAATATTTGGGTTCAGAGTCAACACATTGTTTGAAATTGAAAATTCATGCAATATTTTTCTCTCCTACACATATGTACAATGACTATAACACTAAATCTATATTCACATCTGTCAAGAGTTGACAACACTAAACTAGTCATTATGAAGTACAAAATGTTAACAAATGTAGTACATACAAACCTTTACTGAGTGACATCATGGATACCTGTGCTTCGAAGTCAAATATGACTCGAGCCTGGCCTTCAGTGTGAAGTGATGGTTTCCTTCTGCCACAAGGAACAACCTGGAAGAGATTTGATACAGAAAGACAAACTCTGCATTACGAATCACAACAATGCTGCCTGCAGTGATACATACACATTCAGGCCATCATAGTCACAGTCCTCAGTACAAATGTCAAACTGGTTTCCCTTAAATGCTTGTGAGATTGTTGTGATGGTTGTCTGTTTATCAAACATTTAATTGTAAAGTTCTCTTTCTGGATTTAAAAGAGAAAACTGCTGAAAATAATAGACATTTGACTTACTGATTTACTAAAAGCCTCTATTTGGTGAAAAGGTGTTGCTATTTGTTGGCCAATCTTATGCTATTAAACATTCCACAGCTGGATAACTTCAATAGATACAGTAACTTAAGTGAGCCAAACAAGATACTGCACACTGAAACACACACCATTCACCACCACCAGTAGTGGATCACTACTTGCTTTCATAACCTCAAGCAACTCAGGAGACACAGCAGGGTTGCCTCACCTCCACATAGTTGCACGGAAAGATGCCAACTGACCCTTCGTGTTCTCCTTCGTACCATTTTTCATCTATTAGTTGACGGATGAATACTATATCACCTTTCTTGAAGGAAATTTCCCTGTTCAAATAAAATGAATTTATTGGAACTACATGTGTCATGCAAGAAATGGTTTCATGAAAACTGAAAAGCAGAGTAAATCATTATTTCATCCAAGAGATAATATGACTAACAATGATTGCATCTTTACACTGATTCAAAAGTTATTGTCAAGAATAAAGATTCCAGGATATTACAAACTTGGAAAGTAGCTATGAGGTGATCAAGCACTCAAAGCTTACAGTGGTACTCCCGATACCTACAAACAACACTTCCTCTATAATCTTAAAAAGGGAATTGAACAAATATTTGCAGAATCTGCTCAGGAATTAAAGAAACTATTGAAGAAGTGGTTAGATGCCACAGAAACAAAAAAAATATGATAAGCTAACTGACTTATTGGTGCTTATGTAATTGAAGCTCAAATTACCTTTCTTTATTCTAAGACACATCAAGGAGTAGAGGGAGGGGTATGTGGCAGAGGCAGTAGGTCTGGCGGGACACACACTACTTGAGGCGTTGCGTGACGGAGGGAGTTAAGCGCCACCATAGACGAAATTGAGTTATGTATAGCACTGTCTTCGCCAGAGTCTCAGCTTTCCAGCGGTACCAAACTTAGGAGTAAGCGCCAACGCCTTCATGGTAAAAAAATCCCATAATGTAACATTAACTTTTCTCCGTACTGTAGCTCCATCCGTCATGCATCAACCCAGCCTTCACGAGGGGAGATAAGTGACAAGCCGAGTGACCAATCCCTTGCTGCGTAGCATACCGCATAGCCCTGCCTCGGCCAATCACTGTCTGCCGTGCATCCCCACCTGCCCGCGGCCCGCCACCAGCCAAGCCAGTCTACGCTATTGTCTCTGCAAGCCCCGTGATTAATAACTTTTTTTGTGTTTTTTTTATAACGTTGGTCAGTAGATACTGTGTTATGGCTTCTAACAGTGGTGAGGGGAGTGCTGAAGGGGACTTATTACGACGCAAAACAGGCCCCAGCCATAGTGAGTGGAAGAGAATTGTGGCGAAAACCAAACGGAACACCGGCCAGGAATACGTGAGCCGAGATACCAGGAAAGTCGTAAAAAAGTGTGAGGAAGGGCTTGCATGCAAGGATAGTTGCTATGATAAGTTGGGCTTAGATAACATTAGGAAAATACATGAATCCTTTTGGCGTATTTCTTTTCCTTTTTTTCATGTCATCTACCCTACTTTTTCTCCTCTTAATCTCTCTTTTGCGATTTTGAAGATCTTTCTTATTGTGTTTTATTGTTATTTTGTATTTTGCTAGGATGTGATTATGATTGTGTGGGTTTGGAGTCATGTTGCAAGCACTATAGTAGGATATTGAATGAATAAAACAAGAGGAGAAAAACGCGATCAAAGTTATGCGACATTTGGAATGTGATAGCTAAAAAACGGATCAAGCTAGAGAGCTGAGATTGGTCTTAAATAAAAGCTTAGAATGTGTACTTTATGCATGGTATTATAGTTTTTCAACAACGTACCATAGTTCTGAGATATAAATCAATGACCACATTTTTTGCCGATTTAACTGTGAAAAAAAAGCAAAAAAATAATTTCACCATTAATCCTTTCATATTATGGCAAGATGATGTGATTGATTTTATGACAGACATAAAGTAGACATTCTAAGCTTTCTTTTAAGACCAACCCCAACTCTCTAGCTTGATCTGTTATTGAGGTATCGCATTCCAAATGTCGCAAAAATTTGACAGCGTTTTTCTCCGTTTTTTATTTTTGGCGCTTATCACCCTACGTCACGCAACGCCTCACTTATTGATGCACTTGCTCAATAGTGCAAATGGAGATTTGCGCAAACTTGTAAAATCCCATCTAAACTTAATAACCCAAGGACTCCTTATCAGAATCCAGTGCAGATTCTAATTTTTGTGCCTAATGTATGAAGCCAGGTCACCTTATTCAAAATTGTTGGAACCAAGGTTATGTAAGGTTTCCAAGCAGTCTGTCAACAAATCATGACTGCCTGTCAAACCAGTGTTACTTATAAAAACAGACCGTGACTCTGAAATTTTTTAGCCTTACAAGAGATACATCACTGTGTCAGTATCTAATACCTACTAACATCAAATCTCCCAATAACATCATCTTATAAGATATAGGTGCACAAATCTCCATGATTCAAGAAAGTTGTAAAAAGACATACACAAGAGAGAAAAAAAAGTGTAGCTGTTGCCCCTTGGTGGTGTTCAAAATGCCACAAAAGTATACTTAGAATCATCCATTCATACAAGATTACTGAAAGTCTCAGTAACTAAACAACTCTTTGAGGTACCAAACAACCATTCCAAATGCTGATGGGAGATAAAGTGAAAGGCTGCTCCCAAGTCATTCAAATCCAACACACCTGCTTCTCTGAATCTCTCTCTCTCTCTCTCTCTCATAACTTATTACTATCATATATTAGGAGTTAGAGTGGCCATATGGCAAGCTTGCAAGACTACATATGCAAAGTGTGTGTAAAAGTTTATCAGCACTCGGTTAATGAGCCAATGTTGTACTGTTGGCATAGGCTCCGCACTGAAACACCTTTACCTAGCTCTCTCAATAGGTCCACTTTCTGTTGCACTGATATTGTCATATGTTTGCACTTTTTCTTTGGTTCACACACAACACTATCACTTCCTGGTCGCTTAGAAGCCATATTTGGGGGCAAATATTACAGAAAAAAATGTCTATGCACCTGGGGGGTTGTTGCTTGCAATGAGCGGCAGTGTGGTACCGATCCAAATTTGACCCAGAATGCCCGGGCTCCAAAACACAGTACAGCACCGCCGCATCCTAGTGGCGATCCGGCAAATTACTCCGGCCAATTAAAAAATTCCGGCACACAAAAATTTTGCCAGGTTATATATATATATATATATATATATATATATATATATATATATATATATATATATATATATATATATTGGACAGTAGAAAACCTCAGACTTGGAATGATTTGGACTTGGAACAAAAACTTCAAATTTTGCCCCCGGACTTGGAACAACTCAAAGGCAGCGGAATGCGTTCCCGCTTTAATTTTATTCCCCATAGTGGCTCTTACTCTCAGGTGGGGGTCAGGACATTTGACCACTTTTTCTATTTCACCAAAGTCACTTACGTAGGATGGTTGAGTAACATTTCATATAAGTACACTGATTTGGTAACTAACAAATATATATACATACATACATATATATAAATATATATATATATATATATATATATATATA
The DNA here is from genome assembly GCF_017591435.1 of Portunus trituberculatus. Lineage (NCBI taxonomy): Eukaryota > Metazoa > Arthropoda > Malacostraca > Decapoda > Portunidae > Portunus > Portunus trituberculatus. The sequence goes on along the minus strand of NW_025541578.1, from coordinate 55,911 downwards.
TATATATATATATATATATATATATATGGATGATGAATTCTTGCAGTTGAGGATATTATGTGGGACTACCAATGCACCCACTCCATCCAATTATTTACACTATACACACTGTTTCTCATGGGAATAATTGCATAACATAATAACTATATATATATATATATATATATATATATATATATATATATATATATATATATATATATATATATATATATATATATATATATATATATATATATATATATATATATATATATATATATATATATATATATATATATATATATATATATATATATATATATATATATATATATATATATATATATATATATATATATATATATATATATATATATATATATATATATATATATATATATATATATATATATATATATATATATATATATATATATATATATATATATATATATATATATATATATATATATATATATATACACACACACATATATATATATATATATATATATATATATATATATATATATATATATATATATATATATATATATATATATATATATATCACAAGTTATTATGTTATGCAATTAATCCCATGAGAAACAGTGTGTATAGTGTGCATGCATTGGTAGTCCCACATAATATCCTCAACTGCAAGAATTCATCATCCACATATATAGTCACAAAAGTTTATATAATTATCATGTTTCCAATGCATTTCATTTCAACTTTGAACATGAAACTATGCATTCAAATTTTCCTGACAACATAACATATTAAACATATTAAAACATAACATTAAAACAAATTAAGTAGAGGGTTAAACCTTACCCTTACCTAACCTAACCCTAATTGAGGCAACAAACACAGCTGATTCATAATTTTCAAAAGCCTTGTGACCAACAGCATAGTTAGGTATGCCAGTTGGGTTAAGTTGTGGTTAGGTTAAAGTTAAATCAATGCTACAAATGATGTACCTTTTGTTATGTGCAGAGAAATCATATATGGCCTTTGCCACCAGCTTGAGATCTGGGGTGCGCAGGAACTTCATGGCACTGAGGCTATTCGGTAGGGTGGCATACTTGTCGACAGGCCTGTAATGTCAGAGTGCCAAGTGATGGTGGTGAACACATTGTATGCACGCATGCACACACACAGGCAGAAAAAGTTTGTGAAGTAATTGATGCCTCATTAAGGGAAGGTGGAGTGCCCCAAGACTGGAAAAGAGCTAACATTGTCCCAATTTATAAATTAGGTAACAAGAGAGACCCATTGAACTATAGACCAGTGTCACTTACAAGTGTGGTAGCTAAGATGTGTGAGAGGGTGGTGAAGAATAGATGGACAGACTTCTTGGAGAAAAATGACATACTTTGTGAGTGTCAATTTGGTTTTAGAAAAGGGCGTTCATGCACGACAAACCTGATATGTTACTATTCGAGGGTGAAAGATGTAATACAGGAAAGAGATGGTTGGGCTGATGGAATATATCTGGATTTAAAAAAGGCCTTTGATAAGGTACCACACCGGAGACTGATCTGGAAACTTGAAATGGTAGGAGGAGTGCATGGCAGTTTACTAAAATGGATGGAAGAATTTTTGGTAGGAAGAGAAATGAGAACAATAATTAAGGACAGACCATCAGAATGGGGCTTGGTGGAGAGTGGAGTTCCACAGGGATCAATCAGTGTTGGCACCAGTAATGTTTGCGGTCTACATAAGTGACATGGTGGATGGGGTGTCCAGTTATGTGAGCCTATTTGCAGACGATGCAAAATTGTTAAGAAAAGTGAGATGTGACAAAGATTGCGAACTACTCCAGGAAGACTTGGACAGAATATGGAAATGGAGCTGTACATGGCAAATGGAGTTCAACACGACAAAATGCAAGAAATTAGAGTTTGGCAAGAGTGAAAGAAGAATCAGGAGTATGTACAAGATAGGAAATGAAGACATAAAAACCAGTCATGAAGAAAAAGACCTTGGGATGACAATTACCTATCGCTAGAGAGACATATAAACAAAATAATTGGAGAAGTATTGAACTTATTGAGGAACATAAGAGTGGTGTTCGTATATTTAGATGAAGAAATGATGAAGAAAATAATTACTGCAATGATAAGACCAAGGCTTAAATATGCAACAATACAGTGGGCTCCGAACTTAAAGAAACACATAAGGAAACTAGAGAAAGTACAGAGGGCTGCAACAAAAATGGTGCCTGACTTAAGAGATTTGACTTATGAAGACAGACTGAACAGAATGCAACTTCCGACCCTGGAAAACAGAAGAGAAAGGGGAGACCTGATAGCAATATACAGAGTGATGATTGGCATGGAAAAAATGGATAGGTTAGATCTGTGTATGTGGAATGAAAGAATGTCGAGAGGGCATGGGAAAAACTAAAATGGCCACTTATAGGAGAGATGTGAAAAAATATAGCTTCCCTCATAGAAGGGTGGAAGCATGGAATAGTTTAGACGTGGAAGTGGTCAACGCAAGGAATATTCATGATTTTAAGAAAAAGCTGGACATTAGTAGATATGGAGACGGGACAGTACGAGCATAGCTCTTTTCCCGTATGTTACAATTAGGTAAATACAATTAGGTAAATACACATGAGATGCGGTAGAGGAAGCACGCAATACCGTCGCTCCCGAGAATCAGCTGATCTTCACTACCTTTGTTTGGGTTTACAGTGGCCTGGGCGAAAAGTGTGGACTCATTTTTTTTTTTTTTCATGAATACAGTGTTAAATAATAATGAGTGAGAAAGATATTCCATCTAAATGCAGGTATGTGACAAGGGAAAGAATGAAAGCTGATGATGACAATGTTGGTGAGGGAAAAAGAGAATTTGAAGGCTTTGATACGGCGCAAACTTCACTATTTGATAGAGTCTTGACTATTGAATGTAAAATAGATAAATTGATAAAGGAGAGTATGGGAATGAAAGAAAATGAAGAACAGGATAAAGAGCTCCAGAAATTGAAAGAAAGGATGAAAAGAGTGGAAGAAAACGAAACTAGGATAAGAACCGAAAATGAAGAATTAAAAGTCCAAATAGCGAACTATAAGAAATTGATGGAAGAAGAACTCGATAAAGCCGAGAAAGAAAAGAGAAGCTAAAAGATCTAGTTAACAAAGAAGAAGAAAGAGTACAAGACGTGATTAAAAAGAAGTACAAGCATGGAGAATCCAAGATAAGAAAGACAAGGAATCATTTCAAGAAGTATTTCAAGAACAGTTAAAAGAAAGAGATGAAAATATGACAAGCAAAATGATAGGAGTCCTCAAGAAAAAGAAAATTTAGTAAGAGAAATTGCGGAAAAAAGAAGTGTAATTATTTTTGGACTGAAAGAAAAAAATGTTAAATATAGACCAAGAAGGGAAAAAGACAAAATGAAATCAGTAAAAGACCTACTAAAACATCTGAATGACGAGGATAGACAGAACTTAGAAGAGAAAGTAGAAGAAATCCATAGAATGGGACCATATCAAGAAGGAACAGTGAGACCAATTAAGATATTACTAAAATCACAAGCAGCAGCAGAAGAAGTACTATATAGAAAAACAAAACTCAGAGAAACAGAAGGTTGCAAAGATATATATATAAAGAAAAATAGAAACGAGGAGGAAAGGAAGAGACACAATGAACTGGTGGCAGAAGCAAGAGAAAAAATAATGAAAGGTCAGAGGAGGAGAAGAAGGCATTTTTTGGAGAATTATAGGAGACAGGATAAGGAAATGGTATATAAAAGAGAAAGAAGAGAAAAAAAATGGAGCAAGTTTAACTAAAAATGATAAGAACAAGAGATTAAAAATTATGTATACAAACATAGATGGGATTTTATCTAGTAAATTAGAATTAAGAGATTACATAAAGAAAGAACCAGATATTGTATGCCTGGTGGAAACAAAGTTAAATGAGGCAATAAAAATAGACATAGATAAAAGGTATAATATATGGAGGAGAGACAGAGTGGGTAAAGGAGGAGGAGGAGTCATGATGATGTTAAGGAAGGAGATAGTGGTAAATCAAGTGGAGTTTGGGGAAGGAAAATCAGAAATACTGTATGTTAAGATGCATATTAACAAAAAGGAGTTAACAATCATTGGAACATATGTGCCACCAAAAACAAACTCATGGACTAACCAAGAATATAGACACATGATAGATGACACAATAAGGAGTCTTACAAGAATCATCAAGGAAAGGAGAAAAGTGATATTGGTAGGAGATTTCAACTGTAAGGAGGTAGACTGGGAAAATTATGAAAGTGGTATGGGGGAAGATGCCTGGGAGATAGATTCCTGAACCTAATGATAGATAATTTGATGGTCCAAAGAGTAAAGGAAAACACAAGATTCAGAGGAAACGATGAGCCAGCAAGATTAGACCTAGTTTTTACAAGGGATATACCAATTAACGATGATATAAGATACAAGTGCCCATTGGGAAAGAGTGACCATGTAATATTAGAAATGGATATAGAAGAAGGAAAGGAAGATAGAGATGAATCATACAAAGGAGACCGATTAAATTACAGAAAGGCTGATATTGAGAATCTCAAGAACTATTTTAAAAACGTAAACTGGGAGGAGATGGAAAACTCATTAACGGTTCAAGAGAAATATAACTTATTTTTGGAAATATACAAAACTGGGGTCAGGAATATGTTCCGAAATATAGACCTAAAGAAGAAGGAAAGAAAGATTGGTTTAATGCAAGATGTGCTAGGGCAAAGGAGAAACGAGATGGAGCATGGAAAAGGTGGAGAAGAAACAGAAATCCAGAAAATAAGGAAAACTTCAAAACAGCAAGAAATGAATATGCTAAGGTGAGAAAGGAAGAAGAAAAGAACTATGAAAAGGACATTGTCAAAAAATGTAAGGAACAACCAAAATTGTTCTATAGATTCATAAATGGAAAAATAAGACAAAAAGAAACAATAGAAAGGTTAAAAGGAGAAAACGGAATGGTGGAAGACCCAAAAAAGTATGGCAGAACTGTTAAATAGTAAATTTCATGAGGTCTTTACTAAGGAATCCAAATTTGAAAGACTGTCTATATGAAAGAGATTAAAGTAACCAAGCTTGAAATAAAAAAGTTGATGACGGAACTAGATGAGGAAAAGGCAATGGGACCGGATGAAGTCTCAGGCAGAATACTGAAAGAATGTAGGGAAGAACTAGCAAGTCCAATATACAACATCATAAAATGCTCAATTGAAAATGGAACAGTGCCAGTGGAGTGGAAAAGAGCTGAGGTGGTTCCCATATATAAGAGCGGAAGGAAGGAAGAACCTTTAAATTACAGACCGCTATCACTAACTAGTGTAATATGCAAGATTTATATATACGTAATAAAGTAATAAAAAGTAATAAAGAAGCAATGGATTGAGTTTTCTGAAGACAACAAAATATTATCAAATAGCCAATTTGGTTTTAGAAAAGGTCGGTCATGTGTGACAAATTTATTGAGTTTCTACTCTAGAATAGTTGATAAAGTACAAGAGAGAGAGGGATGGGTTGACTGTATTTATTTAGATCTAAAAAAGGCTTTTGATAAAGTGCCACATGAAAGATTACTATGGAAGTTAGAGAAGGGTGGCTTAAAAGGAAGCACATTGAGATGGATGAAGAATTACTTAAGGGGGAGAGAAATAAGGACGATAGTTAAAGATATGAAGTCCAAGTGGAGAACAGTAGACAGCGGAGTGCCACAGGGATCAGTATTGGCACCAATACTTTTTCTCGTATATATAAATGACATGCCAGAGGAGTGAACAGCTACATAAATCTGTTTGCGGACGATGCAAAACTGTGCAGAGTCATTAAACAAAAAGAGGATTGTGAAATACTACAGGAAGACTTAAACAAGATCTGGAAATGGAGCAAAAATTGGGAGATGGAATTCAATGTGGACAAAAGCCATGTCATGGAAATGGGAAAAGTGAAAGACGACCAGTGGGAATCTATAAGATGGGAGATGGAGTAGAACTAGAAAAAGTAAAAAAGGAAAAGGACTTGGGAGTGACAATGGAAGAAAATAATCAACCGGTAAGCCATATTGATAGAATTTTCAGAGAGACGTATAATTTGCTAAGGAATATTGGAGTAGCATTTCACTATATGGACAAGGAAATGATGAAGAAATTGATAAGTACTAAAATAAGACCTAGATTGGAATATGCAGGAGTTGTGTGGACTCCCATAAAAGAAACACATAAGAAAATTAGAAAGACTACAAAAATGGCTACAAGAATGGTTCCAGAATTTAAAGGGATGGCATATGAGGAGAGACTAAAGGCAATGGATCTACCAACCTTGGAGCAGAGAAGAGAGAGAGGGAATCTGATACAAGTTTATAAATTGATTAACGGAATGGATGAAGTGGATAATGAGAAACTGATCCTGAGAGAAGAATATGACTTTAGAAGCACAAGATTGCATAGTAAGAAACTAAGGAAGGGACGATGTCTGAGAGATGTTAAAAATTTAGTTTCCAAAAGATGTGTTGAGACTTGGAACAGTTTGAGTGAGGAAGTGGTGTCAGTAAAGAGTGTACATAGTTTTAAAGAAAAATTGGATAAGTGTAGATATGGAGACGGGACCACACGAGCATAAAGCCCAGGCCCTGTAAAACTACAACTAGGTAAATACAACTAGGTAAATACACACACACACACACACACACACACACACACACACACACACACACACACACACACACACACACACACAAAAAAAAAAAAAAAACATAGGTGATAAATAATATCATTAATGTGGTGCAGGAGGAGGGAAAAGACCTAGTACAAGAAATAGAGGACTTCCATAGAATTGGAAAGTTCACAAGAGAAGGTAAGAGGCCAATAAGAATCAAATTTAAGTCACAAAAGGATGTAGATGAATTGGTGGAGAAGTCATGGAGGCTAGCCCAGCAGGAAACAACAAGGAAGATTTGGTTGAGAAGAGATCTCGGTGAAAAGGAAAGAGAAATGTTAAATGAGTTGAGAAAGGAGGCTTTGAAAAAAAAATGAAGAGAGGACAGAAGAGGAGAAGAAAGAGTTTTCTGGAGAATCTTGGATATGAGACTGAGGAAGTGGTTCATAACCCAGAAAAGTACAGCAAGAAAGGACTAAAGAAACTTACGTATGAGCGGAATGTAATGTATTCCAACATAAATGGAGTGATATCGGGGATTTTAGAACTCAACGATTACTTGAGGACAAGAACCCAGATATTGTGGGTCTTACTGAAACAAAACTGAGAGAGGAGAAGACCTGATGATGGTTGGAGAAGAGAAATATAATGTTTGGAAAAGAAATAGAGTAGGTAAGATGGGAGGAGGAGTGATGTTGCTGGTTAAAAAGATATAAAGGTGGATCAAGTGAAAGAAGGTATGGGAAAGGCAGAAGTGCTAAAGATCAGAGCAGAAACTAATGAAGGAAAAAGAGGCACTACATAGTGGTGTACGTACCACCTAAGACAAATGCATGGTCAGTACAGGAATATGAAGAAATGATAAGTGATACAGGAACATGTCTGGAAGAAATGTTGGGTGGCTGTGAACGAACTATAATGATGGGAGATTTTAATTGTAAAGAGGTGTGTTGGGAGGACTGGTCAATGGAAGGATCAGAGACAACATGGGGAATTACACTATTGACACTGGCAATGGAAAATGTGTTAACTCAGTGGGTCAAAGAAGATACTAGGTTTGGAGGAGAGGAGCATCGTCAAGACTGGACTTGGTCTTTAGTACAGAGCCAATGGTCATTGAGGAGATGAGGGTGGAGTGCCCTTTAGCAAAGAGTGATCATGCAGTTTTGGAGTTCAAGGTGATAGATGAAGAGAAATCTAGAAGAAATGAAGAATATAAAGTGGGAAGATGGAATTATGCCAAGACAGATTTTGGAAACCTAAAGAAATTCTTTCAAGAGACAAATTGGATGAAATTCAAGAGTGCTAAGGAGCAAATGAAAAGTGGAAGGAATTTATAAAATATACAAAGAAGGTGAGAAAAATTTGTACCAATAAGACAACATAGAGAAGTTGGAAAGCAGGACTGGTTTAACGATAGATGTGAAAAGGCTAGAACAAGAAAAGAGGATGCATGGAAGAGGTGGAGAAGGAAAAGACGGATTAAGCAGTGGGAAAGTTACAAAAGAGCAAGAAATGAATATGTGTTGATTAGAAGAGAAGAAAGAAAGAAACAAGAAAAGGATATAATTGATAAATGTAAAGACCAACCAAGGCTTTTTACAGACATGTGAACAACAACATCAAAAATAGAGAAAGTATTGAAAGTTTAGAAGTAAATGGAGTATGCAGTGAAGATCCCAGGAAATGGCAGAGGCTATGAATGGATGCTTTCGGAAGGTATTCACAAAGGAGACTGCTTTTGACAAACCACTGGTAATGGAACAGAAAGGGATTATGAAGGAGTTTCAAGTAACTGTGGAGGAGATCAAGAATATGATGGGGAGTTTAGAAGTGAGAAAAGCTGTGGGACCTGATGGGGTATCAGGATGGATTTTAAGAGAATGCAGGGAGCAACTGGCAGAAAAAGTTTGTGAAGTAATTGATGCCTCATTAAGGGAAGGTGTAGTGCCCCAAGACTGGAAAAGAGCTAACATTGTCCCAATTTATAAATCAGGTAACAAGAGAGACCCATTGAACTATAGACCAGTGTCACTTACAAGTGTGGTAGCTAAGATGTGTGAGAGGGTGGTGAAGAATAGATGGACAGACTTCTTGGAGAAAAATGACATACTTTGTGAGTGTCAATTTGGTTTTAGAAAAGGGCGTTCATGCACGACAAACCTGATATGTTACTATTCGAGGGTGATAGATGTAATACAGGAAAGAGATGGTTGGGCTGATGGAATATATCTGGATTTAAAAAAGGCCTTTGATAAGGTACCACACCGGAGACTGATCTGGAAACTTGAAATGGTAGGAGGAGTGCATGGCAGTTTACTAAAATGGATGGAAGACTTTTGGTAGGAAGAGAAATGAGAACAATAATTAAGGACAGACCATCAGAATGGGGCTTGGTGGAGAGTGGAGTTCCACAGGGATCAGTGTTGGCACCAGTAATGTTCGCGGTCTACATAAATGACATGGTGGATGGGGTGTCCAGTTATGTGAGCCTATTTGCAGACGATGCAAAATTGTTAAGAAAAGTGAGATGTGACAAAGATTGCGAACTACTCCAGGAAGACTTGGACAGAATATGGAAATGGAGCTGTACATGGCAAATGGAGTTCAACACGACAAAATGCAAGAAAATAGAGTTTGGCAAGAGTGAAAGAAGAATCAGGAGTATGTACAAGATAGGAAATGAAGGAAAAGACCTTGGGGTGACAATTACCAATGACCTATTGCCAGAGAGACATATAAACAAAATAATTGGAGAAGTATTGAACTTATTGAGGAACATAAGAGTGGCGTTCGTATATTTAGATGAAGAAATGATGAAGAAAATAATTACTGCAATGATAAGACCGAGGCTTGAATATGCAACAATACAGTGGGCTCCGAACTTAAAGAAACACATAAGAAAACTAGAGAAAGTACAGAGGGCTGCAACAAAATGGTGCCTGACTTAAGAGATTTGACTTATGAAGACAGACTGAAAAGAATGCAACTTCCGACCCTGGAAAACAGAAGAGAAAGGGGAGACCTGATAGCAATATACAGAGTGATGATTGGCATGGAAAAATGGATAGGGAAGATCTGTGTATGTGGAATGAAAGAATGTCGAGAGGGCATGGGAAAAAACTAAAAATGGCCACATAGAGGAGAGATGTGAAAAAATATAGCTTCCCTCATAGAAGGGTGGAAGCATGGAATAGTTTAGACGTGGAAGTGGTCAACGCAAGGAATATTCATGATTTTAAGAAAAAGCTGGACATTAATAGATATGGAGACGGGACAACACGAGCATAGCTCTTTTCCCGTATGTTACAATTAGGTAAATTAGGTAAAATTAGGTAAATACACAAGATAAGAAAGACAAGGAATCATTTCAAGAAGTATTTCAGGAACAGTTAAAAGAAAGAGATGAAAATATGACAAGCAAAATGATAGGAGTCCTCAAGAAAAAAGAAAATTTAGTAAGAGAAATTGCAGAAAAAAAGAAGAGTAATTATTTTTGAACTGAAAGAAAAAATGTTACCAATATAGACCAAGAAGGGAAAAAGACAAAATGAAATCAGTAAAAGACCTACTAAAACATCTGAATGACGAGGATAGACAGAACTTAAAAGAGGAAGTAGAAGAAATCCATAGAATGGGACCATATCAAGAAGGAACAGTGAGACCAATTAAGATATTACTAAAATCACAAGCAGCAGCAAAAGAAGTACTGTATAGAAAAACAAAACTCAGAGAAACAGAAGGTTGCAAAGATATATATATATATATATATATATATATATATATATATATATATAAAGAAAAATAGAAACGAGGAAGAAAGGAAGAGACACAATGAACTGGTGGCAGAAGCACGAGAAAAAAATAATGAAAGGTCAGAGGAGGAGAAGGCATTTTTTTGGAGAATTATAGGAGACAGGATAAGGAAATGGTATATAAAAGAGAAAGAAGAGAAAAGAATGGAGCAAGTTTAACTAAAATGATAAGAACAAGAGATTAAAATGATGTATACAAACATAGATGGGATTTTATCTAGTAAATTAGAATTAAGAGATTACATAAAGAAAGAAGAACCAGATATTGTATGAGGCAATAAAAATAGACATAGATAAAAGGTATAATATATGGAGGAGAGAAAGAGTGGGTAAAGGAGGAGGAGGAGTCATGATGATGTTAAGGAAGGAGATAGTGGTAAATCAAGTGGAGTTTGGGGAAGGAAAATCATAAATATTGTATGTTAAGATACATATTAATAAAAAAGAGTTAACAATCATTGCAACAAATGTGCCACCAAAAACAAACTCATGGACTAACCAAGAATATAGAGACATGATAGATGACACAATAAGGAGTCTTACAAGAATCATTAAGGAAAGGAGAAAAGTGATATTGGTAGGAGATTTCAACTGTAAGGAGGTAGACTGGGAAAATTATGAAAGTGGTATGGGGGAAGATGCCTGGGGAGATAGATTCCTGAACCTAATGATAGATAATTTCATGGTCCAAAGAGTAAAGGAAAACACAAGATTCAGAGGAAACGATGAGCCGGCAAGATTTTTTTTTTTTTTTGCTCTCCAAAGAGTACAAAAAGTGCCAAAACCGTCAGCCAGAATTAGGGGAGCAAATGCCTCGATACCTCCCTCTTAAAAGAAGACAAGTTGTAGAAATTTGGAAATACAGATGTAGGGAGGGAGTTCCAGTGAAAGGGATAAATGATTGAGCGTACTGGTTAACTCTTGCATTAGAGAGTTGGACAGAATAGGGATGAGAGGAAGAAGAAAGCCTTGTGCAGCGTGGCCGCAGGAGAAGGGGAGGCATGCAGTTAGCAAGATCAGTAGAACACTTACCATGAAAATAGCGATAAAATATAGAAAGGGATGCAACATTTCGGCGGTGAAAAGAGACTGAAGACAGTTAGTCAGAGGAGGGAGTTGATGAGAAGAAGAGCTGATTCCACCCTATCAAGCAAAGCTGTGTGACTGGAATAAACATGCGAAGAGTACTCCATACAGGGACGGATAAGGCCCTTTACAGAGTAAGCAGTTGAGGGCGAGAAAAACTGGCGGAGACACCTCAGAACACCTAATTTCATAGAAGCTGTTTTAGCAAGAGATGAGATGTGAAGTTTCCAGTTAAGATTATGAGCAAAGGACAGACCAAGGATATTCATTGTGGAAGAGGGAGACAGTTGAGTGTCACTGAAGAAGAGGGGATAGTTGTCTGGAAGGTTGTGTTGAGTTGATAGATGGAGGAATTGAGTTTTTGAGGCATTGAAAACTACTAGATTTTCTCTGCCCCAATCGGAAATTTTAGAAATATCGGAAGTCAGGCGTTCCGTGGCGTCCCCGCGTGATCTGTTAATTTTCTGAAGGGTTGAACGTAAATACACACACACACACACACACTCACCGTCGCTGAGAGAGGACGGCTTGTCTCTGGCTGTAGACGGGAAGAAGTGAAAATACCTATGGTGTTACATGGCCCAGGTACCTCTGAGTTAGTGTCCTGTTGATGTCCTACTGTCGCATAGTGTTGAAAGTGAGGGATATGGAGAGTGGTCCCTGAGAGGAGAGTGTGGGCGGTGATTGTTTTGGCCGTAATCAGCTGACGATAACAAACATGGCGGCTACTCCTAGACAACCCAAGGATTTTGAAGGTTTTATAACTACTCCAAGAGGACTGGAGAAATTAGATATGGATGCAAAAATCCAGGCGCTGGAAAGTAAGTTCCTAAATATTTTGTCCATAGAAGAAAAACTGGATAGAGTTATAGCCGAGAATGATTCGTTCAAAAAAGACATCTATTTGTTAACGTTAGCGAATAAAGAGCTATTGAAGGAAAAAGTAGAGATGGAGAAGGAAAACCAACAACTAAGGAAACAATGTGAAGAGATAAAGGCTAAACTCCTGGAAATGGAGATGAAAATATCTGAAGGGGAATTGAGGAAGGAGGAATGCCTTAATCTAATTGATACCAGGATGAAAGAAGTGAACCATGAACATCAGGAGGTACAAAGGTTCTTTAGGCAGATAGTGAAAAAGCAGGAAGAGGAAAATAAAGTGATTACGCAGAGTGAAATGGTAAAGGCACTAAAGGAAAATGAGTATGTGGTGAGAGATATTGCTGAAAAGAAAAAATGTGTGATCATAACAGGATTGAGGGAGGAAGCTAACAGAAACTGGCAGGATAGGAGGAATAAGGAAAATGACAGGATTAAGTCTTTACTGAATAAGATCTCTGTGGAGGAAGAGGACCTATATGCTGAGGTAGAAGAAAGTGTGAGATTGGGAGTTTTTGAGGCAGGCAAGAATAGACCATTAATATTGAAATTAAAGTCTCAGGTGGCAGCTGAGGCCTTGTTGAGGAGAGCTTGGAAACTTAAGGACTCTGAGGAAACCAAAACAATTTACATAAGAAGAAATATGTCACAGGATGAGCAAATGAAAATGAAAGAGCTTGTAACTGAAGTGAAGGAGAGGAATGACGAAAGAACAGAGGAAGAAAAGACCACGTTTTTTTGGAGGATAAGAAATGGGAGGCTAAAGAAGTGGTGGATAAAACAGATGGAATAGGCATTACATGGAAGAAAGAGACTAGGAATGGAATACAAGTGACTTACACGAACATAGATGGATTTCTGTCTAAGAGGCTAGAATGTATGGATTACCTAAGAAATAACGAATCGGACATAATATGTGTAGTGGAAACAAAGCTAAGGCCCGAAATAAAGCTAGACTGGTTTGTTGTAAAACACTACAAAGTATGGAGAAATGATTGAAAAAAATAAAGGAGGTGGTGGTATAATGGTTCTTACTAAGGAAGATCTGATAGTGAAGGAGGTGAACTATAGTAAGAGAAATGAGGAAGTGATAAGTATGCTTATAACAGATGGCAAGAGGGACATTAATATTATAACAGTATACATACCACCCAGAACCAGTGCTTGGGAATATGAACAGTACCAAATGGTGATGAGAAATATTCTAGACAGAATGAAGCAAGAACTCATCAGAAAGGATAGAGTGATGATAGTTGGAGACTTTAATTGTAAAGAAATGGTGTGGGAAGACTACGAAGTGGTGAACGGTGGTGAGTGGGCAGAAGAATTGTTAAAGGTAGCAACAAATAACTTGATGACACAGTGGGTGAGATAACCAACAAGGTGCAGGGGACAAGATGTTGCAGCAAGGTTGGATTTGGTATTTACCAGGGCATCTCTAAAAGAGGAAATTGAACATAAATGTCCCTTGGGGAAAAGCGATCATGATGTCCTAAGCTTTGAGCTGGATACGGAATTAAGAACGAATAAGATTGTGGAACGCAGGGAGGAAAAATTAAATTATATTAGGGCAAATTATAACCATATGAGGGAATTCTTTAATGAAATTCACTGGTCAGTGGTATACCAGGAAAGGGATATGCAATTGAAATACAATAAATTTATGGATTTGTATAACTCTGCTGTGAAGAGGTTTGTGCCATATTACAGAAAGGGGACTTTAAATAATAAACAGTGGTTTAATAGAAATTATGAAGAAGCAAAAAAGAACAAAGAAAAGGCATGGAAGAAACTTAAGAAAAACAGTGATGTATTATCAAGAGAAGTTTAAAAAACAGCAAGGAATAGATATGTTCAAGTAAGGAGAAAAGCACAGAAGGAATATGAACAGAGGGTGGTGGAAAACTGTGATAGTGACCCTAAAATGTTTTACAAATTCATAAATGGAAAACTAAATATAAGGGAGGCAATAGAAAAGGTAAAAATGGGAAGAAGTATATGAGATGCTGGAGATATAGCTGAAATTTTGAACGACAACTTTTGCAAAGTGTTTACAAAGGAGGAGCATTTTATGGGAGGAAGACCTACGGAAATAAAGCAAATGCAGGACATCATGGTTACTAAGGAAGATGTAAGGAAAATTATAAGCAATCTGGATATTAATAAATCAATGGGGCCTGATGGCATATCTGGGAGGTTGCTAAATGAATGTAAGGATCAATTGTTGAACCCCGTATTTGATATTGTGGAAACCTCCATACGAACAGGAATAGTCCCGAAAGAGTGGAAAAGAGCTGACATTGTGCCTATATATAAGAATGGTAGTAGAATGGAACCGCTAAATTATAGACCAGTATCGTTGACTAGTATATTGTGCAAGGTATGTGAAGAAGTAATTAAAGCTAAGTGGAGTGAGTATCTAGAAAGTGAAAACATTCTGAGTGAAAGGCAGTTTGGTTTCAGAAAAGGAAGATCATGCGTATCCAATTTATTATGTTTTTATTCAAGAGTGACTGACATACTACAACATAGAGAGGGATGGGTGGATGCTATCTACCTGGACTTGAGAAAGGCCTTTGATAAAGTACCACACAATAGACTGATGTGGAAACTAAAGAAGATTGGAGGAATAAGTGAAAACTAGCAAAATGGATGGAAAATTAGTTAGTGGGAAGAGAAATGAGAACAGTGGTGAGAGGAAGGAAGTCCGAGTGGAAGTGGAGTTCCACAAGGGTCAGTGTTTGGTCCCATCATGTTTTTGATTTATGTTAATGATATGCCAGTAGGAATTGACAGTTACATGAACATGTTTGCGGATGATACTAAAATTATGAGGAGAGTAAGGAATGTGGAAGATTGTAACAAGTTACAGGAAGATCTTGATAAAATATATGAGTGGAGTAAGGAGTGGCAGATGGAATTTAATATAGACAAGACCCATTTTATGAAAATGGGAAGTAGATACAGACCAAACAGGGATTACAGACTGGGTGATGAGAAAATTAAAGAGACCAATGAGGAGAAAGACTTAGGAGTAACTGTGCAAAATACTTTGTCACCGGAGAAACACATTAACAAGATATTTTTGAAAACATATAACATGCTTCAAAATATTGGCCTTGCATTCCACTACCTAGATGAAGGAATGATGAAGATGATACTATGCACTTTAATAAGACCCCAGTAAGAATATGCAGCATGTGTCTGGTCACCGCATATGAAGAAAAATGTGAAGAAGGTGGAAAGGGTACAGAGGCTGGCAACAAGGATGGTACCAGGACTCAGGGAGTTAGACTATGAGGAAAGGCTGAGGGAACTGGGGCTGACCACATTAGAAGAGAGAAGAACAAGAGACATGATAACTATGTATAAATTGGTGAACAAGATTGACATACTGGACAGAGAGTTGATAAAGGTGACCACAAGTAATCATCTCCGAGGACATGGAAAAAAGCTAATAAAAGACATCTGTCTAAATGACGTGAGAAAATACAGTTTCCCGCATCGTAGCATTGATAAGTGGAATAAATTGAGCAGTGATGTCGTTGACGCGGTGTGTCAATCAGATGAAAGAGAGATATGACAGGAATGAACAAGGAGACAGGACACAGAGAGCTTAGCTCGGGCCCTGTAATACACAAATAGGTAAATACACACACACATTTTCATTTAAGTTTTTTTCCCTCTGTCTTTCCCTCTTAATGGATGACAATGTTATGGAAATGATATGTCATGAGTTACTTTTTGCATCATTAAGTGACAAAACACTGATATATCTTGTTAATAATTCGGTGACTGTTATCACCGGAAATCTTGCAAACCAGGAATATAATTTTATGTGTATATACTAATATTATATACTACTACTACTACTACTACTACTTCTACTAGCACTATCACAATGAAAGAGCAAACTCATAGCCTAAACACTAAAAGCCTATTTTATTGCTGCTACTACTACAACTACTATTTCTACCTGTACCAGAAGCCCACAATAGAATATTTAGATTAGTAGAAGATGCCACTCAGACAACATTAACTGACATGTCCGCAATCTATTGAAGAAGAGCGTACTCAGTTTTGGTGTGACATTGTTGAACAGTGTGCCCAATGCTTCCACCTACAAGCTCCTGCTATCAAAACTAATAAAAATGAAGTAAAAACTAATTCATTGAATCATCAGTTGACAGCATCAGATTAATGTTGAAAACATTTGCAGTTTTTCGGAAAATCAATAGCATTAAGGTTAATATTGTTCTTGTTATTGCTATTATTATTAGCATTATTATTATTATGATTGTTATCATTATTATTATTATTATTATTACTGTTACTATCATTATTATTGTCATGTGGCACAACACTTGATGTTGAGTACACTGACGTGACGTTGTTGTTGACGATCTGGCGCTCAATGTCTTCCAGTTGAGTGAGCTTCTTCTGCCGCCAGCTATCTTTAACTTTTTTCGTGTTCTCCTTTGGACGGCAGGACAGATCCTTTGTATGGCTGGACAGATCCTTTGTATGGCTGGACAGATCCTTGGAACGGCCGAACAGCCCCTGCTTAGGCTTGGACTCTGTTCTGACTGGGGTCCGAATATACTCATACTGGGGCTCTGCAAAGGATGATAAGATAGTGAG
Organism: Portunus trituberculatus; assembly: GCF_017591435.1. Lineage (NCBI taxonomy): Eukaryota > Metazoa > Arthropoda > Malacostraca > Decapoda > Portunidae > Portunus > Portunus trituberculatus. The sequence goes on along the minus strand of NW_025541578.1, from coordinate 38,837 downwards.
GTGTGCTGTATGCAAGTCATCACGCCATTCTCATGTTTAGAAATTGCCTGAAAACCTAAAAAACCTTGGCATGAAACTATGATAACTAAAACTAACCTGATCACAACTTACTTTAACCTAATCTGACCTAACTTTAGCCTAACCTAACCACCCACCATGTACAGCCTTAAACTCTTTGCCACTTGCTGAGGTGTTTAAAGTCACCCACATGTCACCATGATACCCAAGTTCTAAGTGGTTACACCCAAGATGAGCTATGGTGGTGATATGGGCCTTAATATGAGTACCACTATAAATAAAATTGCCTGTACCACTACTGGGCGGAAGCTGAACAGCGCTTCCTACCACTCTTCAAGTGAACCTAAAGGCACTATAGGCTTTTAACGTAAAAAAAAAAAAAACTTAGTTGAGATGACACATACCGATGATATGTCTTCCCCAGAACCAGTGAGATGAAGTTAGCTAGGCTAGGTTAGTTATGGCATTGTCCCAATATAGTGGTCCCTCCAGCTGTCCTCACTCCCCAGCTCCCCTTCCGCAGCTCTTTCACTGGGCTGACAAGATGCGGCCAATGACAATATGATAACCCAAACTAACAAAACAATAGCACACCTCGGTTAGGCTACCTGTCTGCTTAGCTAAGGTTTCAGTTAGGCTTCGATTAGTTTGGGTTATATTTTTATTGCCACAGAACAGTGACCCAAAACTTTCCCTTACAGAATGAAACTTTTTAAAAATCTTCGGCACTGTCCCCGAGAAGCCGTCCCGCACGCTTGCCTCCATTCCCAGCTCCCCCTTCGCAGCTCCTCCACCCAGCTGATTTGACGTCACATATATGAAGCCACGCTATTGGTCAGAGAGAGAGAGAGAGAGAGAGAGAGAGAGAGAGAGAGAGAGAGAGAGAGAGAGAGAGAGATGATCACAAATAAGGAGAGAGAGAGAATATGATAATGAATAAGAGAGAGAGAGAGAGAGAGAGAGAGAGAGAGAGAGAGAGAGAGAGAGAGAGAGAGAGAGAGAGATGATCACAAATAAGAGAGAGAGAGAGAATGATAATGAATAAGAAGAGAGAGAGAGAGAGAGAGAGAGAGAGAGAGAGAGAGAGAGAGAGAGAGAGAGAGAGAGAGAGAGAGAGAGAGATTATCACAAATAAGGAGAGAGAATATGACAATGAATAAGGAGAGAGAGAGAGAGAGAGAGAGAGAGAGAGAGAGAGAGAGAGAGAGAGAGAGAGAGAGAGAGAATGATAAAGGAAAACTTGTCGATGTAAAAGTGATCACACACACACACACACACACACACACACACACACACACACACACACACACACACACACAGTCTTGAGACCTAAAAGTTATCTCACACACAAAAAAATATATATACATACAAATAAATAAATAAATAAGATAAAATTAATAAAAAGAAAAGAAATGAATAAACATTAATAAATACAAATAAATGTCTGTTGTCTCGCGATGTAAAAGGGATATCACACACACACACACACACACATGCTGTCTGCTGTCACGTGACAGCAAAGTTCTCTCTCTCTCTCTCTCTCTCTCTCTCTCTCTCTCTCTCTCTGACCAATAGCGTGGCTTCATATATGTGACGTCAAATCAGCTGGGTGGAGGAGGGAGCTGCGAAGGGTGAGCCAGGAATGGAGGCGAGCGCATGGGACGGCTTCTCAAGGACATTGCCAAACCTTCATCTCCAAACGCAAACTTTCCTGTAGCATATCGTTTAAACACAACACTTTTCACATGCACATTATCTTTCCACAATAGTTCGTCTCTCACGCCCACACACACATGGACACGCCCATAGAACACTGCTTGGCACACACACACACAGAGGGAGAGAGAGAGAGCAGCACTTACCAATACATCTGAACATTTTGTGTTCTCTTATCGCTATTCGCCTCTTCTCTCTTCAGTAAGTGTCACCTCTCCATACATTGACATGCCACACCTACACCTACACGAACACGCCTGCCTCAGTACACACACACATTTATAGCTAAACACACGCCATGAAGTGGATCTTGATCTTGATGCTACAGGTGGCTCGGGATCGCTCCAGATCAATCATTCATACTTTTCACTGGTAAACTCTGGAACTCCCTCCCTGCATCTGTATTTCCGACTTCCTACGACTTGTGTTCCCTAACTTTGGCTGATGCTTTTCTCTTTGTAGAGAGCCACCACTCAAGAGGGCCTTTTTTTAATATTTTTTTTTCCTTCCCTTCATAAAAAAAAAAAAAAACTAGTATCACTGGTATTATCATCTGCTGACCCAGTTAGGTATTATTTTGAATTATATAAATTTTGTGGCTAAAAAGCGATGCTTGATAAAGGCTAGCATTAGTTTAACTTTGTATATTCAAAATATTTATACAGAACATATATTGTTAACTATTACTGTGAATAAAGGTTTCAAATGTTTCAAATGTTTCATTTCTCTCTATTGATCTTAATGTTAATCTTGATGGTACGTACAGTCTCTCAGCTAGGCTTTCTCTTGACACATGTTTTAACTCCTTTAATACCATGACACGCTTTCCTATTCATTCTGGTTACTATTTGGTGATTTATATAGCTTCAGAAACTCATTTAGGGATTAAAATAGTGAGGACTGGCCACTGATTAATTATTTTGATCTCCATAAACCATTCTTGATATCAATAAAATCGTATAATAATACCCAAATTCAAGGTAGAAATGTCTTATAGTGCTAAAGAGGTTGAGGCCAGTATAAATAAGGAGGTTCATTTTGTTGAGCCGTTGCAAACACAATATTCAATAATCGTCTAACAGGTGTCCACCCAGGCGGCCATTTTGTAATGGAGGGAGTAAGCCTAGTTGACATGAGGGCTGTGTCTTGGCAGGAAAAAAGAAAGAAATACTGAGAAGGAACTTTTGGCATGCCAGGAGAAATGAGCAGCATTCCTAGGTATGTAGACACAATAATGAGGTGAAGGACAGGTGACCAGAGTGAAGGAGGCAGCTGGGAGTCTCCAAATCTGTTTTAACTTTGGTGATGTGAAACGGAATGAATAACAGACCTTATTGTAGCAACTTTCGTGTTTTCAGTGCAAGATATTAAAAAATGTTTCCTATCTTTATGTCATGTTTTAGTAATGCTGCCTTGTCATGTCCCTGAGCCAGTAGCCTATGGCCCTATAGCCTATTTTTTTTTTTTTTTTTTTACAACCACTATGTCTTCAAACACCAATGTTTTTCCACTTGAAGCTTGTAAGTTGTTGAGGTAAGACACGTATTGAAGCATTTGAGAAGACAAGTATTAGTCAGAATTAGGCAAGTCAGTGCTGTGTGCAGGGTCTTAGTAATGTGTTAGGTCTGTTAATCCCATAATAATGATATTTTTCTTTCTCTCTCTCTCTCTCTCTCTCTCTCTCTCTCTCTCTCTCTCTCTCTCTCTCTCTTGTCTGTCTGTCTGTCTGTCTTTTGAGTGTAGTGGTTAGAGTGGGATGGAGATGTGAGGGAGTTGATAGTTGCTTCCTTGTGGTTATTGGTTGGTTTTGGAGCTATTGGGTGTTTAGTGTACTGTACAGTATAGGAGACATTAACTTTATGTACTGGTAATGCTTAGTTAGGAAGATACTGACTGATTATTGCTCAGATTTTGAGGTGTATTGGTTGTTTGTTGTTTAGTTTAATAGATTGTAGGCATTTCCTTACAGTCACACATTATGATCTGCAGGTTTGATAATGATAATGGTGGAGGCAATATTCACCTGCCAAAAGGGTAATTACTCCCAGTGAGGTCTAATAACACTGGTTCAGGAGGTGCTGTGAACTTATGAAAGCCACCTGTGACACATGGATCAAACAACACTTTCATTCTTTCATTCTTCTTCTTTTATCATTCCTGGACAAACACTTCAGTTGATTTTTTTTTAATCATAATTTTTGTTACACTTGGCCAGTGTTTCCTCCTAAACGAAAAGAAGATATTATTTGGTTTAGGGGACGTCAGCTATAGTGGTTAATGCACTGAATGCTAACCATTTCCTTACAGATAACTACATGATGACCTCCAGGTTTGTTAATTAGCATTATGGGAATTCTTGTAGCTTCCCTTATTTTCTTTCATTCTTATGTACTATCAATGTGTTCAATCTATTTTATGACATTAATTATACAATTGTTTCTTTAGATTAAGTAGACAGAATAATGGCACTACGGCAACACAGCTTCCACACGGCCAGCTCCAGCATGGAATCCTTCAAGCACAGCAGCACATGTCACGTCGACAGTGGCAGCAGGGTGAGCGTCATTGTCATACACTCTTCTCAATGCTCCAAACTTATACATTTTTACACTGCAAGTTTTTAATTTTTCCTTAAATGTATCCTGTAGTCATTACATCTTGGAGTATATACAGATACTATTGTTCATGTTTTAAAGGAAATGTAAGTTGTTGACAGGATAATGAGGTGATGAGAGTGTGGTTGACAGCTCTAAACTTACAAGAATATTACGAGAACTTCGTGTTAGCCGGTTACGACATGCCAACCATTTCTCAGATAACACTTGAGGATTTGATTGCAGTTGGTGTGACGAAACCAGAGCACTTCTTGATAATCAAGGCTCAGATAACTAAGCTCAACCTGTCTGAGGGACTGCCTGATTTCATTCCAGTAAGTTTGTTGTACTTGTTTGAATGACTTATAGTCAAGTTGACTATTTCTTATTTCAGATAAAGCAAGGTTAAATTGTTTTCTTGAATTTTACAGAAGCATTCTTTATCATATGAGATATTTTTATCACCCATGGTAGTTAGAACTTGTACATATTTTAGTTACTGAATGAACGTGCCTCACACCTGATGGTTCAACAAGTTCATAAGAAATACATGTGCTATATAAAGAATATTCCCACTTAAGTCATGGTAGGATTGGTCAAAGACAGAATAGTTGGTGACCACACAATGTGTACTGGCAAAGAACAAAATTGAAAGTACAATGGAGACTCAGTACTTGAACTTAATTCGTTGCAAATGGCTATTTGAGTATCTAAAAGTTTGATGACTGATACCTATAAATCAGATAATTTGTTATATATACAGTCGGCGCCACGGATATTGGCGCGGTTTTTTTTTTTTTTTTTTTTTTTTTTTTCATCTGTAGCACTAAAACAAGTGCAATACTAACATGTATGTAGAACCTACCAGCCTCTAATACAGGGCTACTCAACTATTATAAGCAAAGGTCCAGTTAGACGAGCTCCAATGTACGCATAGGTCCGGAAATTTTTATTACATGAAATATAAAAAAGAAAACAATCTCATAATTTTCCCTGAAAAAAAGACCCTGGCTGTTGTGGCGCCTTCCTTCAAATCACTCACTCACTCATTCATAACTTTCCTTGAAAAAAAGACATTGGCTGTTGCGGCGCCTTCCTTCAAATCACTCACTCACTCACTCATTCATAATTTTCCTCGAAAAAAGACATTGGCTGTTGTGGCGCCTTCCTTCAAATCACTCACTCACTCACTCACTCATTCATAACTTCCCTGAAAAAGACATTGACTGTTGTGGTGCCTTCCTTCAAATCACTCACTCACTCATAACTTTCCTCTTAGAAAAAAAATAAAATTTACAAATTCCTCTCCCGTGTTCTTCCTTATCAGTCACACCCAACAAGTCCTGGCAAGATTCTTTCTTGCTTGCATCGTGATATAGATAAAAGTTATCCTCAGTGAACACTCCACTGCTCTCTCCTGGGCTGTCATGTTATTGGCAAGAACTATGACCTCTCAAAAAAAATCTCAAAACTTTTAGAAACCTCTCAAGACTTTTGAAAATGAAATTAAGAACTTAGAATGAAAAAATCAACACTACAGCAAGGATTTCAAAGCTGTTGTGTTGATTTTTGTCATTTTAAAAGTCGTTTTCTCAATTAAGCTTAGTGAGAAAAATTACACTTCTTGTTCCTTATCAACTCGCTGAATCTCGGTACTAATTTGGTGACAGCCAGTCGAATACAGTGGTGGAGGTGTTCACTGGTCATGCATGAGCGAAACTTGTTCTTCACAAAGTTCATGGTAGAGAAAGCAGACTCACAGGAGTAAGTGGAGGCAAACATTGTGAGAATTTGCACTGCTAGTCTATGAAGAGTAGGGAAATTAGCAGGGGATCCTTCCTTTGACCAAAATGTTTCTGGTGAACAATCACAGAGTATTTGTTTCAGCTCTACATTCTCTTGAAAGTCAATGATTTCCAGTTGGATTTTTGCAGCATCTACCCATTTGCAGGCGAGTTTTGCTTCGTCTGAAAATTCTGTTATATCTGTCACTAGAAAAGGGTTTTGAATGAACAGCAGCAACTGATTTCCAAGAACAAAGTCATCAAAGCGCACCTTGAAATTATTGATTAGGTTCTCAATAAATTGAACATGGTTAGTACCTGTTTCATCATTACGTTGCTCCAAAAGTCTGGGAAAATGCAAAAGTTGGCTTTGAATATCAGTTTTGAAAAGATCCAATTTTTTATGGAAAGCACGAATTACTGAGATCAAATTGAAGATGGTGTGTTTTTCCCCTTGAAGTTTTTTTTTTTTTTTTTTTTTACATTACAAGGGCACTGGCCAAGGGCAAACAAAGTGTTGGAAAAAAAAAAAAAAACCCGCTGGTTGCCAGGCCCTGTTAAGAGGAAAGTAGAAAGAGAAAAAACAAAAAAATCTAAAAGGAGGGTCCAGTTAACGTAAGAGGTGTCTTGACACTCCTCTTTTGAAAGAGTTTAAGTCATAGGCAGGTGGAAATACAGACACAGGTAGAGAGTTCCAGAGTTTACCAGTGTAGGGAATGAAGGAGTGAAGATACTGGTTAACTCTTGCATTAGGAAGATGGACAGAATAGGGATGAGAAGAAGTAGAGAGTCTTGTGCAGCGAGGCCGCAGGAGGGGGAAGGCATGCAGTTAGCAAGTTCAGAAGAGCAGACAGCATGAAAACAGCGGTAGAAGACAGATAAAGATGCAACATTGCGGCGGTGACTTAAAGAATCAAGACAGTCAGTTAGAGGAGAAGAGTTGATAAGACGAAAAGCTTTAGATTCCACCTTGTTTAGTAAAGCTGTGTGTGGATCCCCCAGACATGAGAGCCATACTCCATACACGGGCGGATAAGGCCCTTGTACAGAGCAAGCAGCTGGGAGGGAGAGAAAATGGACGAAGACGCCATAGGACACCTAACTTCTTGGAAGCTGATTTAGCAAGAGTAGAGATGTGAAATTTCCAGTTTAGATTTTTAGTGAAGGATAGACCGAGTGTGTTTAATGTAGAGGAGAGGGAAGTTGAGTGTTATTGAAGAAGAGAGGATAGTTGTCTGGAAGGTTATGTCGAGTAGATAGTTGTAGAAATTGAGTTTTTGAGGCATTGAACAAAACCAGGTTTTCTCTGCCCCAATCAGAAACAAGTGAAAGATCAGAAGTTAGGCGTCCTATAGCATCTCGCCTTGAGTCATTTAATTGTTGTTGGGTTGGGCGTCTGTTGAACGCTGTTGAATAATGCAGGGTGGTATCATCAGCATAGGAGTGGATAGGGCATTGAGTCAGATTTAGGAGATCATTGATGAATAATAGAAAGAGAGTGGGTGATAGGACAGAACCCTGTGGAACACCACTGTTGATAGTTTTAGGGAAGAACAGTGACCGTCTACTACAGCAGCAATAGAACGATCGGAAAGGAAACTGGAGATGAAGGTACAGAGAGAAGGATAGAATCCGTAGGAGGGTAGTTTAGAAATTAAAGATTTGTGCCAGACTCTATCGAAGGCTTTCGATATGTCAAGGCCGACAGCAAAGGTTTCACCGAAGTCCCTAAAAGAGGATGACCAAGATTCAGTTAGGAAAGTAAGAAGATCACCAGTAGATCTGCCTTTACGGAAACCATACTGGCAATCAGAGAGAAGGTTGTGAGCTGATAGATGCCTCATTATCTTCCTATTAAGGATAGACTCAAAGGCTTTAGAAAGGCAGGAAATCAAAGCTATAGGGCGGTAGTTAGAAGGATTGGAGTGGTCACCTTTTTTAGGGACAGGTTGAATGTGAGCAAACTTCCAGCAAGAAGGATAAATAGAAGTAGAGACACAGATGAAAGAGTTTGACCAGGCAGTGAGCGAGTTCGGAAGCACAGTTTTTGAGAACAACAGGAGGGACTCCATCCGGACCGTAAGCCTTCCGAGAATCAAGGCCAGAGAGGGCCAGGAAAACGTCTTTATAAAGAATTTTAATTTTAGGGATGAAGTAGTCAGAGGGTGGAGGAGTAGGAGGAATATGCCCAGAATCATCCAAAGTTGAGTTGGTAGCAAAGGTTTGAGCGAAGAGTTCAGCTTTAGAAAAGAAGAGACAGCTGTAGAGCCATCTGGATGAAGTAAAGGAGGGAAAGACGAAGAAGTAAAGTTGTTAGAGATATTATTGGCTAGATGCCAGAAATCTCGAGAGGAGTTAGAATTGGAAAGACTTTGACATTTTCTATTGATGAAAGAGTTTTTAGTAAGTTGGAGAATAGATTTGGCATGATTACGGGCAGAAATATATAGGGCATGAGTTTCAGCAGTTGGATGGCTACGGAACCGTTTGTGAGCCGCCTCTATCATTGACAGCACGAGAACAAGCAGAGTTAAACCAAGGCTTTTTAGCTTTAGGGTTAGAGAAAGTATGAGGAATGTATAGCTCCATGCCAGAGATAATCACCTCTGTTATGCGCTCGGCACAAAGAGAAGGATCTCTGACATGAAAACAATAATCATCCCAAGGGAAATCAGAATAGTACTGCCTTAGTTCCTCCCACTTAGCAGAGTTAAAATGCCAGAAGCACCTCCGCTTAGGCGGGTCCTGAGGCTGCACTGGAGTGATAGAACTGGTAACGGAAATTAGATTGTGGTCGGAGGAGCCCAACGGAGAGGAAAGTTTAACAGAGTAAGCAGAAGGGTTGGAGGTTAGGAAAAGATCAAGAATGTTGGGCGTGTCTCCAAGGCGGTCAGGAATACGGGTAGGGAACTTCACTAGCTGCTCTAGGTCATGAAGGATAGCAAAGTTGAAGGTTTGTTCACCAGGTTGGTCAGTGAAAGAAGATGAAAGCCAAAGCTGGTGGTGAACATTGAAATCCCTAAAATGGAGATCTCAGCAAAAGGAAAGTGAGATAAGATGTGCTCCACCTTGGAAGTCAAATAGTCAAAGAATTTTACATAGTCAGAGGAATTAGGTGAGAGGTATACAGCACAGATGAATTTAGTTAGAGAGTGACATTGAAGTCTTAGCCAGATGGTAGAAAATTCTGAAGATTCAAGATTGTGGGCACGAGAGCAAGTGGTGTCGTTACGCACGTATGCGCAACATCCAGCTTTGGATTGAAAATGAGGATAGAGCAAGTAGGAGGAACAGAAAAGGGCTGCTGTCAGTAGTCACAGACAACTGTGTTTCAGTTAGGAAGAGAAGATGAGGTTTAGTAGAGGAGAGGTGGTGTTCCACAGATTGAAAATTAGAACGAAGGCCACGAATGTTGCAGAAATTGATAGTGAAAGTATTAGATGAAGTGTCAAGACACCCAAGGTCGACAGCAGAGGGCAGTCCGACCTGGGGACATTTATGGTCCCTCCCAGAGGGGACTCCGAGGCAGGGCGTGGTGAAGCCATTATTAAATTTTGATTTGAAGAGAGTGTAAAAGTGTAAGGTGTTGTAGTGTAGTGTAGGAAGTAGTAGAAGTTGTCTTTAGAGGGCAGGCTGCAGCTGCTCAATTGTATAAATGAGACCACAAAGGGAACCGGGAAGAGAGGACACGGGGAATCACTCAGTCTGCAGCACTGCCTACATCCCCGTAAGTACCTCTCCTGGAGTATTCCACCGGGCGGCAGGTGACTACTGCCTACTGACATTAAGATCATTCAGATGTGACATCATGTCTGTCAAAAATCCAACAGTTTCCATTTTCTTGTCATCTTTCAAAAATCAGAAAATGCATTTGCCTTCACACTGTTTTGACTTTCGAGGAAAGTCTGTAACTCCTTCCTAATTGCCCAAAATCGCTCCAAAACTCTTCCCTTACTTAGCCATCTCACATTGTTGTGCACTAGTAAATCATCATGGCTTGCATTGACCTCGGTAAGAAAGGTTCTGAGTAGACGATGTTGGAGTGCCGATGTAGATCGAAGGAAGTTTACTAGCTTCATGATAGTCTCCATGATTTCTCTATATTCATCTCCAAGACTAGCACACAGTACTGATTGGTGGATTATGCAGTGGTAAGTTATCATGTCAGCATTATCTTCTTTTAATCTTGCAACTAGTCCCTTCTCTCGCCCAACCATAGCTGGGGCTCCATCTGTAGTCAGTGAAAATATGGATTTAACATCAATATTTCTTGATTCTAACATGCCTTTCAAAGCTCCATAGATATCCTCTCCTCGTGTTCTTCCTTTGAGATCAGTCACACCCAACAAGTCCTGGCAAAATTCTTTCTTCCTTGCATCATAATATCTAACAAAACCATGAGTTGAGCATGGTCAGTACTGTCTGTTGATTCATCAATAGCCAGTGAGATACACAGGTGCTTCTTTCAGTCCTAAATCAAGTTGCAACATAAGATCATTAGCCAATAGTTCTGTTCTCCTCATTGATGTGGAATCAGATAATGGAATCTGCTTTATTTTATCTTTAATTTCATTCTTCTGTCTACCATCAAACAATGTATCAACAGTTTCCAGCATACATTCTTTCACAACTTCAGCGTCAGCGAAGGGTTTCTTGTGTTTTCCCAAGATCCAAGCTATCCTCAATGAACACTCTACTGCTCTCTCCTGGGCTGTCATGGTACTGGCAAGAACAATGGTTGATCTTTCATACAGCGATTTTAGCTTATTTATTTTATTTTTTCTCTCTTCAGTTCCTTGCTGATACATCTTTTCAAATCCACTGTGTTTAGTTTCATAATGGCGTTTAGGATTACTGCTCTTCACTAAGGCAACGGTTTCGCTACATATAAGGCAAATTGGCTTAGAGCTGGTTGTAGGAAGAGTGAAAGCATACTGTTGTATCCATTCTTCCTTGAAGGAACGATTTTCATCATCAACCTTTCTTCTCTTCGAACATGCCATGTCTCCTGTAAATGAAAAAAAAAGGTGTTACAAATTTACCAGTTGGTTCATCACAACAACCTTTGACCTTGGCGAGGTCAAATGTATTCTGAGTGTTTGCCGTGTCATACCCAATGTGTCTACCAAGGTTCGTTTTGATCCGTTCACAGTAGTTCGGACACACAGGCAGACAGACAGACAGACACACACACAGACAGACAGACACACACACACACACACACACACACACACACACACACACACACACACGTGGGTCTTACTGAAACAAAACTGAGAGAGGGAGAAGACCTGATGAAGGTTGGAGAAGGGAAATATAACGTTTGGAAAAGAAATAGAGTAGGTAAGATGGGAGGAGGAGTGATGTTGCTGGTTAAAAAAGATATAAAGGTGGATCAAGTGAAAAAAGGTATGGGAAAGGCAGAAGTGCTAAAGATCAGAGCAGAAACTAATGAAGGAAAAAAGAGGCACTACATAGTGGTGTACGTACCACCTAAGACAAATGCATGGTCAGTACAGGAATATGAAGAAATGATAAGTGATACAGGAACATGTCTGGAAGAAATGTTGGGTGGCTGTGAACGAACTATAATGATGGGAGATTTTAATTGTAAAGAGGTGTGTTGGGAGGACTGGTCAATGGAAGGATCAGAGACAACATGGGGAAATACACTATTGACACTGGCAATGGAAAATGTGTTAACTCAGTGGGTCAAAGAAGATACTAGGTTTGGAGGAGAGGAGCATCGTCAAGACTGGACTTGGTCTTTAGTACAGAGCCAATGGTCATTGAGGAGATGAGGGTGGAGTGCCCTTTAGCAAAGAGTGATCATGCAGTTTTGGAGTTCAAGGTGATAGACGAAGAGAAATCTAGAAGAAATGAAGAATATAAAGTGGGAAGATGGAATTATGCCAAGACAGATTTTGGAAACCTAAAGAAATTCTTTCAAGAGACAAATTGGATGAAATTCAAGAGTGCTAAGGAGCAAATGAAAAGTGGAAGGAATTTATAAAATATACAAAGAAGGTGAGAAAAATTTGTACCAATAAGACAACATAGAGAAGTTGGAAAGCAGGACTGGTTTAACGATAGATGTGAAAAGGCTAGAACAAGAAAAGAGGATGCATGGAAGAGGTGGAGAAGGAAAAGACGGATTAAGCAGTGGGAAAGTTACAAAAGAGCAAGAAATGAATATGTGTTGATTAGAAGAGAAGAAAGAAAGAAACAAGAAAAGGATATAATTGATAAATGTAAAGACCAACCAAGGCTTTTTTACAGACATGTGAACAACAACATCAAAAATAGAGAAAGTATTGAAAGTTTAGAAGTAAATGGAGTATACAGTGAAGATCCCAGGAAATGGCAGAGGCTATGAATGGATGCTTTCGGAAGGTATTCACAAAGGAGACTGCTTTTGACAAACCACTGGTAATGGAACAGAAAGGGATTATGAAGGAGTTTCAAGTAACGGTGGAGGAGATCAAGAACATGATGGGGAGTTTAGAAGTGAGAAAAGCTGTGGGACCTGATGGGGTATCAGGATGGATTTTAAGAGAATGCAGGAGCAATTGGCAGAAAAAGTTTGTGAAGTAATTGATGCCTCATTAAGGGAAGGCGTAGTGCCCCAAGACTGGAAAAGAGCTAACATTGTCCCAATCTATAAATCAGGTAACAAGAGAGACCCATTGAACTATAGACCAGTGTCACTTACAAGTGTGGTAGCTAAGATGTGTGAGAGGGTGGTGAAGACTAGATGGACAGACTTCTTGGAGAAAATGACATACTTTGTGAGTGTCAATTTGGTTTTAGGAAAGGGCGTTCATGCACGACAAACCTGATATGTTACTATTCGAGGGTGATAGATGTAATACAGGAAAGAGATGGTTGGGCTGATGGAATATATCTGGATTTAAAAAAGGCCTTTGATAAGGTACCACACCAGAGACTGATCTGGAAACTTGAAATGGTAGGAGGAGTGCATGGCAGTTTACTAAAATGGATGGAAGACTTTTGGTAGGAAGAGAAATGAGAACAATAATTAAGGACAGACCATCAGAATGGGGATTGGTGGAGAGTGGAGTTCCACAGGGATCAGTGTTGGCACCAGTAATGTTCGCAGTCTACATAAATGACATGGTGGATGGGGTGTCCAGTTATGTGAGCCTATTTGCAGACGATGCAAAATTGTTACGAAAAGTGAGATGTGACAAAGATTGCGAACTACTCCAGGAAGACTTGGACAGAATATGGAAATGGAGCTGTACATGGCAAATGGAGTTCAACACGACAAAATGCAAGAAAATAGAGTTTGGCAAGAGTGAAAGAAGAATCAGGAGTATGTACAAGATAGGAAATGAAGACATAAAAACCAGTCATGAAGAAAAAGACCTTGGGGTGACAATTACCAATGACCTATCGCCAGAGAGACATATAAACAAAATAATTGGAGAAGTATTGAACTTATTGAGGAACATAAGAGTGGCGTTCGTATATCTAGATGAAGAAATGATGAAGAAAATAATTACTGCAATGATAAGACCGAGGCTTGAATATGCAACAATACAGTGGGCTCCGAACTTAAAGAAACACATAAGGAAACTAGAGAAAGTACAGAGGGCTGCAACGAAAATGGTGCCTGACTTAAGAGATTTGACTTATGAAGACAGACTGAAAAGAATGCAACTTCCAACCCTGGAAAACAGAAGAGAAAGGGAGACCTGATAGCAATATACAGAGTGATGATTGGCATGGAAAAATGGATAGGGAAGATCTGTGTATGTGGAATGGAAGAATGTCGAGAGGGCATGGGAAAAACTAAAATGGCCACTTATAGGAGAGATGTGAAAAATATAGCTTCCCTCATAGAAGGGTGGAAGCATGGAATAGTTTAGACGTGGAAGTGGTCAACGCAAGGAATATTCATGATTTTAAGAAAAAGCTGGACATTAATAGATATGGAGACGGGACAACACGAGCATAGCTCTTTTCCCGTATGTTACAATTAGGTAAATACAATTAGGTAAATACACACACTCAAAACAATACTACACCCCAAGGGGTGAAGTAATTAATGTTTACTGGTCATCATTATGTGCGTCAGTAAGAAGAATTGAATCTGTTACCAATTATTCAATTTGTCCCATCTGATTTTTTTTTCACCTGTCTACGGGCTCCATCGCAAAACGCGCTCCTCCTGCAGCCTGTGAACTCTCGACGCAAAATCGACGTACATGTGCCACATAATGAGAGCCAAAAGTATTTTATAACTTCCAGCCATGGCTGGTTGTGCTGCTCAACCAGCAATGAGCGCTGGCTGGTTGAGCAGCACACCCAACCCCATATTTTAAGCAGGCTAGCACACCCTGAATATACGCCCTGCTACCAACGTACTCCTGAATTATTCCTGAACAAATGCAACTATTGATAGGAAGCCTAAGATAAATTCAGACTTGTCCAGAACATCTCACGTCAAAGTTTACCCTTGCCTCGCCAGCCATGTATGTAAACAACAGAAGCCAGCTGATTTTCTCATTTTCTGTTAATGCAAAAGCAATAACAGAAAATGTAATATCATAGGAAAACTATTCTAAATATATATAGTCATAGTCGACCAAAAAAAAAAACTTGCAAGATACTTTCACCAGGACCTTCATGCTATTTAACTAGAATTTTCTCTTCCTGGGGTCTGAGGTCCAACTGCAACACTCAGAAGGTCCGGATCCGGACCGCGGTCCGCCAGTTGAGTACCCCTGCTCTAATACTTTGTGGGGAGTCCTTTCCTTTTCAAACAGCTCTCAAGGTGTCGAGGAACAGATTCAGCCAGTCTTTAGAGCATTGAGGGTTCTAAGTTGTCCCAAATGTCCTTAATCTCCTTCACAAGCTTTTCCACAGTTGCTGTGTTACGTCCTCGTAGTCTTCGTTTTATCAGTCCCCTCACATTTTCAATTGGATTGAAATCTGGACTATTACCAGACCAATTGTTTATGTAATCCACTCCTACAAATTCAAGCCATTCTTTGATTAGTTTTGCTGTGTGTGCAGGGGCACCATCCTGCATGAACACCTCACTCTTACAGGCATCAAAGCAGCCCTCGAGATGGTCACACAACAGTTCCAAATATGATTCCTTGTTCACTGTTGTGTTTTTAGGTAATATAACCAGCTTGCCCACACCATAGTACCCAAATGCACCCCATACCATGACACTATCAGGGTGCTTGACTATCCCCTGTGTGTACTTGGGATGGTACGGGTCCGCACCCCGACGGAGCCTAACCTTACCTCCTCGGTTCCCAGTAACATTAAATGTAGCCTCATCGGTCCACAAAACCTTCTTCCGCTTTTCATTATCCCAATTTAGATATTTCTTACAAAATTTCACATGATTGTGTTTCTGTTTCTCCATCAGAAGAGGTTTGCGTCGTGGTGCCCGATGCTCATAAGACAAATCGTCCTTGAGGCGGCGTTGTATTGTCCTAACAGACACATCTTGCAGGAGTTTTGGATTTTTTGCTTTCAATTCTTTAGCTGTTATTCTTGGTTCAGCTTCCACATGTCTTTGGATAACCTTCAGAGTTCTTTTTGATGTCTTTTTAGCTGGTCCAGTCCTCTTGACTTGGAGTGGGGGATAATCACCTCCCGCTGTCTTGCATTTCTTTGTCCATCACTGGACACTGCGCAACGATACTCTGGTCTGGATTGATATATCCTTGTTAGACTTTCCTGCCTTATAAAGTGAGCTTATTGCTGCAATTTTCTCCCTTGTGAGCTCTGGGCCTCGTGGCATTATTACAAAAATCCCACAAAAAAACACAGCACGTCAGAGCGGAAAAAACAATTGATGTGGTCACGACTAATCACAAAAAGCAACTGAGTTATTCTATAGGCAACTTAGATCTTTATTGTCTGCACGTGGGTCTTAAGCTCAGGCTACTCTACCATGTGCTTTCGCGCCAATACCAGTGTCGGTTTTCTTAGGTGTAAAATGGGGGTCCTTATTAATTCGTCACGGGTATTGGCGCACATTTTTCGTGCTAATACCCGTGGCGCCGACTGCATATATATAAATATACATACATATATATATATATATATATATATATATATATATATATATATATATATATATATATACAGTTAAGTCCCGGGTTACGTCGGTCTCGAGTTACGTCAAACTCGTAGTTACGTCAGTCCACTATAAGGCAATTTAAGATTACAAAAAAAAAAATTTATAAATCGTTAAGTGCGGGATTTATTGTTATTGTTGGTGGTTGCCCGCCACACGCTTGAATACAATAACACCCTGCCTCAGTTCCACCACACCATCGCCCCTGGCAAGAGTGTTATCCTACTTCTGCGTTTCCTGACTCAAGTTCTTAGTATCTTGCTTAGTGGCACCAAAGAGAAAACTTAGTGACAGCAGTGATGCTAAGAAAAGGAAAACCATTATGCTACAAGAAAAAGAGGACATAATTAAAAGATATGAGAAGGGAGGCAGCAGCTGTGTGTGAGGGAGGGAAGAAGAAAATGAGAAGCCCGTTACCATGACAACGGGGAGGTTGACGACCTTGAGGGCTCGCACACCCATCACAACAATAACAACTCCGGAGCCTTCGCCTGGGCCACACGACACTCGCAGCTGACTTGCACCGTCTGCGCCTGTCTGCTGATCCCTATTGCCCTTTCCTATTGCATTTCCTGCCCCGCTGCCCACGCTTCTACTCCCACCGCACTGCACTATGCTCCCAGCTGTCCGCCCTGTGGGTGTCACAACATTCGACCTGCCCACCCTCCTGGCGGCCTCAGGCGTCCACCCCTCTCGGCAACCTGCAGTCCTTCGCGTCCGTGGCCCTAATCAACAACAAAAACAAGCTTGTGTTTCATATTCCTACATAGTTGTAGATAATATAATAATATAACCTTTAACTTACATGAATGACCATAAACAATGATTGGTTGAAAACTCCATAATATGCTTTGAAATGTACGGAAACTCGAGTTACGTACAAAATCGACTTACATCATGTTTCAGGAACGTAACTCTGACGTAAACCGAGACCTTACTGTATATATATATATATATATATATATATATATATATATATATATATATATAGTTGTGAAGGTGTATTGCAGCAGCCTCCCAGATATGTACGTGTGCCTGTGTGAGTGTGGAGCAGCGTCATAAGAGAATACATATGGGTAGTACATATGAGTACATATGTGCAGACTTTAGCTAAAGGGTGAGCGAGGTGTTGGTTGCTCGTGTTTATGAAACTGTCACACCTTAATGGAAGGGACGCTGCTAGGCCTCCATGACGGAGGAGATGTGACCCCGGAGGTCACGGGGAGATAAGAGTGTGTGTGTGTGTGTGTATGGGTGAGGGCACTGGCCAGCCCTGGGATAATTGTCATACGGTACCGTGTAAATAAAGGCATGCATGTGTGAATTACTTGTAGCCAGCATTATTAGGGATATATTGGTAATTAGCGGTGAAGGTAGATAGCGTTACCTAATAAGCTGAAATAGATTCGTAAGGACATTGCCTGGCAGGTGCGACGAGGACAGAGGAAAGGAGTGTAGCAAGAGACCTCGAAGGAACAAGTCGTACTCTGGGGAGCAGTCAGAGAGTGAACGAGAGACGGAGAGACAGTGAAGTGCCTGACGAACTAACAAAGTGTTACCCGTACTTTGTTGCCGGCCCCTGCCCTGTCCTGTGTGCCACCGCCACCTGTTCCCGGTGACTCGTGTATAGTTGCTGTAATATAGAGAAAATAAGGAAGAAGTGTTTCCTTCCCCCCACTCTGTGTGACTTAGCTGAGTGAGAATGGGTGCTATAGCAGCAGACAGCCGGGCGTGAGAGAGCAATCTGCCCGCCGCTCCACCCCAGCCGCGCTGCGCCACCCAGGTAAAGTCCTTCTCCCCGACACACACGCCCTGAATCCCGAGAAGATTGTGAGGCGTCCCCTCCCTGAAGAAGAAGCTGAAGGAGGGTCGCAGCAATATATATATATATATATATATATATATATATATATATATATATATATATATATATATATATATATATATATATATATATATATATATATATATATATATATATATATATATATATATATATATATATATATATATATATATATATATATATATACACAGGCAACCCCCGCTTAATGAAGGTTCAAACAACGAAATTTCGCTACAACGAAGGTTTCATTTTACTACCATCTGCTCATTTAACGAATACCAAACTCGCTTTAACGAAGTTTTATCCAGGTAATTTTTTCCAAGTTTGAAAGCCCCGCCGTATCACACAAGCCGACAGCCTTTTGAATACACCAGCGCCTCTCGTGGACAACAGGCGCACCACTCTCACTCCCCTTCCCTTCCCTGCTCTTGGTTCAAAACAATAACAGTGTCCAGCACCAGCTCCTCATCTCACGCTCAACATGCCACCAAAATGCCCTGCAACCAGCCCTGCAATGTCACCTACCATTGCAAAGAAGAAAAGGAAATCTCTTACTCTCGAAGTGAAGCTCGATATAATTCACAGACACGAGAGAGGTGAGAAAACTACTAGCATTGCTCGCCACCATGGATTACCTCTATCTACTGTGTCTACGATTTTCAAGTCAGCAGATTCTATTAAAAAGGCTGGTGTGACATTAACTTCCTTACAAGCGAAAAGAACCACCCATACTCGTGACTTTGCAATGGAGAAAATGGAAAGTCTTTTGGAAATGTGGATTAATGACCAGGTACGTCGCCGCATGGCTGTATCTACCGCGCTCATCACTGCCAAGGCACACTCACTCTGGGAAGATATCCAAGCAAAATTACCTGAGGAGGAAAAAGCAAAGACTTCCTTTGGTGCAAGCAATGGGTGGTTTGATCGTTTCCGTAAGCGAGCTGGTTTACACAACATACAGATAACAGGTGAGTCTGCCAGTGCTGATTGTCCTGCTGCTGATGCATTTCTGTTTGTCTTAAAGCAACATATCTCAAGTGGTGGCTATTGTAATAAACAGGTAATTAATCTAGATGAAACTGGCCTGTATTGGAATAAAATGTCATCAAAGACCTTCATCTCCCAGGAAGAATAGAAAGCTCCAGGATTTAAGGCAGCCAAGGATAGGCTAACTCTCACACTCGGTGGTAATGCCGAGGGCTATCTTAATCTGAAACCTCTCGTTATTTACCAGTCAGAGAACCCTAGGGCACTGAAGGGCTTCACAAAGGCACAACTTCCAGTTATTTGGAAATCAAATAAGAAGGCCTGGCTCACTTCGTCCCTTTGCCAAGATTATGTGTGTGAGTATCTCTCACCAACATTAAGGAATATGCAGCAGCAAATAACATAGCTAACTGTTTCCTGCTGCTCATTGATAATGCACCAAGCCACCCATGTGCCATGGAAGATTGGGCTGATAACATAGAAGTCCTTTGTTTGCCACCAAATACTACATCCTTAATTCAGCCCATGGATCAGACTGTCATCACCACCTTTAAAGCCTATTACCAGCGATGCACTATGGCTCAGCTGGTGCAGGCACTGGACAGCAATCCTGAGCTCACCATCCAGTAATACTGGCGGAATTATAACATCAAGAAAGGGATTGATAACATCACAACAGCATGGAATGAGGTGGATAACAAAACTATGAATGCAGCCTGGAGTAAAGTTTGGCCTGAAGTGGTCGCTAACTTTACTGGATTCGTCCCTGTCAGCGTCACCGACCTCCGTAAAGACATTGTTCGGCTGTCACACCATGCTGGCTTTGAGGAGGTGGATGAAGAAGATGTTCAGGAGTTGCTGGACAGCCACAGGCAACCCCTGACTAACAAAGAACTTGAGGAAATGTTAAATGAGCGAGCTCACCAGGAAACAACCGAACCTGAGAAAGAACGAGTGCTAACAATAAACTTTTTGCAAGAATTTTTTTGCAAAATAGAGAGTGCCATTGATTCATTGAAAGAAGTGGATCCAAATTATGCCAGGAGTTCTACTGCAGCCCATGAGATAGAAAAAGCACTCGGTTGTTACAAAGAAATATTGGCTGCGAAGAGACGCAAGGCTACACAATCATCAATCGAGTCTTACTTCAGGCCATCCACTCCTTCCACCAAATCGTCAGTGTCCCCAACACCTTCACTCTCAAGAGATATTGCTCAGTCCATCTCTTCAAGGTCATACACGCCCTCCTTTCCTGTGGCGTCCACTTCATTCCCCCGTGACCAAGACTCACCAGCTGCTGACTCACCAGACGTCATAAGCATCAGCTACTCCTCAGATTCTGACTGAATGTGTAAGTAATATTTGCACTACTACTTATAATTTGTTGTAAAAAAAAGATGCTTAAATGGTACGTTAGTTTTGTATGCGGTAATGCTTATGACGTCTGGTGACTCACCAGCTGCTGACTCACCAGACGTCATAAGCATCAGCTACTCATCAGATTCTGACTGAATGTGTAAGTAATATTTGCACTACTACTTATAATTTGTTGTAAAATAAGATGCTTAAATGGTACGTAAGTTTTGTATGCGGTACAATGATGCACCGTTTGTTGACATCCCACAGTTGCCGGCTAGTGTCTTTCCACTCTCCCTCCCTTGTTGTGTCTCAGTGTCGCCTGCAGGCCACCGCATACTGCACTTTTGAGGCACTAGAGGCTGTGACATATAGCCTGCACGGCCCCAACCTACCTCCAAGAAGAAGACTCTCCCTCCCTTCATAAATTTAAGATAATCAACCATAAAGTTAGTTACATAGATACATTAGTGTACATCATGATTAAACTGCTTAAATGTTTAACTTCATAATTTTTACTTTCATTAAACCTTTCACTGTACTATGATGCATTCTCGCTTTGTTTACTCTCAATGTTAGTTCAAGTCTAAAAAAAAAATAATAATGAAATAAAAAAAAAAATTCAGGCGTCAAAATGTTATAGTTGGTTCACTTAACGAAGTTTCGCTTAACGAAGTGTTTTTCAGGAACGTAACCCCTTTGTTAAGCGGTGGTTGCCTGTGTATATATATATATATATATATATATATATATATATATATATATATATATATATATATATATATATATATATATATATATATATATATATATATATATATATATATATATATATATATATATATATATATATATATATATATATATATATATATATATATTGTGAGGGCCAGCGCATTATTTCCCCTTTATTTAATAATATTATATGTATAGTCTCTGGCCCAAGCGCGGGCTGTTGCTGTTCCATTGTGCGGCCAAACCTTTGTTTCCCCCATTTTGTGCGCCGGCGAGTTTCACATCAGTACAGAGCCAGTCTTCAGCGGAGGTAGACACGCTCGCTCTTGGTTCTGGCATATAGTAGAGACACGTGTTGCTGGGCTGTTCCTCTTACTCGCTAGTCACTGGTCTGGGAGTTGTGCCCTCCTGTTGAGTAGCTGCCTTGCTAGTGGGTAGACCGTGGCTGTGTAGGACAACGGGCTTGTTGTCCTTAGGAAAGTGTAGCCGGTTGGGGCTGCATTTCCTGTTGTGCGTTCGTCCACTCGGGTGTGGCGACGCGGAGAGACACGTTGCTGTCTCGTCCTGATTGTTTGTTTGTAAGTGGCTGTGGTCACCAGTGTGTTTTGTTGGGTGGCTGTGTGCCCCCACCATCTTTTGTATAGTTTCAGTAGTAAACTGTATTGTAGTGGTAGTAGCCACACACACTATTGAATGCTGAGAGGCTTCATGTCGGCCAGTAGTGCGTAGTTGTTTGCCAGACGTCTCTGCGACGAGTATATAGTGGGTGTCACCTGTAGGTGGTGTCTGGGCTTGTGTGTACATCACCGGATGTGCTGTACACATCATATATTGCAGTAGTAGTAGACCAGGGATGTCAGTCTAACAGGTGTTAGTAAGGACATGTAGTAGGATAGTATAAGTATATGATATACCGCGTGCGTTGTTCTGGTCTGTGAGTTATCACAGTCTGTGGACAGGGCGTGTGGAGAGGCATTAATACTTCATAGAGAAGTGGGTGGAATTGTCCTTGTGGGCGGTTTCTCTATGGGGTATTAAGGCCTCGCCCTGTTACACATAGCATTTACCATTTATAAATTCTACTTGGTTGGGTACAGGAGGAGAAGGAGTTGTTGAGGAGATTCCCTTACAGTGGGGGAGATTATACACTGTTGGCGACCTTGAAAGAACCTGAGGGTTACGTCGGCTGCGAGTTGTAGTAGTGGGGACTCTGTGGAGTGATTTATAACCCCAACTGTACTGACCGTAACAAAGTTGGCGATTTTGCCAGCATAACCGTCTAGTGAGCTGTAGCAGCTAACCGCAGCAGCAGCCAGGGGTGAACTCGTAACAGTGGCGACCTCGCCAGGATAAACCAAGTGCTTTATAGTGTGTAGTGTTATTGTGTGGGGTATTATTACTTATATTATTTTATTGTTTGTGAAGACGAGTCCCTGTGAGCACCATGGAGAGAGTTACTGGTCTTTTCACCCCACCAGTGGAGGGTGAGGATGCGAGTGTGAGCCGGCAAGACTCACCACGTGAGCATGATGAGTCGGTGGCCGCGCGTGGGGTCAGTGAGGACGCATGTACTACGTGTCATGATAATGCATGTGGCGGTCCAGAGAAGGTGATGTGGGATATATTAGCCCTGGCAGAAGTATCGGAAGCAGGGAAGGCTCCCGACGATCTAGTCCAGCAAGCAGTATTGCTGATAGTGTCCAGTCAGCTGCCAGACTGGAGGAACTGCGATTAAAGCTGGAACTGAGGAAAATGGAGATAGAAGCAGAAGAGAGGCGAGAGTTGAAGAGATTAGCTGCAGAAGAGAGACAATAGTCAAACAGACTAGCAGCAGAGCGAGAGGCTAGAGAGGCGGAAGAAAGACGAGAACTTCAGAGACTAGCAGCAGAGCAGGAGGCTAGAGAGGCGGAAGAGAGGGGTAGAGAGACGGAAGAAAGACGAGAAATTCAGAGACTAGCAGCAGAGAAGGAGGCTAGAGAGATGGAGATGATGAGATTGGAGATGGAGAGAGAAAGGGCAGATAAAGATAGAGAGTTGGAGTGGGAGAGAACTCGCCATGCAATAAGTATGCCTGGAGTTGTTGGTAGTGTAGGAGGAGGAGGAGAACAGAGTGTTGAGCGTACGTTAGTTCAAAGTCTCCAGCTAGTCCCCGAATTTGATGAGGCTAAGGTGGCTGAATGGTTTGTCCGCTTCGAGAGGAAAGCCAAGGAGTTTGCTTGGTCTCGAGAGAGATGGGTAGGCTTAGTCGCGAATAAACTCAAGGGAAAAGCCTTGGAAGTTTATGACAAAATGTCAGCTGATGATCTGGATGATTATGAGGAGTTTAAGGCTGACATTTTGCGGGCATATGAGCTGCGACCAGAAGCCTATCACTTGCAATTCAGAGGAAAGAGGAAGCGAGCAAGTGACTCCTACCTCGAGTGTGCTCGTTCACTGGAGCAAGTGTTTGAGAGATGGGTTGCTAGCGAGGGTATTGACTCTCTCGAGGCTTTGAAGGAGTTAGTAGTTATGGAGCAGTTTATTGATATTGCTGATAAGGAGCTGGTACCTCTGTTAAGGGAGAAGAGGTTTAAGACCTTGAAGGAGGCTGCTACATGGGCTGATGATTATGTGTTGGCCCACCATCCTGTGCAGCAGCCTGGGAGTTGGAGTCGTAAAGAAGGTGGTCCTAAGGGAGGCCCAGGGAGTGGTGGCAGTTCTTCCTCGGGCTCTCCAGGCCACTTTAGGTGATACACTGGGTTCGGCAGTAAAATGGGTTTTGGAAAGCCCCAGGCCCCCACCCCTCCTTTTTCTGCGAAGGACGGACGGCGGGGAAGGCGGCCTCTAAAACGCCCAAGTATGATTCCCAGCCTACGTGCTATCACTGCCGAGGGAAAGGGCATTTTAAGTTCAATTGCCCAAAATTAGAAACAGCTGAAACTCCAAAGTCCTCGCAGAAACCAGTTGCCTTGTTGGTGTGGCCAGATAAAGTTTGTGGTGATGAATTGACTGCTCCTTCAGGCTTTAGAAGTGAGAAGGCACGGCGTGTGCCTGAGTTGTGTTTGGAGGAGAGAGCAGGTTGGCCCACCTGTCCCTCCCCCTGTTGCCTCGCCCGCTGTTGGTAAGGATAGTGAGCTTGACTGGTGCCGTCCTTTCCTGTGTGGAGGCACTGTTGAGATTGATGGCACCAAGTATCCCATCACTGTACTGCGTGATACGGGAGCACAGCAGTCAGTGTGCCGAAATGTCACTGGTAGGAAGGTGACGTCTAGCAAGGCAGTGTTGTGTCGTGGACTTAACACTGTGGAGGAGTTCGTGACGGCTGAGGTGACGCTGTCATGTCCTCTTGTCACTGCTACGGCGCAGGTAGCAGTGGCAGACGAACTGCCAGTCGCAGGAGTGGACTTCCTGCTTGGGAATGATTTGGCTGGTGGTCGTGTATGGATCCCAACCTCTGAGGAGGATGAGGTTGCTGAAGAGTCTGGGCCAGTGGTGCAAGACTCGGTAAATGTTGTTACCCGCTCTCAGGCCCGCTGGGCTGAGAGAGAGCCTATTACTACCCAGGAGGTTGCTAGCAGCCCGATGGGATTGACTCCAGATGGGAGTAACAGTGCTGATGTGGTGGAGCCAGTGTTGGGCTCACCATTGAGTTCAGGTGTAGAGGCTGACGGTGACGGTGTCGAGTCACTTGTTAATGCACCGGACTCGGCTTTGGGAGTTGTTGCTGAGAGTGAGGACGGAGTGTTGGGTGTAGCTGAGTTGTTTGATGGTTATCCTCACTCTGCAGAGCACTCCGGAGGGAGCACTCGTGCTGAGTCGCTTCCTGGTGTGGAGGCTGAGGGCTCTGATGTTCAGCACAGGCCCCAGCATGATAAGTCAGGCAGTTTGTTGGAAGTTGGCGCCCAGGGTGGGGAGACTTCCAGTTCTGCGGGGGAGTTGGGAGTTTCTCCCCCTGTGGAGCATCTTGGAGGCAGGGAGCGAGCTGTTCCTTTGCCTGGTGACTGCCTGGCTGGTGGTGATGATCCTTCTGAGGACTCACCAGATCACATGGCAGGAGCGGAGCAGCCTGGGCCAGCTCTCCGTCCTCGATGCCGTGTGGGACGTAGGGTTGCAGCGTTGCCTCAACCCCATGACCCTATAGTCCCCCTTTCTCTTACCCAGCTAGAGCCTGCAGAGCTCATTCGTAGGCAGCAGGAGGACCCGGCGTTGGCTTCCTTCTTTGCTCGAGTGGGTGAGGGAAGTGAGGAGTTGGAGGGCAGGGAGGAGTTTGTATTGCATCAAGGGGTGTTGTGTCGTAGATGGCAGGAGAGTGACGGTGGTGAGTTATTGCAAGTAGTTGTGCCGCAGAAGCTGCGTGAGGCACTTGTGCTGTTGGCACATGAGGGGCCCATGGCTGGACACCTGGGCATCCTAAAGACCGTTGCTCGCCTGCGTCGCAATTTTTGGTGGCCCAGCATGTCTGGAGAAGTAGCCACAATTCTTAAGTGCTGCCACACTTGTCAAGTGGTGGGCAAGCCTACTCAGACACCCCCTGTGGCGCCACTCCACCCTATCCCTGCTGTTGATCCTCCCTTCACGAGGGTTTTGATTGATATAGGAGGTCCTCTGCCTACTACCAGGGCTGGTCACAAGTATCTGTTGACCATAATGGATGTTACCACGCGGTACCCTGAAGCAATTCCCCTGAGAAGCACTCTTTCTAAGGTGGTGCTGAAGGCTTTGTTAACCTTCTTTACACACTTTGGATTGCCAGCAGAGCTGCAGTCCGATCAGGGGACCAACTTTACTTCAAAGTTGTTTGAGGATATGATGACTGCGTGGGGGATCAAGCATATTGTGTCCAGTGCTTATCATCCACAGTCTCAGGGAGCCCTGGAGAGACATCATCAAACTCTCAAAACCATGCTCAAGAATTTCTGCATGGAGAGAGATAAGGATTGGGACGAGGGTGTCCCCTTTGTCTTATTTGCGGTGAGAGAAGCGCCCACTGAGTCCTTGGGTTTCTCACCCAATCAGTTAGTGTTTGGACACCGAGTGCGTGGACCGCTCGACGTAGTTCGGGAGGCTTGGTGTCAGCCGTCGCCTGAGCGCCCTGTCTCACTGCTTAAGAGCATTATGAGCAGTCGAGAGAGACTAGCCAAGGCATTAGAGGTGGCGCAGGCCCACCTGTGTAAGGCCCAGCAGAGTATGAAGGGGTATTATGACCGAAGGGCCGAGTATCGGAGTTTTGCCCCTGGAGATGAGGTGCTCGTGCTGTTACCACTGCAGGGCCAGCCGCTTGCTGCCCGCTATAGTGGCCCCTATATTATAGAGAAGAGGGTAAGTGACCTCGACTACCTGGTAGTCACTCCTGACCGGCGCAAGAGGGCTCAGCTGTGTCACGTTAACATGCTGAAGCCCTATTTTCGTTCTACTAGCCAGAAGGGCTCTTTTAGTTCTGCCGTGCAAGAGGCATCTTCAGTTTTATTTTTCTGCCGGGAGGGAGAGGCTCCAGAAGTTATTGGGCCTGAACCTGTTGTTCCTACAGGGCAGTGGGAACGGAATAGCCTCCATCTCTTGAAAGAGAAGTTTGCACATTTAGGGGATCAGCAATATGAGTTGCTTTGGCGGCTGAGAAAGTACTCTTCAGTGTTTAGCAGTGTCCCGGGCAGGACACAGTTGATAGAACACGATATTGATGTTGGGGACGCAGAGCCTGTCAAACTGCCCCCCTACCGAGTAAATCCTATGAAGCAAGCACTGGTGGAGAAGGAGTTGGAGTACATGCTTGAGCATGGGCTCATTACTCGGACGTACAGTCAATGGAGTTCCCCAGTCACCCTGCTGCCTAAGCCTGATGGCAAGGTCAGGTTTTGTATTGACTTCTGGCGGGTTAATGCTCTAACCAAAGTAGACACTTATCCCTTGCCCCGTGTAGATGACTCTGTGGACCGAATCGGGTCAGCTACTTTTATCACCAAAGTGGACCTTGTCAAGTGGTACTGGCATGTCCCATTGACGGAGCGGGCTAAGGAGATAGCGAGTTTTGTGGCCAACGGCGCTGTCTATCAGTGCCAAGTGATGCCTTATGGGCTGCGAAATGCCCCAGCCACATTTCAGCGTCTCATGGACCGAGTTACTGATGGTCTGACTCACTGTGTCGTATACATTGATGACGTGGTCATCTATGACACCACATGGGCTGAGCATCTGACTAATGTAGAAGCCCTCTTTGCACGACTCCAGGAAGCGGGATTAGTTGTCAACTTGGAGAAGTGTGAATTTGTACAAGCTCGGGTGCAATACCTGGGTTACCGAGTGGGCCATGGCTACATCACTCCTCCTGAAGCCAAAGTAGAAGCGATGAGGCGGTTCCCCGCACTGACCTGTCGCCGTGCCTTGCAGAGATTCTTAGGAGTGGTAGGTTACTACCGTCGTTTTGTACCGGGGTATTCAACCCTCCTGGCACCTCTTACAGATCTCTTGCAGAAGGGTAAGAAGTGGATCTGGAGTGAAGACTGTGAGAGCGCCTTTCACCGAGTTAAGACCATTTTATGCGAGATGCCAGTGCTCCAGGCCCCTGACTTCAGGCGAAGTTTTGCTCTCGCAGTAGATGCCAGTCAGGTGGGAGTAGGCGCAGTTTTATTGCAGCCTGATGACCAGGGTGTTAACCACCCTGTGTGTTATTTTTCGAAAAAGTTTACTCCCGCCCAGAAGAACTATTCAGTCATTGAGCAAGAGCTGCTTGCCATTTTGTTAGCCTTGCAGCATTTTGAAATTTACATCCTCGCTTATGGGCCCCAAGTAGTCATCTATTCAGATCATAGTCCCCTTCAGTTCTTAGAAAAGTTTAAATTTAAAAATCAGCGTTTAACTCGCTGGAGTCTTCTACTCCAGGAGTACAATATTATTGTCAGACATATAAAGGGAGCAGACAACGTTGTAGCTGATTGTCTGTCCTGGGGCCATTCCCTTTAATCAGTTCTGTGCCTTTTAGAAAAATTTTGTAGATGTTTTTTATTTCCAAAATTTTTTCTTTTAAGGGAGGGCGTGTGAGGGCCAGCGCATTATTTCCCCTTTATTTGATAATATTATATGTATAGTCTCTGGCCCAAGCGTGGGCTGTTGCTGCTCCGTTGTGCGGCCAAACCTTTGTTTCCCCCATTTTGTGCGCCGGCGAGTTTCACATCAGTACAGAGCCAGTCTTCAGCGGAGGTAGACACGCTCGCTCTTGGTTCTGGCACATAGTAGAGACACATGTTGCTGGGCTGTTCCTCTTACTCGCTAGTCACTGGTCTGGGAGTTGTGCCCTCCTGTTGAGTAGCTGGCTTGCTAGTGGGTAGACCGTGGCTGTGTAGGACAACGGGCTTGTTGTCCTGAGGAAAGTGTAGCCGGTTGGGGCTGCATTTCCTGTTGTGCGTTCGTCCACTCGGGTGTGGCGACGCGGAGAGACACGTTGCTGTCTCGTCCTGATTGTTTGTTTGTAGGTGGCTGTGGTCACCAGTGTGTTTTGTTGGGTGGCTGTGTGCCCCCACCATCTTTAGTATAGTTTCAGTAGCAAACTGTATTGTAGTGGTAGTAGCCACACACACTATTGAATGCTGAGAGGCTTCATGTCGGCCAGTAGTGCGTAGTTGTTCGCCAGACGTCTCTGCGACGAGTATATAGTGGGTGTCACCCGTAGGTGGTGTCTGGGCTTGTGTGTACATCACCGGATGTGCTGTACACATCATATATTGCAGTAGTAGTAGACCAGGGATGTCAGTCTAACAGGTGTTAGTAAGCACTTGTAGTAGGATAGTATAAGTATATGATATACTGCGCGCGTTGTTCCGGTCTGTGAGTTATCACAGTCTGTGGACAGGGCGTGTGGAGAGGCATTAATACTTCATAGAGAAGT
This sequence comes from Portunus trituberculatus, assembly GCF_017591435.1. NCBI lineage: Eukaryota > Metazoa > Arthropoda > Malacostraca > Decapoda > Portunidae > Portunus > Portunus trituberculatus. The sequence goes on along the minus strand of NW_025541578.1, from coordinate 9,817 downwards.
GGGTGGAATTGTCCTTGTGGGCGGTTTCTCTATGGGGTATTAAGGCCTCGCCCTGTTACACATAGCATTTACCATTTATAAATTCTACTTGGTTGGGTACAGGAGGAGAAGGAGTTGTTGAGGAGATTCCCTTACAGTGGGGGAGATTATACACTGTTGGCGACCTTGAAAGAACCTGAGGGTTACGTCGGCTGCGAGTTGTAGTAGTGGGGACTCTGTGGAGTGATTTATAACCCCAACTGTACTGACCGTAACAAAGTTGGCGATTTTGCCAGCATAACCGTCTAGTGAGCTGTAGCGGCTAACCGCAGCCGGGGGGTGAACCGTATATATATATATATATATATATATATATATATATATATATATATATATATATATATATATATATATATATATATATATATATATATATATATATATATATATATATATATATATATTTTTTTTTTTTTTTTTTTTTTTTTTTACTTTGTACTGGAGATTTTGCCATGCAATACTTAGCTGCAAGATCTTTTCTTGTATTTATTAATAATCTCCTTTTTCTGTTCAATGGTTGTCACTACGTTCTTCCTTTTAGGGTTATTTTCACCATTAATAAGCTTCTTTGATGCCACTATAAGTTTGTAAATTAAAAACTACAGACAGAACACAGGAGAAACTTGTTGTTTTCAAGGGACAACTGGAGCGTGACAAGCGCTTGCGGCAAAGTGACTGATACCACTGCGTCAAACGCACGCCACACTTTATTAGGATGCGGTCAAACTTATAGAATTAACAAATTGGCTACATTACAATCCACTCTTCACTTCGTCAACGTAGTAAATGCATTAGTTTACACTTTCCCTAAACTTATCCCGTCTCACGGCACAAGCCAAACACCCAATACACGTCAGCACATTCGAGACATTAATATGTGAATACAATGTAAATACATTAATACATAGTGATACATACATATAACGGCAACAGTCAGCTTCTATGACAACTCAATGGGTCGGTCCGTACACTCGCCTCCCCAACAGTGCTACCTCCAATTCCAATCAGTGATGCACAACACCAGCAGCGTTGTCTCCAACACAGTAATGCACTACACAAATGTAGTGATTTGAGTAAGGTTATAAAAAAAAGTAAAAGGCAAGCAGAGATAAAACTAGCTAGAGCTGGGAGTAAAGATCCCAAAAAATTTTATAGTTATTACAAGGTCAGTGATAAAAGAAATAAGGATAGGATTGGACTACTCAGAAAAGATGGTGTATTATTTGATCAAAATGAAGACATAGTAGAATTATTGAATGAACAATTTTCTTCAGTATTTACTAGGGAAAGAATAGGAAATCCTGTTACAAACAGTGCGACGAGTAGTTTAAGAGCTTTAGAAAATATTGATATAAAACCGGGAATTATTAGGAAATTTATTCTTGAACTAGACGATAGGAAAGCTAGTGGTCCTGATGAGCTACATGCCAGAGTACTTAGGGAGGGTGTAGACAGTATTTCTGAAGCACTTAAGTTAATCTTTGAAAGATCACTTAGGTTTGCTGAGATACCTCAGGACTGGAAGTTAGCTAATGTTACTCCAATATTTAAAAAAGGTAGGAAGGATGATGCAAATAATTATAGACCGATCAGTTTAACTAGTATAGTATGTAAGATACTAGAGAAAATCATTAAGGGTAGTATTTGGGAGCATTTAAATGAGAATAGATTAATTAGAGATACCCAACATGGCTTTAGATCAGGGAGGTCCTGTCTTACAAATTTGCTCGATATCTTAGAATATATTACCAAGGAGTTAGATGATGGAAATAGCATAGATGTTATATATCTAGATTTTAGCAAGGCGTTTGATAAGGTACCGCATAGGAGGCTAGTGTACAAATTGAGACTACATGGGATAGGGGTAGGTTAGTTGATTGGATTAGTGAATGGCTTTCTGATAGGAAACAGAGAGTAGTATTAAATGGGGCAATGTCTGAGTGGAAGGAAGTGGTTAGTGGGGTACCCCAAGGATCAGTGCTAGGACCTCTTCTTTTCTTGGTGTACATTAACGATTTAGATATAGGAATTAGTAGCAAAGTATCAAAGTTTGCAGATGATACTAAGATAGCATGTGCAGTACAGGGTGAAAAGGACAATTACAGAATACAACGAGACCTGGACAGGCTGATAGCATGGGCAGACAGGTGGCAGATGGAGTTTAATTCTGATAAGTGTCAGGTTATGCATTTAGGTAAAGACAACACAAACTTTAACTATGAGATGGAGGGATGTTGGCTAGAGGCAGTAGAGGAAGGAAAGGATTTAGGAGTAGTGATAGACAGGACTATGAAATTTTCAAAGCAATGTTTAGAAGCAAGAAATAGGGCAAATAGGATCCTGGGTTTTATAAATAGAAATGTTAGTTATAAAAGTAAGGAAGTGGTGCGTAGCTTATGTAATTCCTATGTTAGGCCCCATTTAGAGTATTGCATACAGGCCTGGTCACCCCACTATAGGCAGGATATCAACATGTTAGAAGCAGTTCAGAGAAGAGCAACTAGGATGATACCAGCATTAAAGCGCCTGGAGTATAGAGATAGATTAAAGGAATTAAACATGTTTTCATTTGAGAGGAGATGTATAAGAGGGGATATGATAGAGTTATTTAAAATGTTCTCAGATACAAACTATATAGATGTGAGATCTTTCTTTACCTTAGAGGAAGGAAATAGGACTAGAAATCATGGCAGGAAGATTAGAAAGCAAGGCTGCAGGTTAGATATAAGAAAATATTTCTTTAGTCATAGAGTGGTAGACTTCTGGAATGCATTGCCAGAGACGGTTGTAAATAGCACTAGTTTGACAATGTTTAAAAACAGATTAGATAAGCACTTAAATTTATTAGATTTATAATTATGTATAGCACTGCATGATAGTTTTTATAAGAAATTTACTATAGTTAAATAAGACATGATCCCCATGTATGGGGACAACAAATTGTAGAGGATTTCGCTGCAGGACTTAGCCCTGTTAATGGGCCAAATATTTAGAATTAGTATATAATGTATTGTGTACTTGTAAGTGTATCTTTAAGTACTGGTGACGAGGTCGCTGTGCGACTGGTACAGGATAACCTAGATGGGCCCTGGTGGCCCTTTGTTATCCTATTATTTATGTTATGTTATGTTATGTTAGGACTCATGAGCGACGTCTTCTCACCGGCTATCTTCGTGGTGGAATGAGGTGACATTGCAGAGTGGCTTTACTGAGGATCACTCACCAAAATACTTAAGGAACGAAAGAGCGAGCTGCGCCTATAGAACTTAGTGTAATTACTGGTAAGGGGAAGGGAGGCATCAGTGACCCCCATCCCTGGTGTAAACTCTCTCTCTCTCTCTCTCTCTCTCTCTCTCTCTCTCTCTCTCTCTCTCTCTCTCTCTCTCTCTCTCTCTCTCTCTCTTGCCAGCTTTTGACGGCAACTACAAGGGGTGGAATCCAAGAAACTTTAATGACACGCTACTAATGTGTGAGTGTATCCATAACTGAAAACGGTATTCATGAACACATCGAATGTCAGTAGGGCATCATTATTAACTTTCAGCCTATATCACTAATAATTACATCACCCTAGGTGTTGTAATGCAGTGTTATTCAACCTGGGTGGACAGTCCACGTTATAGTGGACAAGATTAAGTGAGGGGTGGACTACTGGGTGGACGAGATCCTCACCTGCACGTGTCTGTTTAATAAACAAGAGACTCACTCTCTTTCTCTCTCTCTCCTATATTTCTTAAAATACATACTACAAATACATATTTACCTATTGTAACATCGAGGTTGCCACCTTGTCTACTCGCAAGACCCTGATAGTACAACTACGTGAGGGACTGTCTCACCATTGGTTGTCATAAATCACGCCAGTGCTATTCAACCTGGGTGGACAGTTTCGGGGTGGGATGGACAGCTTCTACTTAATCACCACTAGGGACGGATGACATGAAAAAAGATTGAAGATCACTGTTGTAATGTATTGTTATCTCTTATTTATATATATATATATATATATATATATATATATATATATATATATATATATATATATATATATATATATATATATATATATATATATATATATATATATATATATATATATATATATATATATATATATATATATATATATATATATATATATATATATATATATATATATATATATGCACACAAAATAACCTCGTTTTTAGCCTCAACCAAGCTTTACCACACAATAAACATGATTTTTTTTATCCACATCATGAAATATTACATAGAACAGAGAGAAAAAAAATATCAAGATGGGAGAGCAAATTTGGCTGTGCCATCAGCCCGCCAATCGGCAGGATGTATGGCCAGCGGACATTTGAAGACCAGATATTTTCTTGAGTACCAAGTTGAACTTTTGCGTTCAAGTATCAAAAAGTTCAACTGCCAAGACTTTCAAGTATTGAGTCTTCACCATATTAATGAACTTAAATCACAAATAAATAATGATAATAGGCAAAATATAAGTGTTAGTATACAAAATGAGGCATATCTGTGATTGACAGGGTCGCCTGGAGGACTGGTTATCTCTGCTTGGCCTGAAGGAATACACAGCTTTACTGAAGCAGCAGAAGTATGTCTCTGTGGTGCAGACGACACAACTCACCTGGGAAGATTTGGAGGACTTTGGCATAATCAAGCTAGGCCATCAGAAGGTACATCCACCACTTCTTAATACTTATAATTTATTCTAATGGCCCAAAATATTAAGGCAGTTAAGTATTATGGAAATAGTCTTAGCATATTGTTTTTTGCAAAACTTTTTTTTTTTTTTTTTTTTTTTTTTTTTTTTCTTCAAAATAGTGTTTACAGGGATCAGCAGTGAAATTGTGGACCTGAGTCAAACCTCAGACTATTCCAACCCTCAGATTAATTCATTTCAGTATCATGTAGACACATTGGTTCAAAATCAGTTATATGCACTCTGTTTTCATACATGACATGAAGATTAACTAAAACACAATGCTTATTGCAGTTAATGTTGGCCATCAAGCGTGTCAAAGACACCATAGCAGGCAAGAACTTCACCACTTGTCAGCAGCCAGTGTACAGGGCTCATGATACCAAGATTACTTGTGCCTGTGAAGGACGGGAACAGTTCAATGGAGTCCCTGAGCTCCAGTCATTCGTTGCTCCTGGCCCAAAGCCTCAAGCCAGGCCTGCACATTCTTGCCCCAGATCAGGGAAGGTCCAGTACTGGCCAGCAGTTGCAGCTGGGCAGATCAGGCATGATGGCGGGGGACACAGAACCCGTTCTTTGGCATGCACCTGACATTCTACCCTGAGCGCACATCAGCAGATCATCCACAAGGCCCAGTGTCACTTGGCAATCTCCCACCAAGACCATCTGCACCTTCAAATCAAAATTTACCTCATCCTCAGAGATCTATAGAAGACAGTGACATCACGCCAATTAACAAGTATGCAGATGTTTACAAAGGTGGAGGAACTTTTCCCAGACATAACTCTGCTAATAAGTTCAGACCCACTGCTAAAATGATGGCAAGTACTCTAGCTGACATCCATGAATTACCACAGGGAATGCCAAAGAAAATTCCGCCTAGGCCTCCCCGCTGGTCAAGCTCTATCAAGGACATCTCGAAGGAAGTAGCAAGTCAGGACAGCCTGTGGCGAGGGTTGTCTTGTGTCAACTTGACTGATGATGTCACCACTGACCTCCCATCACCTGCTCCTGCCCTGCTAAATATTGCAAGTTTAACCAGTAATATTTACAGAAGCAATTCACCAACATTGTAATTAATAAGTGTGCAAATATTTACAAAGGTGGAGGAATTTTTCCCAGACGTAGCACTACTAATAAGCTCACAGCCACCGCTAAAATGATGGGAAATACTGACATCCACAAATTACCACAGGGAACGCCAAAACATTTCCTGCTTTGGTGCCTCCGCTGGTCAAGCTCTGTGAGGGAGAGCTTAAAGAAGGTAGTGAGTCAGGACAGCCAGCAGTAAGGGTTGTCTTGTATCAATCTGATTGATTACATCACCACCGACCACCAACCTCCTCCTGCCCCACCAAACATTGTAAGTTATACATTGTAGTTACTTTATCAGTAATATTTCATTTACAGGTTCAATACCCTAAAATTGTAATTCAATAATATATTGAGATACGAGCCACGATCTGGTCCATTTTTTATTTTGAGAGAGGAGTTGCTGCTTCATGACAGCCAGCATTACCTGTCTTGCCAATTTACAAGTTCTCCATAAAATCCAGTTATTCTGTCATTAGAGTTCATTGCTAGTCTGGCAAGTTAGCAAGTCTCTAAAGTATCACTTACTCTAAAAAGACCATGTTATTTACAACCACACTCCTCCTCCTCCTCCTCCTCCTCCTCCTCCTCCTCCTCCTCCTCCTCCTCCTCCTGCTCCTGCTCCACTAAACAGTGATGTCATCAACATTGATTTACCCAACCACTTTCCGCCACCCCTAACGAGTGACTACTGACTTTACAGGTACAATTCATCAACATTGTAATATAGTATTAATTAATAATCAACATGTGATACAATGTGAATTAATAATGAACATTGTAGTACAGTATTAATTAATAATGAACATTGCAATACAGCATGCTGAGGTCAACTTCCACTTTGACAGGCTGGCTTTGACAAAATTTCTGATGTTTTCCAAGTGGGAATCTTTTGTTATTCTTTTCCCTACAATGCTAACTTACCTCTCTGGTATTTCTCCTACAAAATCTTAACAACCTAACTTCACAGGTTTAACAAAGTCATTTACCTTTTATCTTTTATATGCTTATTTCAGGCTCCATTGTACATTACAAATACATAATTATTTCATATTAATGAATTGATCAAGTAACACACTGTGAGTGCCCACATCAAGCCATGAAGACACTGCAACCAGTTTTACAAATAGTACATCCACTATTATGATAATAACTAGCATTTCACTTTAGTGTGTATTGAGTTTATGGAAACAAATGACATGTATTTCTCAATTTCAATTTAGAATATGCAATTTTGGAATAGCACAAAGTAAGAGCCCAGTTATTTTTTTCATATTACACAGATTATTTACAATAACACATTATCAGGAAAGTCAAGTGTTGGCTGGCTGCTTTAATTCCGTGATGAGTCTGTCACCAGGTGTACCTGTGTACTGCCAAAACATTAACAAAAGCTCATTTCTTGGTAAATCTTTTTGATATCCTACAACTCATATCCTTCTACTTAATTAATGTCAGGTGAATGCAATCCTCCACACTTGTTATGTAGTGCACACTTGTTCACTAATGTTCACTTATGTAATTTTGACATTACAGCATCTCCCTTCATAAATCCCTCACTTTATTTGACAAGTCTGTGTAAGTATTCAATAACTAAACATGTTCCTACCAATCTTCAAAACCTTTCAATGATGACGAAGATTACAAGATCATTCTAATCCAATTAAATGAAGTTTAAAAATAATTTGAGATATCCTTCTACAATATATTCACAATTTTTCACATATTTGACAACACACACACATGAATAAAATCATCACAAGCATGATACGGCCAAGGTTGGAATATGCAGCAGTGGTATGGTTTCCAAGCTTTAAAATGGATATAAAAAGATTGGAAAGGATACAGAAGATTGCTACAAAGATGGTGCCGGAAATAAAGGACCTCATATATGAAGAACAACTGAAAGAAATGGGACTGCCAGCCTTAACCCGTAAAGTCCGATATGCCACCCAGGTGGAATTGGTACACGAGTCCGGGTGACAGGATATTTAGCAATGCACCACAAATGCGCTTTAGCCCTTATGTTCCGGTGATTAAACTATTTTGTATTTAGCTATTTGCCTATTTGTATTTACCTATTTGTGTATTACAGGGCCCGAGCTAAGCTCTCTGTGTCCTGCCTCCTTGGCCACTCCTGTCATATCTCTCTTTCATCTGATTGACACACACTGCATCAACATCACTGCTCAGTTTATTCCACTTATCAATACTACAATGTGGGAAACTGTACTTTCTCACGTCATTTAGACATGTCCTTTATTAGTTTTTTTCCATGTCCTCGGAGCTGATTACTTGTGGTCACCTTTATCAACTCTCTGTCCAGTATGTCAATCTTGTTCACAAATTTATACATAGTTTTCATGTCTCCTCTTGTTCTTCTCTCTTCTAATGTGGTCAGCCCCAGTTCCCTCAGCCTTTCCTCATAGTCTAACTCCCTGAGTCCTGGTACCATCCTTGTTGCCAGCCTCTGTACCTTTTCCACCTTCACATTTTTCTTTATATGTGGTGACCAGACGCAAGCTGCATATTCTAACTGGGGTCTTATTAAAGTGCATAGTATCTTCATCATTCCTTCATCTAGGTAGTGGAATGCAAGGCCAATATTTTGAAGCATGTTATATGTTTTCCAAAATATCTTGTTAATGTGTTTCTCCGGTGACAGTGTTTTGCACGGTTACTCCTAAGTCTTTCTCCTCATTGGTCTCTTCAATTTTCTCATCACCCAGCCTGTAATCCCTGTTTGGTCTGTATCTACTTCTTCCCATTTTCATAACATGGCTCTTGTTTATATTAAATTCCATCTGCCACTCTTTACTCCACTCATATATTTTATCAAGATCTTCCTGTAGCTTGTTACAATCTTCCACATTCTTTACTCTCCTCATAATTTTGGTATCGTCCGTGAACATATTCATGTAACTGTCAATTCCTACTGGCATATCATTAACATAAATCAAAAACATGATGGGACCAAGCACTGACCCTTGTGGAACTCCACTGGTTACCTTCTTCCACTCGGACTTCCTTCCCTTCACCACTGTTCGCATTTCTCTTCCCACTAAGTAATTTTTCATCCATTTTGCTAGTTTATCACTTACTCCTCCAATTTTCTTTACTTTCCACATCAGTCTATTGTGTGGTACTTTATCAAAAGCCTTTCTCAAGTCCAGGTAGATAGCATCCACCCATCCCTCTGTATGTTGTAGTATGTCAGTCACTCTTGAATAAAAACATAATAAATTGGATACACACGATCTTCCTTTTCTGAAACCAAACTGCCTTTCACTCAGAATGTTTTCACTTTCTAGATACTCATTCCACTTAGCTTTAATTACTTCTTCACATACCTTGCACAATATACTAGTCAACGATACTGGTCTGTAATTTAACGGTTCCATTCTACTACCATTCTTATATATAGGCACAATGTCAGCTCTTTTCCACTCTTTCGGGACTATTCCTGTTCGTATGGAGGTTTCCACAATATCAAATACGGGGTTCAACAATTCATCCTTACATTCTTTTAACAACCTTCCAGATATGCCATCAGGCCCCATTGATTTGTTAATATCCAAATTGCTTATAATTTTCCTTACCTCTTCTTTAGTAACCATGATGTCCTGCATTTGCTTTATTTCCGTAGGCCCTTCTATAAAATGCTCCTCCTTTGTAAACACTTTGCAAAAGTTGTCATTCAAAATTTCAGCTATATCTCTAGCATCCTCATATACTTCTTCCCCGTTTTTTACCTTTTCTATTGCCTCCCTTTTATTTAGTTTTCCATTTATGAATTTGTAAAACATCTTAGGGTCACTATCACAGTTTTCCACCACTCTCTGTTCATATTCCTTCTGTGCTGTTTTCTTTACTTCAACATATCTATTCCTTGCTGTTTTGTAAACTTCTTTTCATAATACATCACTGTTTTTCTTAAGTTTCTGCCATGCCTTTTCTTTGTTCTTTTTGCTTCTTCAC